>NC_056733.1:857010417-857217917 GCF_019279795.1 Protopterus annectens | reverse complement strand
TATACTGGTCCAAAAATATGACTGAATTGAGCTGCTGCTTGCCCAACTAACCACAGATGTGAACCCCTATCATATCCTTGCATAATAGTAGTACTGAAAATAGACACAGGAATGTTTAGAGGGGATGCATTAAACACGTTATAAAGCTGAACAAGGAGGACCAATAAACCATACAGCTCTGAAATCAAGTTAGTATCTAATCATACTGCCTATGCTGATAAAGCAATTTCAATGTCCATAACTGAAAAATCTGGCATGGTACAATTAACACCACTAAAGCTACTGGTGTGTTACAGTAAGACAATTTAGCAGACTTGAGCGAATGGTCGATTCGTACAAGACCAGTGTTATTGCAAAATATCAATGCTAATAATACATATAAGTGGAAATAAATGGGTGCCGCTGATGAAATTATATAGTATTCTCCATTCATAATGAATGCTCCTGCTACTCTGACTCAGCAGAACCCCTTCCAGACCTCGGAGGTTTCAGTTAGAACAGTTTCAGACCCACACCAACATTACACTTCATCAGATTTTTTAAATAGAAGTGCTATGTGTTACAATACCAAGAACAGCTCACAGAGCTAAAATATCTACAGCAGTACCTAACTTGGTTCAGAATATACCATGAAAGAAACTTTCTTCGGAGTAAGGAGGCTTTTCAAAAATGTAGAGGATATTGGCACACACAAACATGGCCCACAGCATACGCAGCAAAACAAGGGCATGTAAACATGATACTTGCCGATGAAAGAACGTCGCAATTGCAGTCCAACTCGCTCTAACCTTTATAACGGCTGCATGAAACAATAACAGGCAGCAGAAAAAAAAAAAAAAAAAAATATATATATATATATATATATATATATATATATATATATATATATATATATATATATAAAACAAGCACGGCACACACAAACAGACGTTGAAATGAGCATTAGCATGCCAAAATTAGAACAAATGAGCAGCAGTAGTGATAAATATACGAGCTATCACTATAAACCAACACTTGCATAAAAAAAAAAAAAAAAAGGAGAGACGGCTTATTCTGAGTATCAGTAACGCTGATAATACTCTCCAAGCCGAATTCAGCATGCAGCATGGGACCTGACTAAAACAGAAGGCAGCATTCACACACGGGAACACAACTAGATAATTAACCGAGAACCAGCAGTATCAAATAAAATGTATAACCATAATACTATAATAATATACATAATACATATAATAATAGCAGCAGCAAGCAAATACAACAGAAGTAGGTTAATCTAGATAGTCGGCAGCAGCATACACTAGTGAACCATGTGGCACCCTCAAACAGAAGCATAACCTACATCAGGCAGCACAAAATAGGGCTAGGAGTGCATTCAAACGGGCTGTGTGTAGAATTACATTTTTAATTCACTACAAAGACTTACCTTACCAATGAAGCAAACAATGCAGATGAAGATGCAGGCAATCCAAACTTTTCAGTAGTCCCTCAAACAAATGCAGTCAACAGGATACACATACAATGAAAAGGAGTTCCACACACCACATGGGTTTTATTAGGTTGAGTGGGCTGGGTAAGGCAGGTCTGACATCACAATGTGGGAGGAACACTGACTCTTCTATACAGCATGCAATCAGGTGGGGATTACATCACTTTGGGGGAGGAAACATCCCGATAGCTAGAGCAAGAGCAGATGGCAGATGTGACATAATTTCAGAGCCAGCTACAGGTATTTCAAGTTGGTTTGCAAAGTGAAACAAAAACAGTATAGAAAGCTAGGAAGCAGAACAGGGAAAACAGTTGAGTGGGTTATTTTTTTAAAGCTGCAGGGGTGATTTTTTTAAGCTTTATCAACGAACAGGGACTGGAAGAGTCAGCAGGTTGGGGAATCTGCTTTAATATCCTGTTGTTTTCCTTTAAGGCCCTTACCAAAGGGTGGCCAATCGTACTGTGTAATGCTACTATTAATCCAAATGGTAGTTTGACCAAGAGCAAGGCTATTAAGACTGGCCTGCACAATGTCACCAAATAGATACACAAGTACTCTAAGAGCTTAAATCTCTCTAAACAGACCAGCCACGATTGAAAGATTTAAATATATTTAGTAATAAATAATAAAAGAACAAGACAATAATAAATATGGATTCACTGTGACATCAGAGTTCAAAATCACAGGAAATATTTAAAACAACATTGCAGGACAGTCTCAAATACAGAAAACATCTAAACTAATCTTTACTACGTTTCTAACTGAATCTAAGAGAAATTACTGTACCCTAGTTAACTTACTTACAGCAATGCAAGTGCAGATGTGGTGAGTGGATGTTTCCAGGTCAAAGACAAAATACAAAATGCACACTGTCTCTCCCAGGACCTCTTAAATTAATATCAAATATTACTGCTAGGATACTTGCAGGATGACATCGCTTTTGTCATCTGACTATCCCAGGTGAAACCCCCCCATTGCTAGAAATTGTCACCATTTAGCATCTCCCTGTGAAAAATACATATCCCTCTGATCTTTGCAGCTGCTAAAAGACATAGAACAATAAAACACTTAAAAGTCAATACAGAAGGCTTCCTAGTTTTAGACACCCTATCTCCTTGCTGCATTGAAAACATCTCTTTTATTAACTGGTTATAAAACAATTTAATTTCAACTATTTTCCTGACATTTTGCAAGTTAACCCTCTATGTTCTAGTTATTAAAACACATCAGTTACACAGTTACAATAGTTTATATACATTTCTGTTCTTTTCCAGTAGGATACACTATGGATACATCTTTAACCTCAGTACTGTACAAACCCTTTTCACACACACATCTGTACCAGCAGCTTGATATACACATAGCATACAGTTCTAGTACATTTGTAACACAAGCATATGGATCATGTTGACATTCAGAAATGACACATAACCATTTACAAAGTTCCAGACAGCTGTGCTGTCAGTATCTCCTTCTATCACACTTCAGTATAAATGATATCAATATTCGCAAATGACAATTATTTTGAAAATTCCAGCTAGCTAGGCTGGCAGGATTTTCTTTTATGACATGATCAATAAGGATTACTTTGCTCTTCTGCCGATATGCTTTCTGAAGAAATTGGGAATGAGAGGTGTGGAGGGAAAGGTTTAGAGAAGACCAGAGGTCCAATCTGGAGGGATTGGGGTGGATCACCTACTACACTTGGAATTGTGAGGAGTAAAGAAGAGGTTGTAGCACAGTTGGCCCCATTGGTGAAAAGTCCTTTCTGCCACTAACGGGTTGAGAGGTCACTCATGAGGGAGTAAGAGGGACCTGCTCATTTTCAATGCTAGCAAGTTGGACTTCCCTGGAATATGCATTGCCAACAGAAAGCAGCCAGAAGAGATCACCCATTGCTGCACCCTCACTGCTTCTCAACATAAGAGGTAAGATCAGGTTATTCCCTGTTTTTGATGTACCAGACAACAGGCATGTCATCTGTCTGAATAGCAACCAACCCTGCAAGGAGAACATCTTGAAATGCCGCTAATAGGACTGCTGTCATTTCCAGAACATTGATGTGAAGACTGACCTCCAAATGAGATGAAGTGCCTTGGACCATCCTTCTCAAGTAATGCCCAGTCGGGAGGTGTTCGTAGTCACTGTGGTCTTGGATCATACCTCTCAACCTCTTAGAGCAAGAAATCTGGGCAAAGCCACAAGTAAAAGTGGGACAGAGGCCCAAAAATAGGGACAAATTTTAAATATTGCTCTTACAAACTTAGACATTGATAAAATAACAGGTTTTGCATTAGCATGATTTTTTGAAAAGTATGAAATCTGAACCTCAAATATCTGTCATTATTTTCTACCTTCAATCTTTAATGATTTGCCACTAATTTGCCAGAAAAACACAATTTTATGAAAAATGGACCAGAAATATGAGGCAAAAATCTGGACATTCTGTGAAAATTTGTACAGTTGAGACATATGTCTTGGATACAGGAAGGATAGGATAAAAAAGCATCCCTGAGAAACAACTTCTCCATTGATCTACCAGGCGATGTGTTATCTGCAAACCCTTGTAATCTGAATTGGTGCAGTCAGGAGGTGTGTTCCTATTGACTTTGCATTGCTGGAAACCATTGCAGTACCATTATGTGATACTTTGCTAAAGGTACCAGAGTTATGGAAGCTGCCATAGCACCAAGAAGCTGTAAGACAAACCTGGCTGGAGGGGAAGGAAGAGAGAGAATGTGTGATGCTTGGCTCTGCAGAGTGTTTAATCTTGCCTGTTGTAAGCTTGCAATCTGTATCACCATATCCAGATGAGCACCAATGAATTCCCTGACTTCAGTAGGGGAGAACTGATACTTAGCATAGTTCACTGTGCTGCCCAGTTGAAAACATAGTTGGAGCAAGTAATTCCTGGCTTGAATTAGTAGAGGATTGCTGGGAGCAGAGAGGAGCCAATCATAGAGATATGGAAACACACATAATCCTAGCAGTCTCAGGTTATCTGTGACAAAAGCTGTGCACTTGGTGAACACCACAGAGACTGTGTTGAGACAAAAGGGCAGAGCCCTGAACTGGTAGTAACTGTCTCACAACCAGATGTTTAAGTATCTGCTGGGCTGCCTGTCGATTTTATGTGATAGTATGCATTCTGGAGATCTACTGAACACAGCCAATTGTTCTTATGCAACAATGGTAGAATGGATGGAACCATCACCTTCCAGAACTTTGAGTGTTTGACAAACTGATTCAATTTGCTGAGATCCAAAACTGGTCTTAGGTCCCTGCTATTCTTTGGTGCAAAAAGGAATCTCAAGTAATGCCTGAATCCTTGCAGATTTGGAGGACCACTTGGATGTTTCTTTTTGCAAGCAGTTTTTCTATTTTTAAGGCTGTTGCTTTTCTTCATTTGGGTGGAACATTAGGAAACGTTTGGTCTGATCGGGAGGTTGAAAGGTAAAAGGTATGTAATAACCTGTGGATATTATACTCTGCATCCAGCCAAATGTCTTTGGTGATGGCCATCCAGGCTTGTGGGTGCAGGGATAAGTGCCCCTGACTGCCTTCAGAGTGCAGCAGTTAGGTAAATTTTCAGGAGTGCTAAAAGGGCTTCACAGAGAAAGGACCTCTGAAGCCCTGGTGCTGTAGGCCTCCTCTGCCATGTGGGCAATGTCTACCATTAGAGTTCCCCACTCTGCCACAGGGAGAGCTTTTTCCATAGGAGTCCTGGGAAGACCCTTGTGACTTGCACAACCACATGTTTATACTTCCTCTCTGGTTCTGCAAAAAAGTCATCTGAGTGGTAAAAAAATGTATGCCTCTGGCAGATAATGTCTTCTCATTGTATTCACTCCTGGAGAGAGTTTCCTCTAGCTTAGGACCAAACAAGGTGTATCCATCAAAATGTGCATTGATTAATGATGTCTTGAAGGGCTCCACAAAATCACAAAGGTGCATCCAGGTGTGCCTTCTTGCAGCAACTCCTGAATCACAGGTCTCAAAGTTCCCTCTGAGACATGAGAAATCAGCCTCATGGAACTGCTCAATAAGGATTTAAGGGTGGTCAGTTGCAAAGAAGCTATCGTGGATACCAAGAGGGCATCAGAAACATCCTTGATCAAGTCCCTATGAAATCTCATAACATGTGACAAGTAGTTTAGTGACCTCAGGGTGAAGGCCACTGATGCATAAGCATGCTTGCCAAATCTGTCCAGTGCCCTTTATTCTCTGTTTGGTGGATGAACAGAAGAAATCTGTTCAGCAAGTTCTTTCTTAGTGGCTGCTGCTACCACCATAGCATCTACTGAGGAGCCCTTGCTCCAATAGGCCTGATTCTTTGGTGGAGTGAGATACTTATTTTGTCTCTTGGGGATAGGATGTTTGACATCTGGATCCTTCCAAGCCTGGTGGGAGATGAGGTCCACAATGTCATTCACCAGGGGAACTACCCAGGATATAGCGGAGCTGACTCTGAAAGCCTCAAACAACGACTCCTCCTGGCAGGGGGTCAAAAGACCAGGCCAACTTTCTTCTATCTCAAACTTTCAAGGATTTCATTAAAAAAGACATCCTCCAGGGTTGATCTGGAAGACTCCTTCCCTTCATCAAAGTCAGTGTCTTCTGTCAAAGACTCCTTTGTGGAATCCAAGTTCCTCATTTAGCATTTATGCTTCTGAGGGGGCTTTTTGTTGGGATGCTCTGGGGAGGATTGAGAAGTGTGATCAGAGACCTGGATGAGGACCATCTCTAGGCTTGATTGGGCTTGCTGTCCCAATGGAACAGGATGAAAAGACTCCGTATCAAAAGTAAACAGATGTCAGGGGAGGACCCAAGGGAGGCAAGGATGTCTTGTTCACCAAGATGGAAAATGATGTCTCCACTACCTCAAAGGCAGAGGTCATAGTGGAACCAAGAACTGACCTGGTAGGAGCCCCAGCCAGCTGTCTAGGATGGCAATGAGCATCCTCAAGAAACTGCCTCACTGCAGAGGTTGGAACTGAGCTGGCTAGTGCTGAGGCTATGAGGGGAAGGGACAGCTCTGAAAACGTCAGAGTTGAACTCAAGTCTCCAGATCCAGAGCTGATGTTTGAGCTCTGATAACCCACTGGCTCTGACAGAGTGAGAAGCATCTGGATCAGAGAAGGTGTCAAGAGTAAAAGGCCAGGCCTTAGGATCTGACACAGACACTCAGAATCCTTATGTCTGAAGACTCTGAAAGCAGAAGGACTAATCAGAGTATGAGCCAAAAGTTGGGATTGGGCTAGTGGTAGGGTCACAGTTCCAACAGGAGATGGAACGGAACTGAAATGACTCCCAACTAAGTCTGGGTTCTGAGAAATGTTCTCATCATCCTCTCCAGATCTGCTTCTTTCAAGCTTCCAGCTGACCTGATTGATGAAGAGGTTGAGGTTGGTCTGGAAGCTCATCAATGTGTTTACTGTAAGAACTATGAATGGAGTCTTGAGGGAATAAGTTCCAGAGTAAATCTAGGTGAATTATAGAGAGGGGATTTTGATTTGGAATGACTCAGACCCAAGGAGTTTGATTTGGGTCAGGTCACATCTAAAGAATCAGTCAAATATGAGGGTTTTGCAATGTTTTTTTGGTGGAGCTGAACCAGATGTAGAAGGAGAGTGATTGAAATAACTCTTCATCTAAACCTTTACCTTACCAGAAGAATCCCTCTTATATGTCTCAGATGATTTTTTGGTGGAGGGAAAGCTCTAGAAGATGGGAGTAGGCCTTTCAACACTAGTTTGTTTCTGGTCCTGATGAGCATTCAGTGATTAAATGCAACACAAATCTCACATTCAATGCTATGATGCCCTGCTTTAAGGCAATACGTGTACTTAGAGTGGGCATCTGAACTAGGAATCTTGAGACCACAATTTGAGCATTTTGAAAAAAATTGTTGGTTTGTCCAAGATCTAGAACCAGTTAACAGCAACAACACAAGGAAAACAAGAAGAAACTACCAGCAATGGTAAAGGCAGGAATACCAACAATGGTAAGAGAAAAGATGTGCCTAACAACCAGGTAGTGACAGAAGTAAGGTTAACCACAATAGTTAAGTACCAGAGGTGAGAACAGGGGCCTGAAGCCTAATAAAACCTAGATTAAAAAACTCTTGAGTCTTTTTCTTAATCTATGGAAAAAAGGGAGGAAGCAAGGAACCAGGAGAAAAAAAACAGTTACCCACTAAATGGGGGGGGTGACTTATCTATCTTACAAGCACATGAGCTACAGCTGACCACATCCAAATGTTGAAGCAACTCATAAGATATGAGGTAATCCAGGCTAAGAGGATTATGGATAAGGGGAGGAGCTCAAGCTACAAAACCAAAGTTTATTGAAGCAGCCAAAGCCAGACCCGAGGTTGAATCCAAGACCCAGTAGTTAAGGAATGGATGAAAATGACATCGGATGTATTTATACTTTTTAAAGGTTCTTTTGAAAAATTAATATGACTTGGCATTGGTTACCATGTATATCAATTAAAACAAATGCTTAACACTGAATGTATTGCAGACCTTTTCAGTGTGAGACTGTGAGGAACATGGACTCTAAGAGTTAAAGTGAGGCATGTTCCTCATATTAAGGTGCACTTGAGATATGAGGTAACACTATAATAAGTGGACCTGCTGTAGGCTTTCACTGATTGGAGCTCACCAACATCCCTGTAGGGAGGCAGGGCAAGTTTGTGTTTAGTGATAACTTTGCCTGCTCCATAGGGAAATCTATTGTCAGTAAGGACTTTTCTGACATATATCCAAGTGTTTGTTTTTTTGACAGCAGTAGAGTGCTTCACCACACTATATGCAAAGTGACTACGAGTAATAGAGATGAATACTGAGCTCAGTAATGGTACACTGTCCATTTATACACAGCTGGACTCCATGCTGTAATCCACTGGAACCATCTCATACTCTGGTCTATATTATTTCTTTGACAGCTTAGGTTGTCAAATGCTCAATGATAAACACGTCAAACGCGTCAAAGTTTCAAAATCGCGAACGGCCATATATGTAAATTCTTTCCTCGGGAAAGAATTCACTTGGCCGCTATCAGAGATTCCACCTTTCCATAATGTAGAGTGATCTCAGCGTTGGTATATTTAGTTGGGGGGGGGGTGAAGCCCGCTACTATATTTAGGTTGAAAAGTTAATTTTATTTTCGGATGGCCTAGCAGATTCTTTCCCGAGGAAAGAATTCACGTATATGGCTGTTTGCGATTTTGAAACTTCGACGCTTAGGTGTTGATCATTAAGCATTCGACAACCTAAGTTGTCAAAGAAATAATATAGACCCTCATACTCTGGCAAGGGAATGTTTGCAAAGTGACTACAAGTAATAGAGATGAATACTGAGCTCAGTAACGGTACACTGTCCAGTTATACACAGCTGGACTTCCATGCCGTAATCCATTGGAACCATCTAATTCTCTGGCAATGGGCTGTTCATAAACTGCAGTGGGATGATTAGCATGGGTGAATTTGGTGTCTGGCCATTTGTCTTTGCACAATGAGATGAGACTGTGGATAAGGTTTTGACCCACTGTGTCTTTTCATTTATGAATCTGTATGACCTTTTGTATACAGTGTACCAACCCTACTCCACTGCATATTTATAAATTATGAATACGAGTAATATCAAAATTAATTTAAGAAACTTATTATCCCATATGAAAAGATAATAAAAGAAAGGTAGAAAGCATATTTATAAAAAATATATAAATATTCTAAATACATAGTACAACAAAACAGTAACGAGTATGTACCTGAACTTCAAGACAAATTCATAAAATTCATATGAGGCAGCAAAAGCAGTTATAACAGACAAACTGGTCCCATTTGTATGGAAAAAAATAGGACTCCACCACACTGGGATGCAAAATCTATCCTCAGTATTCAATAAACTCTGTGCAGGAATAGTGCTATTCCTGCACGGAGTGAACCGTGTCCATTTCCGCTTAGCTTTAACAGCAGCGCACCTTGCATATTCATGAAGGCACGCTACTGCTAAGCCTAATTGGACACAAACACTACTGAGTGCAGGGGGGAGTGTTTAAGTAGTGCATGCACATCTAACATGCCTCCTGTAGTCAGAAAGTGCCGTGCGTCTCTTTTTAAAGCTTTTCACAGTGTCCACGGACACTGAACTCAAATAAAATATTAATACAGTGTCCACTGACACTGAAATAGATAATGGAACAAGAAATTAATGCAGTGGGTGTGTGACAGGTTCTGTCACACAACCCCTGCATTGTCAAAGTGTTGTACGGCACTTTGCAAGTGCTTTCAGTATCTGCAGACACTGAAAGCAGGAAGTCTGGATAGGAAGCAATGCACACACAACCTGCATTCTCAAAGTGCTGTATGGCACTTTGCAAGTGCTTTCAGTGTCCGTGGACACTGAAAGCAGATATCCCAATAAGAAGCAATGCAGGGGGTGTGTGACAGGTCATCTGCACCAGATGGAGGGCTGCCTGATGCACCTGGAGGGGCAGACTGCCCCTGTTGTCCAGCCCCCAGCACAGCCACCTTTGGGGCTGTGAAGGTGCAGTGGTGACTGCCCATGATTGGGGACCTCAGTCCCACTGTATCCATTTGGGGGCTCATGGACCTCTGATTCCCAACTACCTCCC
Source organism: Protopterus annectens (assembly GCF_019279795.1). NCBI lineage: Eukaryota > Metazoa > Chordata > Ceratodontiformes > Protopteridae > Protopterus > Protopterus annectens. Next base: position 857,207,790 of record NC_056733.1, on the reverse strand, counting down.
TGTCCAAGGTGTTTACCCCCCCTCATGTGTCATACCACCCCTGTCTGCTGTCTTGTCTGTCTGTGAATGCAACCTATCCTTCCCAACCTACCACCCCAAACATACCTACACCCCTTCTCCAACATCCCATTCTCATCTTAGTAAAAAAGGGCATCTGTCTCACAAAAAAATCATTGCCGCATACATAGCTCTACATTTTGCCCCCATGACCTGATTGCCAGTCACACATTACACTGACATATATTGCCCCAACTCACAGTCTACTGGGAATCCTGAGGTGTTACAGAACATATCTCAGTCTGCCCCTACAAACATATACACCTGATAGACCACCAGCAACTGTAGCAGCATGCACAGTCGGATAGAAAAGGATCTATAACACCCACAACTGCTACTCTCCCTATTCGGCCCAACAAACATTTACACACAACATTGCTACACAATCTTGACTGTCTGTTAACAATGGCCAGACATACATAACTCTCAACTGTACAGATTTTCACAGAATGTCCAGGGAGTGGGACCATATTTATGGCCACTGCTGCATAACATGTCTGGGAGTCTGCTAAGTCACTGGGATGAGACCAGGAGTGAAGTCAATAAATAATGATATACCATACCTCTGAACCTCTTACTGCAAGACATCTAGACAAAGCCTGACATACCTGGGGGACAAGGGGCCAAAAGAGAGACATATCTCACATAAAGGTGTTACAAACTGAAACAGTTACTGGTGTTACAGGTTGCATCATAACATAACATCCCTAAGGGATATGATGTCTGAAATACAAATGGATGTCAACATTTTCTGACTACAATCCTCACATTATCCTACTGATTTCTCAAAAACAGAAATTGTCTGAGGAACAGACCAAACATAATAGACAAACCTCTAGGCAGTATGTGGACATCTGGACAGCTGAGAGCTATGTCAGAGACATATCACTGTCAGACATCAAGTCACACAAAAAATGCATGTGCAGACAAACGCTGTTAAATCAAGCAATCTTCTATGTGTACAACAGCAATACTTACTTATGATCTGTGCCCAATTCTGGAACTTTGTCTACCATGTTGTTGGGCTGTCTGCACATTTCTTGTTCTGAGAGGTATTTCCACCTACCTGTTAAGATTAAAGTTGTACTACACTATTCAGGTTGTCTGTACCTTTACTCAATGAAAAACACTGAGACAGTTCTGTTGTTATGACATTCATTTACTGCATATGAAGCTGACACCTAGTTTAACAAATGAAAGTTAATACATCAAACGTACTTCAGCTCAGTCTCTCTCTTACAAAAGAAAAAGTCCCACTCTTTATAGTGCCTTTTCTGCCTGCATCAGCAGTTTTGGAAATCAGCCAGAATAATATGTCTTTCCTCTCAAGCTGGTCTGCTGACAGTTTGTTTTCCATATCTTAAACATTCTGTTCCCGAAGAATAACTCTTTTCATCCTTGGCCTATCATATTGACGAGACACAGCTGCATACAAGAGTTCATCTTGTCCTGTTTGTAGATAATAAATTTTACAAGCTGCATAGTTTATAAGAGATAAAGTATTTTACTTCTGATTCTTAACAATGAATGCCAAGCTATACGTTTTTGCCAAGAGTTCAAACCAAGTACAATCTACACACTGAAATGCAGAATATTCATTTTACATTTTCAGAAAAAATCCACTGAAACTCATTTTAACCTGTTCGTTACTCACAATTCCCTCTTCCATTTAAAAGGCGGAAAATGACTATTCATTTTCGACTTCAGTTGTACACATTGAAACCTTTTCCAGTTTATCTAGGTTAACCATTATGGTTTGTTGGATTTTATAAGTTTGCTGCAAATGGCAACTTAGGTAGCAATTCGAGATGACTATAATTCTTAACACTACTAATATAGGATGCATCAACCAACTTAACAGTTTTTTTCCTGATTTTGACCAACCAGTAAAGATATCCCACCAATTGTGAGCAGTGTCTCTTTTGGTCTTTTCAGCCAAACTAAGTAGTTTATCTTTTGCAATGATGCTTAATGCCTCATAATAAAGAATACTTTTATTTCATTTTTCCAAATACTCTCTGCGAATCTTAGTATTGTTCATAATGTTTTTTAAATTATCCAAGGATACAGATTTATTGGGAAGCTGTATTAAGTCATACTTCCAATTTTTGGAAATATTTACTTCTATGGTTTCAGTAAACACATAGCTCTTATTATTCCATTTAAGGAAATCAACATGTGATAAACATCCTACAAAAGGTAATTTTAAATTTTGACCTACATCTTGATCTATAACCAGACAAATATACTGAGGAGCCACTTCTATAAACATTTGAAAAGAGGAAGGCATGATAGTCCACTTACACAAATTAACAGAATGCTGCAGTAAGCATGGTTTATAGACAGGCGAATGCTGTCCACAAATTAATCCATTTTGAGTCTGTGTACAATACTCAGTTTTATGCGTTTTCCCTCTCATATCTATACGATTACCTTCAAATTGCGGCAACCAATATTCATACCCTTCTAGTACGAAAAATATCATAGGTAATATCGTAAACTGACACATAACAGTGGTATCAATAACATTATAATGTATGAATTTCCCTATGCAATATTGTGGAGTACAATATGTTACTTCAGTAAATAGTTTAATCCAATCTGTATCCAGTATCCATTTGTTAAACAATTGTCGCCAAACATTTTCATTTTGTAACATCAGTTCAATGTGTATGTTAGTTTTTTGAATGTCTACATATAAAGATTGCATAGTGCATTTTGTCCAATTTACAAAAATTGCCATGTTACCATCAGATTTCAACTGCTGTGGCTGCATAGCATCAGAATTGTCTAAAAATTACTGCTGATAATTTATATTGTGCAAGTGTGTTTTCCATATTTCTGGATTCCAAGATGCTAGTAAATGTACAATCTGAGAGATATCTTCCCCCACTACTTTTAAACGATTAGATAGAATTTCAATGTCAGCTGCATTAATAGCTCCAATGCCTGTGCCTAGGCCTCCTAGCAGAGTATCATACCAAACTCTTTTGTATCGGCATCTGCCTGTGTCTGGGAATGTAATGTTAAAATGTATTGCAACCTTTTGATACTGTCTGCCTACCTTTTTACAGGTAGAAGGGATTTTAACCAAATGGTCTGTATGAACAGAGGTAGGTTTACCTGTTAATAGTGATAGAACATATATAATCCAATAACTACGGCTGAGAGATGACCAAGGCATCTAAGTATCCCATGCATAAAATGTTCACATAAACATAAAAAACTCCGTATAACTAAAGGAAAGAATCTGTTTATTGTATAACAAATCGGTAAGCACTTTCACTATAGCTTCATCAGACCGTTAACATTCAAAAAATCATCCTAATCACATTTATATAGATCACATGCTTAATTAAAACACACCTAATTATGATATTAAAGGGGTATGCATCAGACCTGTATTTACCATCAAGAAAAAGACTTATTGGTACTTGATATACAAAGTGAAAATGCTCCATTTCACCCATTAAAAAATATATATATAATATATAATAAAATAAACGCATTGTGATTCTTCATATATGCCAAAAACATTATAAAAAATATACATATAATAAAACTTATTAAAAATATTCAATTATAAAACTAATGAAATCAACGTCACCGTATAAAATCATAGCTTATTCTATTATGTGTGTGAAATATAGCAGCATATATGATTTCTTATAAAAAATAATATGTATATGTATATAAAAAAATAAAATAAAAACAAATCAACAAATACTTATAATTGTTCATCAACAACTATAACAGAATATACGAGGCATCAACATTTATGCAGTCTAGAACCATATATACGTTGCTGGAATTATACTAAGTGTTGCCGCCTGCTTAAGCATGGAGATATAAAGACTCTACTATTAGTGACCAACTATAATTGTTCATCCGATGGCTATTTGTAATTAACTTAAAATCTATAACAGGTATCTATATTGTCACATTACATCTATTAAATATTGCCTTATATCTACTAATCAATGTATTTAAAAGATGTGAACGAAAAACATGCTGTTAAAACAACATAGTTGATAGAGCGTCAGAATTATACTAGCGGTGACTAAAAGCACTGTCTCAACATGATAGTATAACATGATAGTATAATAAATATTTATAATAATTAATAATAAGTATTTGTGGATTTGTTTTTATTTCATTTTTTTATATACATATTATTTTTATAAGAAATCATATATGCTGCTATATTTCACACACATATAATAGAATAAGCTATGATTTCATACGGTGACGTTGATTTCATTAGTTTTATAATAGAATATTTTTAATAAGTTTTATTATATGTATATTTTTTATGATACTCTCGGCATATATGAAGAATCACAATGCGTTTATTTTATTATATATTATATATATATTTTTTATGGGTGAAATGGAGCATTTTCACTTTGTATATTAAGTACTAATAAGTCTTTTCCTTGATGGTAAATACAGGTCTGATGCATACCCCTTTAATATCATAATTAGGTGTGTTTTAATTAAGCATGTGATCTATATAAATGTGATTAGGATGATTTTTTGAATGTTAACGGTCTGATGAAGCTATAGTGAAAGCGCTTACCGATTTGTTATACAATAAACAGATTCTTTCCTTTAGTTATATGGAGTTTTTTATGTTTATGTGAACATTTCTTGCATGGGATACTTAGACGCCTTGGTTATCTCTCAGCCGTAGTTATTGGATTATTTATCGGTGCATTTTTGGCGGGCAGAGAGATACTTACACTGCTGGAGACGTTCGTTATTGCTTGGTTATTGATAGAACATATGCCCAATGTATGCTGCCTGTAATGACTGTGGTATTAGTACATATTACAGAAACTCCAGTAGTAAAATTTATTTGTACTTTTGTATTATTGGGAGGAATACTAATTCCCTGTATGGTATGATTACCACATTCCTTTACATAAGCAAAGACTAGCCATTGTATTGATGGTGGATATTTCTTTGAATTTTCTCCTTTTCCCAAATAAAATATAGGAAATTGACATTTCATAGAAACTTTAGAATCAAATTCAAGGGTTAGGACTGTTTGTTAGAATGTAATAATTACCCATAACCATGGACCAAAAGGCAACGTTACTGGGAACTATTATATGCCCAAAGGCACAATTAGCATTAGATGGACAAGTAAAGTTGTCCTGCTGTCTTTGCCCATAAAAAAGATTTATTTTTGAGCATTCATGCCAACCTAGTTTTAGAGCATTATTATCATTGTATATTTTCCAAACTTGCATTTCTCTTGTTTGACACCCTACCCCAAGGACTCCAATGAGTACAGTCAGTTAAACAGAATCTTCATTATGTACAATAATATAATGTTTCCACGTAATTGGTATGAATTTGAAAAGTTGTTTTGATAGATGTTTTTTCAACTGTTTCAGACTTGGCATTTGCAGTGAGTCTACAACCCCCCCCACAAAACATGAAGTGACCTAATGACTTTCAACTGATCTCTATGAACAAAAATCATTTTGCTTTTTTTCTTTCCTTTAACTTTGTACACTAGAGGTCCTAACTGAGCAATTATTTCAAAGGGTCCTTGCCAATTACTATCTCATGGATCATCCATCTGGAAATGTTATGACTAACACCTGTATCCCAGAGGGAAGGTTTTCTTCTGGCATAACAGGATCCTTTTACCATAACTTGAATGCTTGCATTTTTGATATGCTTTGACACAATTCAGAAATATCTTTTAACCATCAATTTCTAATAATGATCTGTTGGTACTAACAGTAGGATCGAATGGCAATTGTACAGGTATTTTCCTGTCTGTCATGACTTCAAAAGGTGATATCCCTGTTTTACTGTGAGGAGTTGCTCTGACACCCAGAAAGATTCCAGGCAAATGTTTGATCTAATTTATGCCCTTTTCCAAGCAGGCTTGCTTAAGGTGTTCCTTAAGAGTCCTGTTCATTCTTTCAACAATCCCATTGGACTGAGGATGGCAAGGAACATGAAATCATTGCTGGATACCAAGCAAATCACACAAAGCTTTCATCAGTTTACTGACAAATTGTAGCCCGTTATTGGATTTGATAACTTGTGGCCATCCCCAATGACAAAAAATGTTTTTCCATAAGGCTTCTGCTGTTGCCTTAGCCATCATTGTTTTTGTAGGAATTGCTTCTATCCATTTTGAAAAAACATCAACTATCACTAGAAGATACCTGTACCTACTTTTAGCTGGTGGTAATGGACTTGCAAAGTCAATTTGGATGGCATACCAAGGTCCATGGAGTTACCCTTAGCAATGTGGCATTTTCAATTGAGCATTAACCTGCAAATATATTAAGCATTCAGCATGCACTAAATCGCAGATTTTCTTTAACTGTGGATGCCAGTACTTATTTTACACAATGGGCCATGATGTTTGTGTACTGAAATGTCCGAATACCTGATGATTAAATTTCACTAACTGTTGTGCCTGTTGGTATGGTATATAAGGAAGGTTAGAACTGTATTCAAAACATTTTGCATAATATTGCCCTGGAGTTTCTCCTACAAGAGTACATTTTTCTAACTCTTCATGCAGTTTAAACTTAGTTTGGATCTGCAGCAAATTATGCTGCAAATTCTGAGCTGAAAATGTCTGTATGGCATGTACTGCAGTGGTTTTATCTGGTACACCAGAAAGGTGTTCTGTAGGATACAATTGCATTCCTTTCTTGGCTGCCTTTTTTGTCATCTGATCAGCATAGTTATTTAACTGAAAATTTTCATTTGTATCTTTTTGATGAGCTTTTACCTTTAAGATACTGTAGCAACCCACAAAGAACTGACTACGAACCAAATTCTAAATAGTCTAACACAGAAGCATGCTTGAGTGGTTTGCCCATATTATCAACGAACCCTCTTCTTGCCCATGTAGACATATGCAGCCACAGAGAATTAACTATGTATGCACTGTCTGAAAAAAATATTGACAGGTGGAAAATGCTGTAACACAAAGTACAGTTTCCAGTTCAACTAGCTGAGCAGACATGTGTCCTGGTAATTGAATTAGAGTTGGCTGTCCCATAGAAGGGTTTTCTGATACTACTGCAAATCCATTCTGATATTGTCCATTGTCCCAAAATCGAGCACCATCAACAAAGATAGATGGCCTGTCTTCCTGAAAATCAGGAGACAGAATGGGCTTTTCTGGATTTGAAATGTGCCTAATGCATTCGTGTCATTTTCCTTCATATCCCATGAAGTTAAATAAGTAATACTTATCTCCTGCCTTTATTGTAACTTGCTTGACACTAAATAATGCCAACCAATTTGCAAACACTGCTTGACTGGTATCAATCAGTTTATTTAGCTGAGTCTCATTTATCAAAGTCTGTGTGGCATAATGTGGTGTCTGTACTATAATGCCTTTGGAAAAAGCTGTTAGGTATTCTGTTTGTTTTAAACTCCAGTAAATGGCCAAAAGTTGCTGAATGCATGGGTGATATCCCCTCTCAACGTGTCATCTTTCTACTAAAGAATGTAATGGGGCATAAAGTCTTTCCCATTCTAGCATCAGAGCTCTGAGGCCACTCCTGTAAAAGCACAACAGAGAGTGTGTTGGATCCAGCTGCTGCCTGTAACACAAAGGGACATGTTAAACTTGGAGCTACTAATTCTGTAGCCTTGGCCAATGCTGCCTTTAAATCACAAAAAGCTGCAGTTCCCTTGGTCCCCACTCCAGAAAGGGTAATTCTTTCTGGCTAGAAAGCATGTCATACAGAGGAACTGCCATGCTGGCATAATCCTCTATGAATTCCCGATTATAATTCATAATACCTAGAAATTTGTGCAAATCTGGAATGGTAACTGGTTTATCTATTTGCAAAATTCCCTGCACTCTCTCCGAACAAGGAGTATGCCCAGATGGACATAAAATAGTACCTAGAAATTTTACTTCAGATGACATGAATTGTACCTTTCCACTTTTAACCTTAAACTCTGCCTCCTGCAGTGTTAGAAGGACCTGTGCCACTTTAGCTAAATGCTGTTCTTTTGTTTCAGACTGTATTAGTATGTCATCAATGTAATGCAAAACAGAATCATCAGATTTGTTTTGGATTTAAGATTCTAGACCTTGTAGTATTTGTCCAACTATTTGGTGAAATATAACCAGACTGTTTTGAAACCCCTGTGGTAACCGCATCATGAAATACTGTTCATTTTGAAAAGTAAAGGCAAACCTTTGCCAATCTTTTTCCTGCAGTGGTAATGCAAAGAAACCATTAGCTAAGTCTATGACCGTAAACCACTGAATTTGTGGCTTTATTCTTGCTGCTAGCTCTAGGACCCCTGGAATCAGATATGCCTGGGGAGTCGTGAATTGGTTTACTTTTTTGTAAATCAATAACCAATCGGTAAGTACCATCTTTCTTTTTAACTAGCCATATGGGTGAATTTGTAGGGCTATTTCTCTTTTGAATTATTCCCACATCAAACCATCGTTGTATGCAATTTTGCATGTCTGTCTCTGCTTCCTTTGGGATTGGATACTGTTTTTGAAACAGTGGAATAAAATCTTAGTCACTACCTACAGACACTGCTGCTGTAGCTTCCTGCAGTCTATGGGCCCTTGAGACCACCACATAGGGAACTGTTATTTTACCTTTGACCATACTTCATTTTCAGTAGGGTTAACAGTACGGCCCTTTTCAGAATTGGTTGATACATGCATTGCCTCAATCAATCACAACATGAGACCTTGTCCTTGTCATATAATGCCATTAGGAAGGTCTATGACAATTCCTATTTTGGACAATATATAATTCTCAATATTGTGGAACTGCAAGAATTATGCATCAAAAATACCCCTTTCACTGGTTCCCCTTGACAGGAGAATTGTACTTGTACAAGTTTACTACCTATGGATAGACATCCAAAGCCATTAAAACCTGAAATACATGTACGTTTAGACAAGTCAGGAGGCAAATGCCTACCTGTTACTGAGACAGCCGCTCCTGTATCCAGAAGAATCTTCCCACAGATTCCCCTCTACCCAAATGTTAATAAGTGGTCGTCCATCTTTCCCCTTCTTGAAGTTAGTCAAGAAAGAGACTTGGTTGGGGGGGGGGTCACGCCCCTATAGTAGATCTACTCCCCACCCCAAATTATCGGTGGTATTGGACTGCAAAGGGCATAACTGCAGTGTTTCCTCTACTTCTTCACAGTGAACATAAGAAGATTGATTGAGTTCCTGATGGAAGGCTATTTGCTGTTGATCATTAGGATTTACCCTCAGGAACAAAGTCAGAAGGAACAGTTGTATGCTGTGTGCTAACAATATTACCTTGTACATTGATAGCAGGTGTCACACCATCCCTTTGCTGTACTGGGAATACTGACTGCTGAGTGTTTGTGGTATATAAGGGTTGTTGCTGTAGTCCACTATTACTCTCTGTCACATATTGTTGTGAAGTGTACTGCTGTGTTTGTACTTCTGGCTGCATTACCTGTTGCTGTCGTGGTACACGTGACTTATCAAAATTTTTCAGGGTAAAAAACTTACCCTTTGCCTCTTGTTCCTGGCACCATCTGTGATATTTACAATCATTTTAGTATGACCCACTTGTTTACAGGAATAACACATAGGCTGTCTCTTTGGAGGACCCTCTACAGATTGAGTAACTTGAGAAGCTAACTGAGTGGCCGGTGGAGCTGATGCTGCCCGTTGCTGCCCCTGTATAACTTGCCCTTGATATGATTGTCCTATTACCTGCTGCAGGACCTGCTTTCCCTTACTTCACTAACAATGGGTGGAGATCGGGGAGTGTAAATCTTTTGCTTATGAATAGCATTATCTTTACACATAATACGTGCTCTCAGCAATTTATCTACCAGCTCTGTGAGCGTATTTGAAGATTCCTCATAAATAAGTTTTATGTCCCCTGGGCCACCTTCCAAATGGTCTAAGAAGCAGCGCATAACAGCTTTTTGAAAATTGTCATCTTTCAAATCTTTTTCATCACTGCCATTAACTAGCATATATGCCAGCTGGTAATGTTCAGCCTGTTCTTTCAGGGAATCGCAGACTGTCATTTGAAACTGATCTAAAAGTGGTGGTGTGAGAGATTTCCCTCTAGTGTACGTTAACAATACTGCTGTCATTCTTATGTGTTTGGTTTGTATTGGATACCGCTTTTTGCTGAATATAAGCCATGAAATGTTGAGGAATAAAATTCCAGAAGCAACACTCAAGTGTATCATTCCATACAGTGCCTACAGTTTTAAGAACCCAAGCTTCAAATGTAATACCCTTTTGTTCATCCCACTTGAGTTTCTAACATCCCAGACTGATATACTTCAGCAGAAAAAAACAGCTGAGGCTATGATAGGACTGGTAACAACAGTTTCTAGTGCTTTAGATTGATATTTTTCTAACAAAGTTTGTAATCTTAAAAGATCTTGATTAGCTAGGTCTGCTTCTCTAGCAGCCTCAGATTCCTGTGCGTCTAGTTGATCTTGTAATGTGTTTATCTCCTCTCTTGCAACAGTTACATCATGCAGTGCGTCAGCCAATTGCTTGCCATATATTTCTTGTAAGTGGACAATTTTATCACTTAATCCTTCTATCATACCATAGCTTTACTGACTTGTTCAATAACAGTTTGTATAAAGGTCTTAATTTCAGTCTGTGAGACTTTCAAAAACTGAGAAAATTCCTTTGTACATTCAGCACTGTCAGCATGCATTTTACCAGACGCATTCCATTTATCACAGTAAGTCTGAAAAAGTGACCCATAGGGTCAATATCTTGCTGGTTGCTAACTTTAGCAATCCAATCTTTAAACTCCTTAAAGTACAAACTTTGACATTTGCATCACCCTCTAATAAATCTTTTGCAACAGGATATATAGAAACAGGAACCATTGTCTGTTCTTCAAGCATTACTTTATCCTGGCTGTGTTCCAGGTTTTTACAATACGTTTATGACAAGGCATGCAAAAAGCAACATTTAAATAATAATTACAAATGACACATTTTGGACCATTTTGTGACACTTTAGCCTTACGCACATACCAATCAAAAATTGCAATCCATTTGCATAATGCAGGGTTGTCGGTTTTCCCTAACCAAGACTTACAAATGCCAATATGCTGATCATACCATGTCTGTAAACAATTCCACACATCTACATATGATTCAGAAACATCAACAGTAAAAGATCTGGTACATTTCTTGGCATTTTCATGAATTGCATTCATTGTTAAAAGAAAAACAGAATAAAATATTTACCACAAATTTTCAGGACAAGGTGACCAGTCTTGACACGAAGATCAGTTGTGGGAGAATTCTCTGCTGTCTTTCACTAGATGCTGGTGAGATTAATTTTCAGCAGTATAAAATTGAACTCTGTATATCACTATCTAAAGGAGAATTTCTGTACTGCCCTGTACTGCGCTGCAGTGTTTGTCCTTCAGTCAATGGATAAAGGTTTAGGAAGAGAAGAATCGATTCTAAAAAGGTCTGTGCTGGAATGTCATACTGAGAGAGGCACCTCTTCAGGTCACCCCCCGGTTGTTTGCACTGGACTGGTCTCACCACTGTTAATATTAAAGTTGTACTACACTATTCAGATAGTCTGTACCTTTACTTAATGAAAAACACTGAGACAGTTCTGCTGTTATGACATTCGTTTACTGCATATGAAGTTGACATCTAGGTTAACAAATGAAAGGTAATACATCAAACATACTTCAGCTTAGAATAATCAGAGCCTCTCTTACAAAAGAAAAAGTCCTAGTCTTTATAGTGTCTTTTATGCCTGCATCAGCAGTTTTGGAAATCAACCAAAATAATATATCTTTCCTCTCAAGATGGTCTGCTGACCGTTTGATTTCCATATCTTAAATATTCTGTTCATGAAGAATAATTCTTTTCATCCTTGGCCTAACATGTGCATCATATTGATGAGACACAGCTGCATACAAGAGTTTGTCATGTCCTGCTGGAGATGATACATTTCACAAGCTGCACAGTTTATAAAAGATAAAACATTTTACTTCTGATTCTTATTAACAATGAATGCCAAGCTATATGTTTTTGCCAAGAGTTCAAACCAAGTACACTCTACACACTGAAATGCATAATATTTATTTTACACTTTCAGAAAAAATCCACTGAAACTCATTTTAACCTGTTAGTTACTCTCATACTACCGTCTGTGAAGCTGTACCCCCCACACCTCCATAATGTCCCCCTCACAAGCAAGGAAAAGGGGCAAGGCTCACATGAAGGACTTAATTATAGCACTATGTTACTCTGGCATTGGCTAATGGAAAGACCACACAGCTGCTCTGGATGCAAGTAGCAAGTGGGAGACACCGATTGGTGCACAAGCCATCACCTACTCATGAGCATTACCTACAAAAGGCAAGCTGCTGCCTGTACAACACAGGTCTGAACCCATCTACACAAAGACAGACTGTGAGTACCCAAACTTAAACATTTGCATAATTCTGAGCAAACCCTTCAGCACTATAACAGGTATGTCAATCACTTAAGCTTGTAATGGAATGCAGAAGGGGGAAGTAATAATGTGAAATCGGAAGTTAAACACTAGGTCACAACAAGACCTGCTGGACTCACTTGCTGCTGTCCAGCACCTATGGTCATTCCTGCTGGCCGTGTCTGCAGTGACACAGATCACAGCTGTGGCCCCTGAGTCACCCCAGCAAAGGTCAGCTCATGTATGACTACTACTGGAGTGTCTGTTGTCCAATACTGACTGTGACACTGCTAGGCCAGCTACCTGGGATGTTGTAAATATCCATATGTCACTTGTAAATGCCACCATGATACATATGCTTGTCCTACAAATGTGAGAGACTTATATAGGGTATGTGCATAGTAAACAACAGGAGCAGAAGAGTGTGTTGAACTGTAAGTTATATACTGAGCCCATACCTGTCAACTGTGCCAGAGTTTTGCAGACTGACCACATGTTTGCCTCATATTTGTAGTCAATGCCTCATACAGTTGTGCATTGTCTGGCAAATCACTGGCAACCCATTAAAGACTGAGGTCATAACATAATAGCATACATTTGTATGTCAGATGTCATATCCTGCAGAGTAGTCCTGTGAATGTGAGACTATCTTTGCTAGCAACTAAGTGTGTTACAGCTAGATGTATAGCAGATGTCTTGCTCTAACAGGCCCTAGGTGTCTTAGCATGAAACTCATTTCAATGCAAGTGTGCCTTGTCCTGTAGGATGCTGACATTTGTGCATTCACTGACACCTGCTTTGCAGCTCTGAAGAGCACACTAACCTCATCAGTTTACTCATCCCACCATACATTTAGACTCCAAATGGAGGGCTGCAAAGCCACAGAAGTTGGAGTTTTAAACATTATCATACACATACACACCTCCAGGCTGGCCAAGCAGTATGAAGCATGGGAGACATCCCAGGTGTAGTCAACAGTTGACAAAACACCTGTTCAAATCATAGCTAGTTACAGACCTCCAGCCATGACTCTGGACACCCACCACACCTATCTGGACTTTCTGGAATCTGTCAAGATTCAACCGTCTACCCTGCTCCTGGGTGACTTTAACTAACCAGCCATAGTGTGCATGACCTATGTTACCTGAACATGAACACACAGATTCCTCGGCTTTGTCAATGGCAATGCAGTGGATTGGCTGGTCAACACTTCTATGCCAGGTGGAAATATCCTGTACCTGGTCCTAAGCAAGAAGAGTAGCCACTGTAGCACTCCTTAAGGTGTCATCCTCCTTGGTAAGTTCTGACCACATAGCCTTCACTGTTCAGGTCACCATCTCCCCTGCCCTCCCCTTGTCAAGGTAAAACAAAATAAACTTTATAGAAATTACCATAAATCTCCTCAGAGCAGGTAGAAGTAGCTTTACAGCCACTGTCCCATCTGTTGGAATTAGCAGTAGTATCCAAGCCCACACCACAATACTATGTGAGCACCTACATAGTTGTATGGACTCAGCAATATCTGACAGGAAAACATCATCTCCTTCAAGGTAGGGTAAATGTTTGTGGTGGACAGCAGCAATACACAAAAACTATAATAGGTGGAAATAATTGCTGGACAGGGCCAAGATGGAGCAGGTTGCCTAACTGGAAGCAATGTCAACTTGGTCTAAACAAGCAAATAAGGTCACAGGTGAATTACCCTAAGGCTATCTTTGAGTGCAGATTGGACACATCCACCAAGGCCAATCACTAGGCCTTCCACACATATGTCTGCAATCCCAGGGGCAACACCCAAGTCTGCTCTGTAGTGGTGGTCAGTAACACCACATACACATATGGCATAGATATAGCCAACCTGCTGCAGACGGGTGAAGTGTACACATCACCCGCCCATGCCCCCATCAATACACATATGCATGCACACCATCTGCCCCCCTCCCCTCATCATCAGGAAGCAGATCCATAATGCCCTCTCAAAGGCAACACACAGAAGTCTTCATAGGCCTGATACCATCACTGGCTGCATCCTACATGAACTCAGGCATGAATTCTCAGCTCCATTACACACTGAAGTCAACCAAAGGCTGAGCACCAGTGTCATCCCATCTGCATAGAGGACAGCCACTGTCATCCCTATACACAAAGGTGGAGCAATCTACTGACCCAGCCAATCATATCGACCACCACAACATAACATGAACCCCAGAACATATAGTTCACCACCACAGTGTGCCCTTCAACCCAAGCTCTTAAGGCAAAACACTTTGCCCAATGTACTAATCATAGAAGACTCAATTGTGAGGCACACTGATGTCCCACTCACTAGGATGAACAAGGAGAAGGTGACAGTCAATTGTCTATCAGGTGCCTGGATCCTCCACAGAACACATGCACTCAAGCCACTCCACAACAAGTACAAACATGACTCAGTCATTGTCCATGCGGGTGTGAATGATCTGAGACATACCTCCCTGGACTACATGAAAAGAGATGTGATGGAACTCTCAGATTATGTGGCCCAGGCAGGTATGACCCTAGCCCTGAGCAGTATTCTACTGTCACCCCAAATGATACCACAGTATGAGCAGAAAATGATTGACTTCAACAATTGGCTAAGTTTCTGGTGTCATTCTAAGGGGATCCAATATCTGTCTGCCTGGGAAGACATGATCGACAGACCTTAATGCTTTGCCAGAGACGGCCTGCATCTTTCACCCCTGGGATTCTAGATACTGGCTAAGGCTTTGGCCACCCCTATAGTGCTTTTTAGGCAGTGTTCCAAAGACCAAAATTCCACTGTAACAGCAACAAACAAATGCAATCTGAGGGTCATGCTTCTCAATGCTAGAAGTCTAACTCTCAAGATGCATTCACTCGAAGCTCTCCTCAAAATGGAGAATGTCAACATCTGTGCTGTAATGGAGACTTCGTTTAAAGAGGCAGAAAGCACCCCAGCACTCCCAGGCTACAACTCATTCCATACTTTTCGGCCCCAGAATATGGCCAGAAGCTCCAAAGGAGGTGGTGTCTCCATATTCTTAAAGAATACTCACACCTCTAGACTGGTAGCCCAGCATAATGCATCTGAGATACTTCAGGTACAACTAACAGTGGGTAAGACGGTGATACAAGTCATAGCCTGCTACAGAACCCCAAACATGTCCCTAGACACTCACTCCAACTTCTTAAGCACCCTGGAATCTATCAAGGTCATACAAAATACTCTCATACTAGGTGACTTCAACTACCCTTCCATCAAGTAGGAAAATTATTCAAGTACCAATGTACAGGCCCAACACTTTCTGGATCAATTCCAGTGCTCAGGACCAGCTCATTCTGACCCCCACTAGAGGAAGCAACATCCTCAACCTGGTTATCACCAACATGGGAGACCGTTGCTCAACACCTATAATCAATTCCTCCCTGGTTAAATCTGACCACAAACTGGAAATCTCCATCCCACCTACTCCCCCGGTTAATGTGACCACCCTGAAAAACTTCTCTAATGCCAGCTTTGGGCTCCTAAAAACAGAGGTGGCTAACTTCTTGGCACCCATGCCAATGGAAAATAGCTGCATGACCACAGATTCATACACCAATGCACTGTACGAGCATGTACACAAATGTTTGGACCTTATCATACCAAACAGAACTAAGACTATCTCCTCCAAAAAAAGGAAGCCAATCTGGTGGTCCCTAGCCATCAATAAACTCTACAACAGAAGGAAGAATCTGTTGCAAAAAAAATGAAGTTACAAGACTGGAAAACCTCCCTTATCAGTCTCAACAAAAAGCTGAGATCCCTTATCAAATCCTCTAAAGCCAGCTATGAAGGCAGAATTGTGGCTGACACCAAAAACAACCACAAAGCCTTCTATAGCTATATCAAAAACCTCAAAGGCAATACCCAGATTTGCTCTGAGTTATTGTACAATGGCACCACCTATACTGAGCCAACAGATGAAGGCAACATACTGGTTGACAGATTCAGTGCCAACTTTACGCCTCTCTCCCCCCAAGGACCTTATCACAATACCAGAAGAAAGCCTTGTACCCACCATTTCTGTGGCACAGGTAAAAGCTACATTGTCCAAAGCCAAGAACACAGCATCCATGGAACCTGATAATATCCCTGACTGTATCCTACATGAGCTATAAAATGAACTGACAGGCTATGTCCCTAATGAATGGTGCACTGCTACAGTCATCCTGCTCCATAAAGGGGGAGCAACTACAGACCCTGGGAACTATCACCCCGTTAAGCCTGATTAGTCTGGTATGCAAAGCTATGGATCTCATCATCATGGACCTGCTTAACAAAGATATAGGCAATCTCCAGACTCTTGACCCCACACAGTTTGGCTTTGTCAAGGGGAGACCACACAAAAAGAAATGGATGGTGCAAGTAAAAAACCAATAAACTGAAGTCAAGCACCGTGGACCCTAACAGGTGGCAAACAGGCTTTAATGACTAAATCCACCACAATACGAATAATAGCACAAAGATTTCACAGCAGCACAAAATATTAATGTTCACACTGTCCAACTCGTTTTCATCATCAACTTCATCAGATAACCAACAAATCAGTCATCATTACTTTTATATATCAGTTGTAGACATTTAAACCAATCAGGGGGAGATCCTGGCTGCTGAACCTGGTTGACTTCTTCGAGGCAGTCACCAAGGCTGTGGATTAGGGTAAGGCAGTGTATAGCCTACTTCGACCTGGCCAAGGCCTTTGATATCATTTTCCACTCAGGTATCATTGATAAACTTACCAAACTAGGCATCACTCCTTACATCATTAGGTGGGTTGCAAATTGGATTACAGACAGGACCCAAAGAGTGAATGTTGCGGATTCCAGGTCAGACTGTTGATCAGTCATGAGTGGAGTCCCACAGGGCTCAGTCCTGGGCCCTCTCCTGTTTGGCATCTACTTGTCAGAAGTCCAGGCCAACACAGAAGGACTAAGGCTGACCAAGTTCACTGATGACTGCAAGCTAGGAGTCATTACCAACTCCCCAAATGATGCAGACATCCTACAAAAGTGCCTCTCTGAGACCAATGACTGGTGTCAGAATCATGGCCTGAAGCTTAATGCCAAAAACTGCATTATCATCCCCTTTGGAAAAAACTCAGTTCTCATGAATTACCATGTTGATGGGAGCCCACTGAACACTGAAGGGACCATAAGAGATCTGGGCACCCAGGTTGACAGCCACCTCACCTTCGACCACCACATTGCCACTGTGGTCAGAAGGTTTTGCATCCAGGAAGAAAGAGGGCATCATCCCTCATTAGACCAATCATGAAATATAAAGCCCCATTTGGCATGTATCTGTCCAGAGACCTACAACAGCTGGAGAGTCCGCAAAAGTACCTCACAAAAAGGATCCTAGGCCTTAAACACATATCCTACATGGACAGACTCAAGAAACTTCAGCTGTTCTCAGTCTCTTATCTACTTAGAGGTGATCTCTGCTCGACTTACAAAGCCATGTCTGACCCAGCCCTACTTGAAATGCTACACCTAAAGAAATCCCAATCCCCCCATGCCACATGCTCCAGAGATCACAACCTCATTACCACAATTAACAGAACATGCTGGTGAGACAGATTAATCTCCCAAAGACTGCTCATACTTTGAAATAAGCTTCCCATTCATGTCAAGCAGAGTACCTTACTGGCCCTCTTTAAGAGAGATCTTGAGAAGTGGATGGGTAACAGAAAGTTCACTCCAGGAATCATTCCAGTTGCCCTACTGGATATGGGCACTGTGAACTAACATTGGGTGGGACAATACCTGGGCAATTTTTTTTGGGCTAGGCTTGTGAAGGCTCCAGGGCCATTAGCCTAGTACACACCTATGAACCTATATGCACATCAGCCTAACTAGCCTGAACTGCAAAGGCATGGAAAGCCATATCAAGGACATTATGAACAGGGACATAGGCAAACTCAAAATGCTTGACCCTACACAGTGTGGTATTGTCAAAGGGAGATCAGGCCTGTTAAATCTGGTTGACTTCTCTGAAGTGGTCAACAAACACAAGGAAGAGGGGAAGATGGTGAACAATACCTACCTTCACCTAGCCCAATTCTCTCACAGTAATCCTCAGGCAGCCAGGATACATAAACCTACACAGCTAGGCATCAACCTATATGTTACCAGATGGGTAGCTAACTGGCTCAATGATAGTAGCCTCTCAGTCAAAGTAGCGGAAGCCACCTCTAGTAGTAGACTCTTCCAGAGTGGTGTACCTCAATTATCAGTCTGGGGCCCTCTACAGTTTGAGATATACATTTCTGAGGTACAAGACAAAAGCAGTGGTCTGTGGCTGACCAGGTCTACAGATGCTTGCAAGCTGGACACTGTCTTACATTCCCCTACTGATGTGAGCATCCTCCAAGAGGCTCTCACCCAAATTAATGACTGGTGCAAGAAGCATTGCCTCAAACTTAATGCCAGATGATGCAACATTTTCCCTACTGTGGTAGAGGTCATCCACACTAATTATGACAGTAATAATGTACTGAGCATCCAATCAGGTGTGAGGTGACTTGTGCACCATTTCCCACCATGTGGGCATCCAATCAGGTGTGAGGTGACTTGTGCACCATTTCCCACCATGTGGGCACCATTGTATAGACGCATGTATATATGGCCCATCTCCCAAATATAGGCATGTCATCCAGGAACCAGGAGGCCACAACCTCCCTGTATTCCACCCTTATCAGACACATTACCAAGTACAATGGCTCCTTTGGTATGTACCTTACCAAGCAAATGCAGCAGTTACAGAGACTACAGAGGTTCCTGACCAGGCAAATCCAGGGTCTGCAACACCTATCCTATACAAATAGGCTGAAAGCCCTGTCCCTGTACTCGGTCTCATACAGACTGATCATAGGTGAACTGTGTCTGACATACAAGGCCATTTTCAAACCACCCTTGGAGTTTCTGCATATCAGTAAGACAAACCCCACTTATGCAACCCCCATGCAAGGCCATCAGCTGGTCTGACATGTATAGTACTTGTTGGTGGGGTGGAATAGTGTAGTGTTCCACACAATACATTGTCTGTAAAGTACACCCCCTCCCATATCTAGCAGTGTATAGCCCACTTGAAGAAGAAACTGGATGACGCCATAAAAAATGAATAAGACACCCCTGGGTTCCCATGTGTGTCCCAGCTGGACAGGGGACACAGGTGCTGGCTTTGAGGGGACATGGGCGAAAGTCTGAGCTGGGCTTATGAAGGCATCAGGGCCAATAGCCTGCTATCATCTCATGAGGCTATGCACATAGTACTTTACATGTTTCCTGTATGTATTGCAGACTGTCCTACACTGTTGTCTGCAATGAATCCCTGTGAGTCTGAACTATGTATGTATTGCAGTGTTGGTGTATACTCTTGTACCTTCATCAGTTATCATCACATATTGTCACACCTTGTCATTGTGTGTGGTCTGTATAGCAGTAAGTCAGCTCTTACAGTACTTGCATATGCACTTTGACAATGTATAGTTCACTCCAATAGCCTTGGTCTTGGTCACACTTACCATTCTGATAATAGGCCCATCACACAGTAGGATTTGTCATCCTTTGCTGTGGGCCTTACAGTAGCTGTGAAAGAGATGGAATGTGGCAGGCAGAACTACAGTAAGGTCTGGCCGGAAAGGCCCATAGGTGTCAAAGCTGTACCAGACTTTACCAGGAGTGTGTGTGTGTGTGTGTGTGTGTGTGTGTGTGTGTATGTATCAGCAAACATAAGAATGCAGGGTATTACTTCACATATGTTGTCTTCCCTTCACAGGTGAACATTTGGGTTGGTGTCTCTCCCTCTCAAAACCTGATGTAAGTGTCTTAGTGAACTCCCATGATGATGGTGGTCATAGTGAGGCACAGGTGATGTTGTTGGGGTCTGAATATGTGCTATTGTTTGGTATCCCACTGTCACCCACCATGTCCCCACACACAGTCAGTATGCCCACACATACCCAGTCACCAACAGCCACAGATAATGGATGTTGGAGGGTGGTGACATGGAACAGGCTAGTGTGTTGACTATGGCAAGTGTCAGTGTAGACACTAGCCATAGCCAGACAGCAGGAGAGGTCACACACAGGCAGATGAACACATGTGTTTGACAGTGGACTGCTGCCCATCAAGCCCCTGTCACAAATGCCACAGCAGGCATCACCAGACTCATGTTATGGTCCATCATGGAGGCAAAGGTGTGTACTGATTGCAACACCAGACAGATGCTTAGGGTCATGACTGCAGCACTTTCTGCCATGCATGATGACCTCCATGACATTTGTGATGCCAAGCGTCATTTGTCTGATGTCATGGACAGACAGTGGGATGAGACCTTGTCACTGCTTGATCGTGCAATGTCTGTGCTTGAGCATGTAGTGGCAGTAGGGCAACAGTGAGGTGGACGTAGGTCAGCAACATGATCAGCTGGGAGCCCACATGGCCATGCACACCTCACAGTTCTGTAGTGGCAGTACAACCAGCACTACTGGAGGGAGAGTGCTGTCCACACCACAATGGAGCAGGCCATAGGCACATTATCTTGGCCAGCCCTGTCAGGGATGTGGATCCAGCAGAGAGCAGTCATCGCTGGGGACTAGTACTGCATCAGTCCTTGGGCCTGGTGGTGCCAGTGGGACTCCTGGCAGATCAAGTTCCCACATCCCTGCCAGGAGACAGTGAACCATACATTCTGCCATGTACGATCCACAGCTGTCCAACATAGCCCTGTGTCAGGCATCCACATGACTTGATGGTGTGCAAACACTTGCACATCCCTATCAGAGGCCGGTCACCACCAGACACCACAGCTCCTCTGCATGGCCCACTTGAACACCTCTACACACACACACAATGTCAGACATATGGCCCAGCCTATGCCTCTGGCAATCCAGCACCAGACTCTGTGCATGTGATGATACTTGTGCCACAACCGTTATCCATACCAATGATACTTGTGCCACAACCCTGATATCCATACCATCGATGCAGGGAAGTGCTCATATGAGTCTGATGCACAGGGTGACTATAGCACAGGTAGCAATGTAATGCTGTGTAAGATGTTGTCTGCTGGCAATAGTTATGGGTACACATCAAGATGTATGCACCTTGTTAGCCATGATGCACTATTGCTGTTAGTCCTGCTGCATGGCTGTACTGTCATGTACTGTATTCTGTTTGTAGTCCACGTGTCTGTGTGTCTGCAGGCTGTGGGCCTGATGACAGTAGCAATGATGAGTAAGGTGGAGTGGAAACACAGTGACCTTTTCACACCTAGGTGCAGCTGTATATGTACATATTTACCACTTGTGTTTACATGTAACAGTGTGTGACGGGCAATTGTGGCAGATGGTGTGACCTTGCATACATACCCTTGACACAGCCACCTAGCCTTCATACATGTCACCTGGGTGTTCTGTAGGACTGCAGGCTCAAATATACAAAGGAGGTTACTTGAGTACTGGCACTAGGTCCCTCACAACTGTAGCGATTACTTTAACTGCAACAGATTCAGCTATCGGCATCTGTTGCCCCTGCCATTTCTGTCCCATCCACTCAACCATCATGCAGTTGATGAGGGTATGCCTAGTGCTGTGTATGACAGGTTTGGGGTTTGTATTCCTGATACAGGTCAGCCTGTGTTAGTCTAACCTGACAATCACCGTCATGTGTGTCTGCTATCTCATATGCATGGTTGGCCTCTCATGCTGGTAGTGCACACAGAGTCATAGTCCTATACATGGGGCAGCTGACAAAGGCCTGAGCACAGCCCCTACCTGCACAGTCTTATGAACGATAGTGTTAGATACACAACACAAATAGGACATCAGTACTGTAGTGTGGCAGTGTCTGCCATTACTATTCAAGTGGGTGACAATTTCAGGGGCTGTTAGGATTGCCAATGGTGGGTTCAGAGGCCCTTAACATGTTACAGCCATCTGACACACACAACCACTGCATGGGGACATGCAGTGAAACACACATGCACATGGAGGTGACACTTCTTAGAGATCATCACCTACCCATCTATTAATGTACAATATACAGTGATATGACCATTGGATGCACCACAGTGGCTTGGTGTTAGAAACGGTGTTACTGTGCTTGTACGGTGGACGACAGCTGTATGGGCTGACACTAGGTTGGCAATGGGGGAGTTCACAGGGTGGAAGAGGCACACAGAATGGTATAGCCATCACATACACACACAAAAGACAGCCACAGGGGCTGTGGATACAGAAACACATACACAGTTGCCAGTAGACATATTAATAACCCAACGTATCCACTTGTATGTACTATATCACTGCGTACACATGACATGCTCCACATAGATTATATACCTGGGGCATAACACACAACCTCTTACAAAAGGTAATCTTGTGAATACCTTCATGGATGGTGGGATAATCCACCAGATATAGCGATTGGTCTTGTCTACTGCTCCTACAAACCTTCACAAGTGATAGAGTGACAGATTTTGTATCAGCATGATGTGTCAGTCAAGCAAGATGTCTGATGCTGGCATGTGTATTATTGCAGTAAACGTGACATGTTTGACAATATCATCACAGGAATGCTCATTGTTAGGGAACACATACCACATATAGGTTGCAAACATGTGGATATTCTATGTACATCTGTACAGATGAGTGGTATGGGCTGTATAGTGTTACATGATGCATTGAGGCTGATGCCATTAACAGGCTCTTTAAAGTAATGTCATGGGTAGGGGTCAACAGGCCTTAAAATGGTATAACATACACACACACACACACACCAGCCACAGGGGATATGCTTCACACACACACTACTATAGCTGTCAGTATTGAGTTTAGAACCCCTACGTATCTAATTATTTCTACAATAGTATTACACAGTTATTGCACATGCCACAGAGCTTAGAGGGCTAACAAGTGTATACAGGTACATCTAAGGTGAATGACATCAGCAGGCCTTGTAAGGTAGGGCAATGGGACGTGTACTGTGTGGTACATGCCTCAAAATGGTATAACCCACAGAGGATACGATTCTCTCCCAAACATGTGCACACACACACAATCACAATTTCCAGTATTGAGTTTAGAACCCCTGTCTAGTTATGTGTACTACAGTATTACGCAGTTATCACATGTGCCACAGAACTTATAGGACTTAACAGTGTTGCAAGGTATGTCTAAGGTGAATTACATCAAGAGCCTTTGTATAGTATGGCAATGGGAAATGTACTTGGTGGGAAGGGCATCAAAATACATTACCCTACAAACATACACACTTACAAACAACACACACACACTTGCCACAACTGAGGGTAGAACCCCTGCCTATCTAATTATTTGCACTATATTGCTGCTTAGTTATTACACATGCCACAGAGCTTATAGGGCTGAGGGCTATCCAAAGATACTTCTAAGGGCAATGCCATCGGCAGGACTGCTAAAGTAGGACACTGGGAAGTGTTGTGAATGGGAAAGTCCTGAAAATACTTCATCCTACAAACACACACTTACAAACTCCTGTATATACACTTATATGCACACACATTTGCTAGACCTGACAGTAGAACCCCTGCCCATCTAGTTATTTGTACTATACTGTTACATAGTTATTGCATACACCACAGAGCTTATATGGCAGAGGGCTGTCCAAAGGTACTTCTGAGGGTAATGACATCAGCAGGACCGCTAAAGTAGGGCACTAGGAAGTGTAGTGGTTGAGAATGGCCTAAAACTGTTTCACTTACAAAGAAACACACACACACACACCCACAAACACAGCTTGTAGGGCTGACAAGTGCCCAAATGTACTTCTAAGGTGAATGACATTAGCAGGACTGCTAAAGTGTGGCACTGGGAGGTGTACTGGGTGGGAAAGTCCTCAAAATATTTAATCCTACAAACATACAGTTGTAAACACACTTATACCCACACACACACACACACACACACACACACACACACAACTTGCCAAAACTGGGAATAGAATCCCTGCCTATCTAATCATTTGTACTATAGTGTTATGCAGTTATCACACACACTACAGAGCTTATAGGGTGGACAAGTGCCCAGAGGTACTTCTAAGGTGAATGACATCAGCAGGACTGCTAAAGTAGGGCACTGGGAAGAGTACTGGGTGGGTAAGTTCTCAAAATACTTCATTCGAAAAACCTACACACTTATAAACACTTGTACACACATTTGCCAGAACTGGGAATGGAAGCCCTGCCTATCCAATTATTTGCACTATACTGTTACATTGTTATTGCATGCACCATAGAGCTTATAGAGCTGGGGCTGTGCATAGGTTCTTCTGAGGGTAATTACATCAGCAGTATTGCTAAAGTAGGGCACTGGGAAGTGCACTGGGAGGAATGGGCTAAAACAGTTTCACCTAAAAACAAACAAACACGCACTCACTCTCACATTTACCAGGACAGAGATTACAACCCCTAACTATCTAGTTATTTGTACTATACTGTTATGGAGTTAGTGCATATGCTACAGAGCTTATACAGCTGACAGTTGTCCAATGGTACTTTTAATGTGAATGGCAGTAGCAGATCTTGTGAAGTAGGGCAATGGAAAATGTACTGAATGGGAATGGCCTCCTAATACTTACGCCTACAGACACACACACACACAAAGGCAGATGATGTGATATTATAACCTCCACCTCAATACTATTACACAATGGAGCTCACCTTCATCCTGGCATGTGCGACTGGTTACGATCGGTATGCCACTGTCTGCAGCAGGACATCACTCTATGCCATTTAGGTTATCCCTGTGTATGACCCACTCTCTGTTTGTCTCCCTGTGTGTCTCTCTCTCTATCACTGTCTGTCTCTCTCTTCCCCATGTCTATATGTGTGTATGCTTGACATATTATATACTTTATATATAATCTGTATATCACATGCAACAGATGCAGATATATCACATATGGGCCACCTACAGCTAGCTGAGGGTAATCCTGTCTGATGGGTGTGTGTAGGGACAGTTAAGGTGTACATAGCTCTCTGTATGCAAAGAGCTACAGCCATACCTCTCAAAAGTAAACAGGACTTTCCTAGCGGTACTGGGTTTGTTTTAGCACACATTTTCTGACATATCTGAAGTCTGACACTGGAATGTAATGTGTCATTACCTAGTGGCAGACATCCTCAGATCATCACAGTGTTTACCAGAGGATTACAAGATGCATGACGCACAGACCAATATTGTGAGCCCGACTATATACATGCTTTCCCAAAAAGGCCAGTTGAGAGGTGTGGCTACAGCCGGTTGACTGATGAAGCTGGGTAAACAGTCCAGCAACTTGGTGATATACTGGCTGGGGATCACCTGCTTGTGTGGTATTCTTCTTAGCTGAATAGTCATATCCTGGTGTGGCCATACCTCTCAAATTGTCCAGGTGTTTGTCTAGAAGTTTTGTCTAGTCTACATAAACGTGTGCTTTTATGTCAAGTTAGTTGTATATAATTGAAGACTGACATTACACAATAATGACAGACATTAGTGTTTCAGACTTCATAACCTTCAGACAATTCCTGCTACTGCAAAACCCATTATTCTACCGCTTTCTCAATATGCAAGGGCAGTCTTTACAACACATGCCTATCATTGGGTCTTTGTCCCACTTTTATTTATGACTTGTCTAGATGTCTTGCTGTCAGAGGTGGAGAGGTATGGGTGTGGGTACAGAGTGCATTCTACTGTGCAGAAATGTCCATTATATGTATAGTATATTCCACACAGCACTGTGACTTCCAGGTATGTCAGTGGCAGAGCAGTAAAGAGTAATGTGGTAAACCACTGACAGACAGTTGTGTATAGGTTAATAGGTTGCTATGACATTAGTAGGGTATTGGCCCTGAAGCCCTTATAACCCACGCAGATGAGAGTGTAGCCCATGTTACGACATGTCAGCACCCAGATCCCCTGTCCAGCAGGGACACAGGTGGAATCACAGGACTGTATTTTGTGTTTCCCATGCACTTATACAGGGAGCACATCACTAGGGATATTGAGGCACTTGGCCCATGTTATGACATGTCAGCACCCAGATCCCCTGTCCAGCAGGGACACAGGTGGAATCACAGGACTGTATTTTGTGTTTCCCATGCACTTATACAGGGAGCACATCACTAGGGATATTGAGGCACTTGGCTTCCACAGATATCTGTCACACTGACAAGCTGTACTGATATCACAGCCCATGTTGATACTGCACCTACAGGTTGATATAGTGGGCCTTCGAGTTTCCAATGTGCAACAGCCCCATCAAGGCAGGGTCTGGATTACTTTGTATGCCACAAAGGGGTCACCTCAGCAGAGTCTGTATGGCATGGGTAGAGGGACAGTGCTATTAGCCTATCTGTATAGGGTAGGTGTTTGGGGTTTGGAGTAAGGCCTTACTGTTTGCAAGACCCTGGTGTGTGGAGTCTACATGGTCTGTGGTGTGTAGGTTTGTGGAGTTCTCATGTAACTTTGCCACTGAGGTGTCCATTGTTTGGGTTTTTGTTTTGTTGCAGACCTCCACTTACATGGGTGTGTGTTGTGTATTTGTGGGTGATGTTTACTAACTCCATACACTGCATAGCACCTATGTTACTGCACAATTTGTTCTGGTGTACACATTCTCCATTTGTCTGGACAATGGTTCCCCTTATGTGTGTCTCTGTCCTTCTGTAGTCCTGTCACAGGCTTTGGCCACAGTGGCTGCTGTTATATATTTGTAATTCTGATGTGAGCAGGGTAAATGCCGTTACATCACACACAAGGTTGTGGACTTCACACCTCTGAGCGTACCTGTTTAGCGGGTTGTCCATCATTGCACCACTCCATTTGTTGTGGTCCTTAAGACAGTTTGTGTTGCTATATGTTATTATGAGGCTACATGTGGGCCTAGCTGTCATACTGTCACAGATTGACATCTGAACAGGCCTAAATATGACAGTCAGATAAAGATGTTACTGCATTTCTATGGGAATATGGGTGTGGGGGGCACCCTTGTCAACTGTACACATTTGCACAGACTGTGCTGATATTTGCTTTACATTTTGGTTCCATTCAGCATAGTATTCTGCCCTGTCTTGGAAACTACAGGCATATCACTAAAGACCACAAATCAGATTGTAATGGCATACATTTGAGTTTCAGACGTCTTACCCTTCAGAGCCTTACTGCAACTGCAAGACCTGCTGTACTATCACTGTGCAAGTCTGTGGGGGGTATTTCATCATTGTCACAGTTTGTGGGTCTTTGCCAGGCATTTCTTTATGGTTTTCTATGGCTGACGTTCTGTGTGAGGCTGAGGGGTGAGTATAGGACACCCACCCTGACATCCATGCCTGTGACCTATGACCCCCCCCCAGTTAGTTGGCCCTCCACATATACTGCAGTGGGATTTGTCACCTTGAGTACTAGTGCATAGTGTGAGGAAGCCAGTACTGGGAAAATTTTCCTGGTGTCCCACATAGCTGTCAGTTATCTGCTGTTATCCCAGTGGGCCACTCCATTCTCCTGCATGCAGCGATACCATAGATATGCTACCAGAGCAGACTACTCCATTCATTTATTGTTAAGAAGACTGACTTACCTTGTGCCTGTGGCAGTTGTAAGGACGGTGCTTGAGGGCTGCCTATGTTGGATGCATGCAGTACACTGCCTATACATGATAAGGTACAGGTAGTGTGATGTGTGTGACATCCATTTTACTGTGTGTGCGAGTCAGAGAGAGGTGTCAGTCCCCGGGTCCCTACAGTGTAAATGTGTGTGCTATGCTTTGCCTCTTTGTCAAGGCCAGGGCATACTGGTCATGCATCCATCTGCCTACAGGTGCTGGATCACGGGGTTCCTCCGAGTCCCTCTGTGCCTGAGGGGACCTTGGCAATGGTGGGGTTATGTGGCCCTTCCCCATTCTGTTTCTGCTGCAGCTGTTTTCACAGGCTCATGTTGTGTAGCATGTTGTGTAGCATGGCACATACTATGAACATGTGTGCACATGTGACTGGTGAGTACTGCAGGGCTCCACCAGATATGCAAAGGCAGTGGAACCGTGACTTGAGCATCCCAAACACATGCTCTATAATGATCCTGGTTTGTGTGTGTGCCTCATTATGGCATTCTAGAGTGGATGTGTGTGCATTTCTAATGGGTGTCATCATCCATGGCTCCAGTGTATAGCCAGCAAATCCCTGGTACAGCTGTGAGGAATGCCAGATGTGACAGTTGTGATAGCTTCCAGGGCTGCTAGCACACACATTAATGATAATGCCCTGGGCATTGTACATGATCTGGCAGTTGATGGAGTGAAAGCCCTTGTGGTTTACATAGACCCTACCCTGTTCACCAGATGGTGCTTTGATGTGGATGTGCGTGCAGTCTATTGCACCCAGTACCTCTGGGTAGTCTGCTACATGGTGGAAGAGGTGCATATTGCTGGTCATCTCCTCACAGGTGCTGGGGATATAAATGTGCTCACCAGCATGTGGTAGCATGGCATCCAGGAACTGGTGGAGTACCCTGGATGTAGATGCCTGTGAGACCCCCATGATGTCCCCAGTAGGTCTTTGGAAAGAACCTGTAGCTAGTATTCTTAAGGCTACACATACCTTGGTATCCACTGGGATGGGTTCCCCTCTGTTGGCTTGGGGTCTGAGGTGAGGCTGGCACCGCTCCATGAGTTGCTGAAGTAGTTCCCTGTCCACCCTGTAGCTCTCTACTATCTCCAGATCATGTAGCCCCCTGGTAGGTCACCCTGGGTCTGAACACTCTTTGCCGCCTCCTCCTCAGTCTGGGGCAGTTGTCAGCATTATCCTCCTCACCGCCTTCAGCCTCTAGCACATACTGACGTATCAAAGTGACAGCTGCCCCTAACATTTTGTTGGTTAAAATTCCCCCAAGTGTGTACACCAATGATGCAGAGTTTGTGGGAAAAAACAGAATGAAAGGTGTTTGCATAGTTTATACTGTTGTGCTGCAGATGCTGCCTGTATGATTGGCTGACTATGATACATTCCATCTGCCAGCTATATTATTTGTACTTGATTGCTTTTATTCTGCTATTTCCTGTTTTTTTTCTCTTCCCATTTCCGCCCCTTTTAAGCCCCGCAAACCCACTGCCCAAATGTAAACAATTTTGCTATTTCCATTGCTCACCACACAAACAGGTTTAGCTAAAGTAAACAGTTTTCAGCAGAAATGGCCCTTCCCTGGACACGAACACAGTCCTTATTTCATGGAATAAGTAAATACAGCTTCAGACATACACACCCTTGCTTAGCTGTGCTTAGCTAAGCTCAAATGAAAGCCGTTAAGCTCCAATGTGCTTACACCAAGCATAACACACCCCTTTTCATGTCAGCTGCTTCTCCTGCTTACGCCACTGCCTTATAGCTCCTACATGGTTAGGTGCATCCAGACAATGGTCTCCCATTTTGCTATTCAGTTAATTTTGCTCATTTGCATACCCCACTGCCTTAGTCCTTTGTTACACCACTACACTAGAGCCTTTCTTCTTGGCAACCTGTGTTACCTGTTACTGTTTTGGTTCTGCATGCTACCCACAATAATGGCAAAATGCAGATTTCACTTAAAAGTGTCTTTTCACATTTTTTTTTATTTTCTACACGATCTCATTTGTGTACTACAGCGCTAGTCTTAAATGGCCGAAATTGGTAAAAAAAACTTTTATTTTTATTATTTTGCAACTGTTTTCAATGCCAATGGCCATTGGCATGCCTAATGGTCATAATACATGATCTACTTTGAGCTGTCATGCCCCAGTTTTGATTTTTGCAGAAATGTACATGGTTAGTAACTGAATACATTTCTGCAATGGGCACTGTTCTGGCATAGATGTCTGCCTGCTTACTGAATTGCTAATTCACCTCATTTGCATGGTTTACACCAGCAAATGAGGTAATTAGCATTATTCAGTGGCGTTTGTGCCAGAATAGTGCTGGCAGGCTCATGCACGCCCCCTGCCTTGTTTACTGAATTGCTCAACAGGAGCTGCTACTCTATTCTGGCACAGTAAAAAATGTTTTATTGACTCTTGGATTATGACTTTGCTGTGGAAAGGATATTTGCCAAAAAATTGGAACTGGATATAAAGAGCCCATACAAAGAAAATGATCATATCACTATAAGGAAATTAACTAAGGCACTATATAAAACCCATAAGTTAAGAAGGAATATCCTTAATTACAAGAACTAGAAAATAACATGGATATGATGAAATGTATAATTCAGGCAACATAGTGACTTGAGTTTTTTAGACTTAAAAATGTGGATTAATAATGAAAAATATATTAAAAATTGTACTTGAAACTATTTAAATTGTATGTACTGTTTAAAATGTCTAGTGGATTGATTGGTGAAATGATATGATATATCATCATCATCATCATCATCATCATCACCCCCTTTGCATACCTCTCAACCTGAAATAATCAAAAATCTGGAAAAAGGCTTATGAAAAATATGTACAAATCTGTATGCTGATTAACAAAAATTTACATGCATAATTATGTAACCCTGCCGCGGAATTGTGGGATACCATCATTCAAACAAGTTGAACAGACAAAATATTAAACACAAAATACACATCCAGAATAGTCATTTGAATGTGTATCAAGCTGTGAACTTACAGTGGTCTTTTACAAAATTAAAATCAACTACATTGAATTGAGAGATGTTGAAAGCTGACAAACAGCAAACCCCATGTAGAAAATCAGAAAAGCGGGGGTGACGATTTAATTCCAATCAAGCTTGCATTGCACTAGTTAGCCATCAGGTTCATAGTTACTAGGTGTCTCGTTTAAAGGAGGACATTCTCAGGACTGCAGCATCCACCGGCCACCGCCTTTAAAAGTACAACACAGTATAGTATCAGCAATCCATCTATATACTGTGGGAGTAGAACCCACAGCCTTCTGCATCAAAAGCAAGTACTCTAGCCATTATGCGATTAACAATGCAAGCAAATTTGCTACAAGCAGCACTAAACTTCTCTTCTCCTGAAGTTATTAGCTCAGTGTAAAATCCACTTGACGCTCTCTCTCAACTTTGCAGCACAAGAAATCTGTAAAATGCCAAAATTTATTGTGGGGGACAAAATCCCAATAACCAGGGACACATTTTAAACATTGCTTGTATAATCTTGGAAAATTGCTAGAATAAAATGTTTTGTGTTACCAAATTACCATGGGTTTCCTGAAAGATAGGACAAATGAGACTTAAATGGCTATCATTATTTAGTGAATTCAGTTCTTCTCACTAATTTGCTAGAAAATCACAAATTTTAAGAGGAACAGACCGAAGAGCCAAATAGTGAACACAAGTGGTGGAATGGGTAGAGAATTCAGGTTCTTGCTTTTTGTACCCAAGGAACAGGATTTGAGCCCGAGTAACCCCTACCACCAGTTATACTTAACTAGGGCATTTTACACATACACACACACTTTCCATTAAGCAGATAAAATACATAGCCTCCCAGCTTGTATTCCGTTAAACAAATAGCTTGTAAAACAGTGAGTCTAATACAGCTTTTCATTAAGCAGATAAAATACACAAGCCGGCTCCCACAGACACACTTTCCATTAAGCAGATAAAATACACGGCCCCACAGCTTTTACTCCATTAAATAAATAGCTTGTAAAACAGTGAGTCCAATACAGCTTTCTGTTAAGCAGATAAAATACACAACCTTCTACACACACACACTTTTCATTAAGCAGATAAAATACATAGCCCCACAGCTTGTACTCTGTTAAACAAACAGCTTGTAAAACAGAGTCCAATGCACAGTCATTAAGCAGGTAAAATGCACAGCCGTTAAGCAGGTGAAATGCACAACACCCCCAGCTTGTACTCTGTTAAACAAATAGCTTGTAAAACAAGGAGTCCAATACATTTTGGCCCAGTACATAAAAATACAGCTTTCCATTAAGCAGATTGGATAAAATAACACATCCCCAGCCAGCTTGGACTTCGTTAAAGTCCATTAAGCAGATAGCAAACAGTGAGCCCAGTAAGCAGATAAAATAAATAAACACACATAGCTTTCCGTTAAGCAGATTAGATGAAACAACACACAAGCCCCAGCTTGGACAAGTCTGTTAAGCAGATATCTTGTAAAACAGTGAGTCCAGTAAGCAGATAAAATAAATACACATGCAGCTTGTAGATTGATGAGTTGAGCAGATAAAATGACACAGCCCCAGGACCCCAGCTTGTAGTTGGCTCGTTAAGCAGCTAAACAGAAAGCACACAACATTTGGCCCAGCGGCGCTAGCACATTGAACAGAATTCAGTAGTTCCTTAAGCAAATTGAACAGACTTCAGCAGTTCCTTAAGCAAATAAAAACACTTAGCAGTTCAAGTTAAGCAAAGCAGCAGATAAAATGACATAGCTGCAGCATGTAGTTGGTTAGGCAGTTAAAAACACTTTTAACATTTGGCCCAGCAGAGCTAGCACATTGAACAAATATCAGTAGTTCGTTAAGCAAAATAGCAAAGCAGCAGATAGTATGACACAGCCCCAGCTTGTAGTTCGATAGGCAGATAAAAACACTTTTAACATTTGGCCCAGCAGAGCTAGCACATTGAACAGACTTCAGTAGTTTGAACTTCGTTAAGCAAAATAAAATACAACAGTTCAAGTTAAGCAAATAAAATGACACAACCCCAGCTTGTAGTTCATTAAGCAGATAAACAAAAAAAAAAACACATTTGGCCCAGGAGTGCTAGCACATTGAATGGACTTCACCAGTAGTTGGTTAAGCAAATAAAATAAAAGCAGTTCATTAAGCAAAGCTCCAGGCTCCAGCACATAAATACAGCAGTTCCTTAAAGCACACAAATAACAACAGTTTGTAGATTGTAATCTTACACAGTAGTTAAGCAGATAAAATAAAACACAGCTTATAGTTCTGAATGGACTTTCTTACCTGGAGGCTGAGACCTTCTGCTGCCATTGCTGTAACTGCTTCCCTCCAAATAGTTCAAAATAGATATCCGACCTAGTCCAACAGGCAGTAGATGATATCAACACGCACGCCCTGTAGGTTGGTGATGTATGGTGACATCAGCCATAAATTTAAAGTGGCAATACAGAAAAAAAAATCATGAATTAAAGGGGCCACATGGGAATACATGGCACCCCATTATTTTGCCCTCAAAACCGGTAAATACCAAGGAATTAGGTACGGTTGAGAGGTCTGCCCTTTTTCACATTTCTTTTATACGTGGGGTTGGGGTGTCATGTCAACTGTTTCTCTCTCTCAATTTAATGACACTCTCCTGCTTTCTTCAACAGTCATGCCTGACTGTTGCAGGTCTTCTCTCACACAATCCATCCATCTCTTTGCTGGATGCTCCTGTTTCCTCTTGCCTACTTCCTGTCTATCCCAAATGTTGTACATCACATTCTATTCTGCTTTTTTGCACATGTGAGTGAACCACCATAATCTGTTTTCTTTGATCCTCTGTATAATTAATTACACTCTCCCACAATGTGCATCCTACCACCTATCTCAGAAACTTCATCTCCCTAACAGAGCTCTAGCTTCCTCAAATGCTCTGCTTTTACTGCCTAGGTTTCTGTACATGCAGAAATACTGGTTGCACCACTGTTTTGTACACCTTACTTTTCAGCTTCTTTGACATTCTTCTGTCATGCATTACCCCTGACACTCTGTGCCAGATAGCTGCAGACCTTCTGATTCTAACTTTGACCTCATCATTCAGACTTCCCTTCTACGCAGCCACCCCTCCAACATACTTGAAGCTGTTAACCTGTTCTACTATCTTCCCTTCTATTTCAGTTCTCATCTTCTTCTGATTTCCCCCATTTGCTGCCATTATAACTCGCTTATCTGCACTTACTTTCATCCTACGTGCCTTCAGTTTTGCATTCCACTCCCCTATCCTTTGCTGAAGTTGTTGCTCATAGTCTGCCTCTAATGTCACATCATCTGCATACAGCAGCATTACTGATCTGTCCCCTCTGTCTTGTTTGCTAATGTAATCCATCGCCAGTATGAACAGCAGTGGGCTCAGACCTAAGCCGTGATGCACACCCACTCCCACAGAGAACCCTTCTATAAGACTGAAAACTGTTCATACTTGAGTTATTGGGTCCTTGCACATAACCTGCACTAATTCTACCAATATTCCTGAGACCTTGAATCACTGCAGGACTGCCCAAATCAGCTTTTTGGGGACCATGTGATATGTTTTCTCCAAGTCTATAAATGCCCAATTGGACTCTTTCCTTATTTCTATTTTTTTCTTGACTATTTGTCTCACTGCAAATCATCATGTTGGATGTGCTGCATCCTTATCCGAATTGCTCATCTCCCATATTACTTTCTAATGCTCTGCATATTCAGTTATCAATTACCCTCTTCAGAACTTTCATGCAGTGTGACAGGAGTTTGATACCTCTGTACTGCTCACATTTCTGGATGTTCCCTTCATTCTTGTACACTGGAACTAGTATGTTTATTCTCAGTCACCTGGGATAAGTCTTTCTCTCCATACTGCTATGATTACCCTCAGGAGGCATTTCTTCCCCATCTCACCCAACATCTTAATCATATCTGCTGTGACTTCATCTGAAACTGCTGCTTTCCCTGACTTAATTTTCCTTAGTGCTGTTCTTATGTCTTCCATGGTGGGCTCCACATTTTCTTTCATTGTAGGCCATGTCTGGGGCAGTACAGCTTCTGTGGAGTTTTCTTCATTCGGTAAGTGCTGGAAGTACTCCTTCCATTTTCCTTTGATGTCCTGTGGACTGGTAAGTAGGTTATTGCTGGCATCCCTTATGAAGGGTGTCTATCTTTTTTTTTTAATTCACTACAAGCACTTTCACCCTGACAGCAATACAGGGCTTTTTCAAGTGTGAGTACAAGTATAAAATCCAATCAATATATACTCCCATTCATAAAAAAAGCACAAAAAAAAAATAAAGAAACACTCTAAAAGCATGATAAATATTACACAACAGCCCACTAGTAGATATAATCAAAACCACATTTTACAGTCGTCTCTGTACATTGCACAACATATTATGAATTTGTTACAAATATTTAATCATACGTTTTATCAAAAATTAATGTATGTTAAGCATAAAAAGCTTTTTTGAAAAATCCTAACACAAAACACAGGAAATGTATGATATTTTGAAACGTTACAGTTTTTCACTTTTCTTTTTTAAAAAGGGCTTAATGGAAATATGGTCGTTTAACCCTGGGGGGTTGGGATGCATTCAGTTTCAACTGCCAAAAGGTTTCTCTGCAGCCTAACCAGTTCTCCCAATCTCCGCCCCAGGGTCTACACATACCTTTTCCAAAATCCCAAAAAGAAACCCAACATGACTGGGTTCCGTATGCAAATGCCTATATAATGCACTATTCAAGTTTTTCTTTTTAATGTTATAAGTGTGCTCGTAAATATGCTTTTTTAATGCTCTTTCTGACTTTCCAACATAAAATGCTGGACAATCCTTACATAAGGCTAAATATACTCTACCCCTAGTCATACAGTTACCTTTCCTAAAGTGTACTCTACTTTTTGCACAGTTATCCAAAGTGACATTTGCCACCCCTGTAATATACTTACAGTAACCACATCCTCTAGCACCTAGGTCCACACTCTGATCACTACTCCCTTCAAAAAGGTTTTTTAGGTTGACCCCTGTTTTATAAACAAAACTAGGTTTCTCCCCTACCTTACACACAATATCATGGTTAAATCTTAACATTTTCCAGTTGTTCTCTATAACATATTTAATGTCCCTCGATGCTCCACTATGTTGCAGAACCAACACCCTCTTAAACTTCTGTTCACCACTAATCCTGTCAGAAATTACTATCCTCGAATTATCACCTAACAAGGGCAAAAATTTAACACCCATCCTTCCAAAATCTCACTTGCAACCTCCTTTATTAAATTGTTCGGGTATCCCCTGGAGGTAAATAATTCCGAGATGTACTTAATCTCGAAAAATAAGTCACTCCTCTCAGATGTCATTCTGGCCGCTCTGACCATCTGACCCTTAACAATACTTTTTTTCTGTTTCCAAGGGTGGTTACTGTTGTATGGGAGGTAGGAGTTGCTAAAAGCACTCTTCCTATGGATCTTAGATTTCAAATTTCCATTGATTTTGTCTAGCCTCACATCTAAATAATCAATCCCTTACCGGTCAAATTTAAAGGTAAACACTTGTAAAAGCGTTTTATGGACGATATTTTTATTGTTTGGGAAGGTCCAGTGAACGCCATTATGAATTTTGTTGAGTTCCTTGATCTAACTACAAACCTTTTAAGATTTACCTTTAAATTTGACCGGCAAGGGATTGATTATTTAGATGTGAGGCTAGACAAAATCAATGGAAGTTTGAAATCTAGGATCCATAGGAAAAGCACCTTTAGCAACTCCTACCTCCCATACAACAGTGACCACCCTTGGAAACAGAAAAAAAGTATTGTTAAGGGTCAGATGGTCAGAACGGCCAGAATGACATCTGAAAGGAGTGACTTATTTTTTGAGATTAAGTACATCTCGGAGTTATTTACCTCCAGGGGATAAGCAAACAATTTAATAAAGGAGGTTGCAAGTGAGATTTTAGAAGGATGGGGTGTTAAATTTTTGCCCTTGTTAGGTGATAATTCGAGGATAGTAATCTCTGATGGATTAGTGGAGAACAGAAGTTTAAGAGGGCGTTGGTTCTGCAACATAGTGGAGCATCGAGGGACATTAAATATGTTATAGAGAACAACAAAGATTTAACCATGATATTGTGTGTAAGGTAGGGGAGAACCCTAGTTTTGTTTATAAAACAGGGGTCAACCTAAAAAACCTTTTTAAAGGGAGTAGTGGTCAGAGTGTGGACCAAGGTGCTAGAAGATGTGGAAGATGTGGTTATTGTAACTATATTATAGGGGTGGCAAATGTCACTTTGGATAACTATGCAAAAAGTAGAGAACACTTTAGGAAAGGTAACTGTATGACTAGGGGTACAGTATATTTAGCCTTATGTAAGGATTGTCCAGCATTTTATGTTGGAAAGTCAGAAAGGGCATTCAAAAAGCATATTTACGAGCACACTTACAACATTAAAAAGAAAAACTTGAATAGTGCATTATATAGGCATTTGCATACGGAACCCAGTCATGTAGGGTTTCTTTTTGGGATTTTGGAACAGGTATGTGTAGACCCTGGGGCGGAGATTGGCAGAACTGGTTAGGCTGCAGTGAAAGCTTTTGGCAGTTGAAACTGAATGCATCCCAACCCCTAGGGTTAAACGACCGTATTTCCATTAAGCCCTTTTTAAAAAAGAAAAGTGAAAAAGAAAAGTGAAAAACTGTAACGTTTCAAAATATCATACATTTCCTATGTTTGTGTTAGGATTTTTCAAAAAAGCTTTTCATGCTTAACATACATTAATTTTTGATAAAACGTATGATTAAATATTTGTAACAAATTCATAATATGTTGTGCAATGTACAGAGACGACTGTAAAATGTGGTTTTGATTATATCCGCTAGTGGGCTGTTGTGTAATATTTATAATGTTTTTAGAGTGTTTCTTTAATTTTTTGGTGCTTTTTTTATGAATGGGAGTATATATTGATTGGATTTTATACTTGTACTCACACTTGAAAAGGCCCTGTATTGTTGTCAGGGTGAAAGCGCTTGTGGTGAATTTTCAAATTAAACCTTTGTATTGGCTGACGCTGCTGCCGGAACCATTTGTCTGGTTATTAGTTTACTTTCCAGTTCTGCATCTGTTATTACTTTTATCTTTTTTGTTTTAACTTTCTGTGTTTGGCTTGCAACCAGATAGCTTCTTTGTGCCATCTACTGAGAAACTTTTCAGAGATTGGTTGAGTGACTCTGATGCCCTGTTCTATGCTATTGCAACTCCTCTCATAGTCTCTTTATTAACCAGCCAGTATTCCTTCTTAGCCTGGTTCATCTTTTTCCTGGACTCCTCCTTTCTTTGGATGACTTCCTGCATGTCTGCATTGCAGCACCAGCTTTTCTGGTGTATCTTATTTCTATAGTTGGCTCAGCTGCATATTTGTTCTATAGTCCTCACACATTCTGTTTTGAGGCACTACCTTACTTTTTCAACTCTACTTATTTCCTTTTCTTCCTGAGGTGCTAGAGCTCTGAGTAATTCCTTGAACTCTTCAGTTTTCTCTGTTGTCAACTTCCAGGTCTTTAGCCTAGTCATTGTTGACCTTAGAGACTTCTCTGGCCACTGCTTGCAGCTAATTTTAGCAACCTGTGATTTATACTGTGGCTGACTGCTTCACTGGGCATGACTTTGCAATTACTAATTCTAACCCAATGT
Organism: Protopterus annectens; assembly: GCF_019279795.1. Classification (NCBI taxonomy): domain Eukaryota; kingdom Metazoa; phylum Chordata; order Ceratodontiformes; family Protopteridae; genus Protopterus; species Protopterus annectens. Next base: position 857,168,859 of record NC_056733.1, on the reverse strand, counting down.
CCTTTCCATACTAGGAGGAAGCCTTTCTAAACTGCATATTGTCCACTCTTATATGTGATCTTGTGAATGTCTTTCTTGCTTAACCATGTGTCAGTCACCATCAAGCCATTTGCCAGACAGAAGTCTAGAATGGCCTCTCCTTCTTTGTTCCTGTTGCCCACCCATGTGATCGCAGGCAGTCCTCATACCCTGTTCCAATTCTCCTGATGTGTGCATTCAGGTCACCCATTATCAACACCAATTGCTGTTGTCCTGCTTTATCTAGCAGGTTCAGTAACTGATGTTTGAATGGACTCTTTTCCTCACTGTCACAATCCTGCTGTGGGACAAAGGCTGATATTATAAACAGTGCCCTGTCCTTATACTGGAATCTGATTGTCATGAGTCTGGCACTAATTCTGATGACATCAATCACTGTCTATTGAAGCCTCTCCCTCACCACATTTCCTACACCATTTCTAGTCTCTGTCTTCTGAATACAAAGGATGTCCAGCCTCCTCATGTCAATGTGTCATCATCATGGCATCCACTTCCAAGCCTCCTCCTGTCAGTGAACCTACATTCAGTGAAACAATTTTTATATTCAGTAAGTTGATTAGTTTTACAGCCATCTTTAGTTCAACACAGCTATCCCAGATAACCCAGGCTTGGCAAGTGAACACAAGCTAATCAGTAGCTTATTGACTCACAGCTGCTAGGCTTTGTAGTTGGCACACTCTGGCCATTAGGGCTACATACACTGCTGCCTACCTTTACCATGGGTCCCTGGCTATGCTTTCTCCTATCCTGAGGACACTGTGCAGCACAGTTTTAGGGGGTTCACCTGTACAACTCTATACAACTTCTCCCCATATACGCACAATCTAGAGTTTGTGCTGTTGCCCATGACTTCATTGTTGGATGAGTTTGAGGTGGAAACACAGCATGTTTTTTTTTTTCCTTGAGAGGTGGAAGGAACTTCATAGAAACACAAGGGAGAACATACAAACTCCATACAGACATTGGCCAGATGTCAGGATCAAAACTTGTACCTTGTGCATGGGAGGTGAAGAACTTTAACCATTATAACATTAGATCTGAAGAAATATGCATAGCTATGGATTTTTAAATAATGCTGATTACAACAAACTTTAGTTGAAACAGTAAAGACTTAACTGACTGCTTCTTAATCAAGCCCCTGTTCTACATTCTGCTCAAGTCCTTTACAGGTGTACTTCCCAATGTTTAGGGTACTCTTTATGCAACATGCACTACCATTAAGACTACAAGAGTTATCTTATTATGACATTCCCCTGGAAAACATCCTAACTTGATAACTGAATTATTATACTTGTCAAGCAAATATCACACTGCAAATTCATTACCATCTTCACTTGTATACCTTTGTACTGTGAATCCCATTCACACTTCTGAGCCTCTGACAAGTCAAGACACTTATATATTTGGTGCATCCACCATTGCTCTCTTAAAATAAATGTGCACTTTCTGTACTTAAATGCACCGAACAGTAGCATCTGAATATGTGACTTTATGTCCCAAATGCCCCATTTGGGATGTACCTTACAAGACACCTGCAACAGCTGGAAAGACCACAAAAGTACCTCACCAAGAGGATTACTGGCCTCAAACAGATGCCCTATGCAGCCCGACTCAAGAAACTCCAGCTGTACTTGGTTGCATACTGCTTACTCAGAGGTGATCTCTGCCAGACATACAAGGCCATGTCCAACCCAGAATTGATGGACATGCTCCACCTAGAAAAACAAATCCCAGAGAGCCACATGCTCTAGAGATATAAACCTCACCACAAAGATAAATAGGACATGCTGGAGGGATAGATTCCTGTCCCAGAGACTCCCCATGCTTTGGAACAGGATTCCAATATACATCAGGCAGAGCCCCTCACTAACACTCTTCAACAGAAACCTTGACGGGTGGATGGGAAACAGAAAATTTACCCCGGGGATCACTGCAGTGGCTCTGCTGGACAGTGGGGCAGGGAACTAATGGCTCTGCTGGACAGAGGCACAGGGAACTAATCTAAGAGGGTGGCGAAAGCCAACACACTCTGCTTAGGCTTATAAATGCCCTTGGGCAGATAGCCTAGTACTTACCTATGAACCTATGTAATGGCCTAAATAGATAACACAACTTACAAACAAAAGGTTTCAATTCCATCCATTTCAGATTCAAAGCTTTATGTCATTGCAGCAGACACTTTACTGCACTCAGCCCTACCATCTGGTTTAAACAGAGCATTCAACTATTAATTCTGATCTTCTCATACTGCATAACTATTATTCTGTGACTTCTCTTTCATTAAATACCCTAGTATTTATTATTTCACCTTTGAATTTTTTTTATGCCCACAAACAATTCACTTTCTTACTTCTATTCAACAACAAACAATAGTTCTTTACTGTAAATGCTTTTCTTTTTACACATCTTAATAAAGTGTTTTACCTTACCACAGTGTCTATATAGCTGACTATATGTAAATCATTTCTTTTTATCATGTTTATAGTCACATCTCTGTGTTTTTAGTCAGGTCATCTCATGCTACCTAATGATCTGAGAGAAGAGGAAGTGCCTTGAAGCTTTGGAAGCTGGTTAGCAATTATACTTTTGGCAGGGTATAACCAATATTGCTAAAAATACTGCAGCAGTGGTCGATATGATGAACGTATTCACAGATATTTCAAGGCCACTGATTCCTAGGATCATCATGCCATGCGAGTATCTCCCTCAGGCCACATCTTCTTTCTCTGTGAGGGCCATACCATTCAATCCCGGAGTAAACTTGTGAATACCTATGCATTCATCTAGTTTATGTTTAAAGGAACCTAGTGAGCTGCACTCCTTAACATGCAAGGGAAATTTATTGCAGAGATTTGGGAGGTACTGGATTATAAACCTTTCACTCCTGTTTTATTTATTTGTTGGTGAAGCTTTAGTCCCTAGTTCTAGTATTGGTGGAAATGTTGGATTTGCAGAGAATGTTAAGTCCAGGAGAATTGGGTATTTAATACAGCAGTAAGCTACAGAACTCCCCTCATAAGTCTATAACACACTGAATAAATGGATAGAGTTTCCAGCCTCTCGTGGTAGCTTAGAGATTTTAGGCCTATGATTTTTTTTTAATTAGGAACCTTCATCTTTCTAAATGTTTGATATGTTTAGTGAGATACATTCCAAAGAAGACATTGTACTCAATAAATGGCCTGATCGATGTTGACTATAAAGAAACGGTTACCTCTTTAATCGCTGACCATATTATTTGGCAATAAGCTGAGCTAAATAAAAAAATCTTGACAACTGTTGCCACATGTTGGGCAAAAGAGAAAGATCTATCAAGCAAAGAACTAGGTCCCTAACTTCATTTTCTGGTGATATGTTGTCTAAACAGTATGATGCTGATGATAGGGTTTGTGTATCAAAAATGATGACACTACAGTTTTTAGCATTTTAGTTTGAGCTCTTGTTAGTACAAGTATTTACTAAGGAAAATTCAGTCTGGAGTTTTTTTTTGTCATAAGAAAACTTAAAAACAGTCTTCAGGTTGCAGTCATTTGCAAACTTTGTTAGCCAGAGCTCTTGGCTTTCTGCTTGGAGATCTGAGAATTTGCTGTGATATAACCAGTTTGGACAGCCCATTGGATGGCACCCTTCAACTTGACAAGCCTGACATCCAAAGGGAATGTAGACAGCAAAGTAGAAAACCTTTGAGCTGCCCCTAATGGCTGTCTGAATGACAGCCCCTCACTTCATACAGCACAAATGGGCCAATTGGCTGAAAGGGAACTGAAAGCTGGTAGGCACTGGGTGCAAAGATTATTAAAACACTCCTCCATTTTCTTCAGTTTTTTCATTCAGTAATAAAAGCATCTAAAGTTTCTGGGAGAGGCTATAACTGCATGAAGAACATTTGATAAATACATGGAAGAATTTTCTTGGTTCACAGTAGATTCAAAAGTGTATTTAATCACAGCAAAATTATATCTTTCTTTGACTCAGAACTTTCAGTTATTGTTCTCTTGTGACATACAAGTTTTTTTTTCCTGATATCCCACTTACAAGCATGCATATATCACATTTCTGGACCCACACCTTCTATCTTTCTACAAAAGTGTCCTGCTCTGAAAAATGTCATGACATCTGCAAACTGTACCTCTTCTCAAGGAAAGACAAATGACTCTATGTAATATGTCTGACACCATGTGGCATTTAGTGTTTTCATGATAGTAATGTGTGAGACACGAGTATATGCCAACAGTTACTTTTTAGGTACATAGAAGTATTTATTTATTTATTTGCATTTCATTACCAGGAAGGTACATTTGGGTTATGTGAGATCCCTTTTCTGGGGAGACCAGGGGAGAAAAGCTCCCAAAAACATATATAATGAGAGAAAAAAATTACATAGTGATTATAGCACTCACTTTGTGAGCACAAGCAATATTTAAAATATAGTGATTACAGATTCAGCATAGACTAGGTGTCCTGATGTATGCGAGAAATACCAGCTGTCACAGAAGAAAAAGTAAAAAAGGGGGACTGCAGTGAAGAAGGAAGTAGTGTAAGCCAGTTGTCATGAGAGCAGGAGCACTAGAAGGAAAAGAGATCAAGAGTTAAATGCTGAAACAGATTCAAAATACTAAAACGTGTACACTGGAACCAGACCACAAGACATGTATACTGGAACCAGACCACAAGACATGTATACTGGAACCAGACCACAAGACATGTATACTGGAACCAGACCACATGACATGTATACTGGAACCAGACCACGTGACATGTATACTGGAACCAGACCACGTGACACGTACACTTATATTTGGTGGAGGCCAAAATGTACCAACAACTTATAGAAACATACCATATAAGTTACAAATATTGCTATATTCTGTTTCATGCTAGTACTCCCCTAATTGTCAGTGTACTCTGTTATGCTGCAGTCCTTACTTATTGCTTATTACTTGGTTTTGTAGCTCATAGATAATGAATAACAATGACCGAGGAAAACAATGTTTTATTTATATTTAACTTTTCAGGGAAACTAGACAATTTTCAAAATGATTATCAAAAGCATTGCACTCTGGTTACTATAAATGGAATTTTCATATGTTCCAATTTACAAACAAATTTTGTATTTTTAATCATTACTCATATTTTAATTTGCTAATGAATTTAATGGCTCAGTTGTAATCAACAACAGCCTTAGGAAAATGTTTTAATGAACTAACAAAAGACAGTCTACAGTGCTGTATGGTGCAAAAATGCAAATGGCAGAGGCAATGAATGTCCAGACAAAGACCTGCACTGTAGAGGCATGTCCTGAATTAGTTTATTAATTTAGCTTGCTCGACTTCCTTGTCCACACTTGTGAACTCATTTTATGTGGTTTAATTTCCATAGGCAAAAGAGAACAATGCAGTCTGCTTAAGGATACTACGACAGATTAACAATAACCTGATATACTGTCTACTTAGTATGTATAACATGCTGTGAGCCTTACAAAAGCAACTGGTCCAACATCTTTATCAGGTAAATAACTGTTGCACACAGAAAATGTGCTTCACTTTCCAATCTCAGAAATGGAAGATAGCATTGCAGGCCTTTGGTATTACATACTTTCACTTTAAGCACATCTGACCCAGGTATCCTTAGGTCATTCATTCATTTTCCAATACTCATTTTATTCTATTTGTGTTTGTGGGGGAGCCAAAGCCTCTTCTGGCAAAGCATTAGGCAAGTGAACACACACACACACACACACACACACACACACACTATGTGGAGGATCACTGATTCACTTACTGGTATGTGTTTAGAATGTGGGAGGAAACTGGATACTCTGACAGAAACATACATGGAACCAGGGAGAAATCACAAACAAAAAAGATAAACCATCAGGAAAGAAAACACAAAATGAAGTGCAATGAAGCAGCAATGTTAACCCATCAGGAAAGAAAACACAAAATGAAGTGCAATGAAGCAGCAATGTTAACTGACGGAGCACACTATTCTAATGTTATCAAGGAGAAGCTGTACTGCAGTAGCTATGCATATTATAACTTTTCTCTCACAGTTCTGAGCAAGAAGCAATGTAAATATATTTTACAAATGCTATTATATTTTTATCATTAATTTTTATTAAATTATACAACTTAGTGAAAATCTGGGAACTGCTTCTATTTCAGATTCACTAATGTTTCTGTTTCTCTAATTCACTTTGCACAAGAGCCTCAATTTGCTCTTTAATTTTTTGTTTATCTGCTTTAAAGGTTCGTGAGAGCTTAGTTATTTGCATTTCATGAGCTTCTTCCATTTCCTTCTGTTTCTGAAGGGATGCCATTTCCTCATGTGACAACTTTTCCTCCATTTCAGCGATAGTAACCTTTTGTTTTTCAGCTGGAAAAAAAAACTGGCATCAGTACATACTGCAAAAGTTTAAATCCACAGGTCAATTTATTGGCAAATATATAATTATTACTATAGTTAAACTAAAAACTAGCTTAATAATGCGGCAGCTAAATCATTACTGCAGAATGAGGTATTTTGGAGCCTATTTCTAGGAGAGACATGCACAATGTACCATAAACAAAGTCTAGTACCATATCCTTGCAACCTATAGGTCCACTCCATGTCCCATGAAACCCACAATACCTATCTTATCGTACTACAGTCCTTCACTATTCAACTCAATACAATATTCATGGGGGATCTCAACTACCCTTCTATAGATTGGGAATCCTACACCACTTCTAATACACAAGCCCAGTGATGCCTAAACTTTGTTAATACTAACATCCTGGAACAGTTGGTCCATTCTCCTACCAGGGGTACAAACATCCTTGACCTTGTATTCATGAACAATGTGGACTGATGTTCTTCATCCAATGTAATGTCTTTGCTCATCAAATCTCTCCATAAGGCAGTATTATTTGAAATAAAAATTAAATCTGGGGATCCAGTGCAATCAAACAACTTTAGGAACTATTCCAAGGCTGATCTCTCTCTACTAAGTGACACCTTGGCTAAATGCTAAGCACGACAACCCCAGTAAACACACTAGTACCTGCTGAGCTATTTACTGTACAGCATGTTGATAGCTGTATAGAATGAGCTGTGTCCACTTGTATTAAGAATAATACAAACTCAAAAGACAAGCCACTCTGGTGGACTCACAGTCTCAATCAGTTATACAACAAAAGAAAAAAAAATGGCCAGGCATAGGAGGAACAAAGCCATACATACTAAAAGCCATCTGACCAATCTAAACAGGAAGCGAAGAGGGTTGATTAGAACTTATAATGCTAAATTTAAAGAAAAATAGCTTCTCTTGCAAAGGACAACCACAAAGCTTTCTGCAGCTATGTCTGTAACCTCAGGGGAAAATACACAACAATGGGCAGAACTTATTGTAACCTACTTATTGTACCTACACTGAAATGGAAGCCATTGCCAACCTTTTGGCTGACAGGTTCAGCTCAAATTTCTCCTCTCACATCCCCACAGTTTAAAGGAAATACCACACACCACAACCCCCCCCCCAACCATTACTAGGGAACAGGTCATCAGTGCACTTTCGAAGGCCAAAAACACTGCATTGATGGGCCCCAATAACACTCTGGGATGTAAGTATGAAACATGACATCTCTGGTCCACTTGAATCACTTTTCAACTGAAGCCTTCATTCAGGTTTTGTGCCCAAGAAATGGAGGATGGCTACAGTCATTCCCCTGCACAAAGGATGTCCAACCACTGATCTGGGTAACTACAAGCCCATAAGTCTTACCAGCCTCATATATAAGGCCATGGAAAAAAATCATCATGGACACAATAAATGAGGACATAGGTAACTTGCAAACTCTGGACCCATCACAGTTCAGCTTTGTTAAAGGAAGGTTATGCCTATTAAATCTGATGGACATTTTTGAGAGAGTTACCAAAGTATTGGATGAAGGTAAGACTGTGCACACAGCTTACCTTGACCTGGCCAAGGCTTTTGATACAATACCCCAATCAGGCATTAGAGTCAAGCTCACTAATTTAAGTATAAACCCTTTTATCACCCACTGGATAGCTAACTGGCTCACTGATAGGACCCAGGAGGTCAAAATAGGTGAGGCCACCTTCACCAAGAGGCCAGCCACTAGGTGAGTCCCCCAGAGCTCGGTACTGGGCCCACTCCTTTTTGGCATCTATTTCTCTGAAATAGAAGCAGATGCTGAAAGTTTATGGCTGACTAAGTTTGCAGATGATTGCAGACTAGGAGTTATCATTGATTCCCCTGCAGACACTATAATTCTTGAAGAAGGCCTATCTCTGACTAACAAATGATGCTAAAGCCACAGTTTTAAATTCATTGCTAAGAAATAGATAATTGTAACCTTTGGAAAGTCAACAATCCCAGGTAATTATCATGTTGATAATACACTCCTAAGAGTTGACCTAGTGGTCAGGGATCTGTTTAGACATGTAGACAGTAGTCTTACTGTTAGAAAAATATGTATTAACATATGTGTTTAGTGCTTATTATAAGCAAGTAAAGATTAACACGTTTTTATTCTATATGCAGCATTAGTTCTGTTTGAAACTGCAAACATGCTTTTCTGAAATTGTGCTTTCTGACACTGCAAGATGCACTCTGACCTAGTTTGCTAGCACAGCAAAATACATGTTTATGCCTTTGGAAATGTACTGAGAAGCAGGTGATTATCTGCTAGGTCAGGAAATTAAATAAAGAATAATTATGTTTTCTGTAGATCCATTCATTATGGACAATAAGCTCTGTTCGTGTTGATGAAAAAGTGCACAGTTGCAAGAAAGTTAGATACTAGAAACAATAGACTGCTTCAGAGATCTGTACTTGCATTGTGCTTGAATTAGCCATAGTACATTGACTTGTAACATAACATAGAAAGAAAGTTATAACTGACCGGTGGTCGTCAAGGCCATCCTGTTTACTGAAAAATCTTTTTAAACTTTGTAGAGTCAGCTGAAACTGTGAGAAAACAACTGTAAAGTAACAACTTTATGAACTGATGATCTGCTACATCAGTCATAGTGGGCAATGTCTTGAAAGAAAGGTATATTAATTGTGACACTTCCTGATTTTAGTTAGACAAACTCTGTATCTGCATTTTTTGTCTCCTTGCGCAAGAATAAAGAAACCTGAACTGAACCTTATGCTGATTGGTCTTTGAAGTATTTTCCTTTAACACTTACCTTTGACCACCATGTGGACACAGTGGTGAGGAAGTGCTTTTATGTTGTGCAACTTATAAGTAAAGGCATGGCATCTAGGACCAAACAGGTCATTATCCCACTGTACTCTGCCATTATCAGGCTAATCATAGAGTACAGTGCTCCCTTTGGTATATACCTGACCAGGCATATGCAGTAGCTGGAGCGACCTCAAGGTGTAACAAATCTGCATTATGCAGAGCGCCCTAAAGCCCATTCCTTCTGCTCATTCTTCTTCATATTGTTGAAGGGGTGATCTATGCCTGGTTTAGAAGGCATCCACAAACCCCTCACTTATGAATCTCCTACATATCCGTAAGTCAAATAGTACCAGAAATACAAGGCTTAGGAACCTGAATTTTGTCTGTGACTTAAACAGAACATGCCGGAGAGACAGATATGTGTCCCAGAGACTGCCTCTCCTAGGGAACAGTCTTCCCATCCATGTTAATCTGAGTTTGTCTGTTACCCATTTTAAGTGCAACCTAGACCAGTGGATGGGGAATAGGAATTTTACACCAGGCCTGGCACCCATGTCCCTTATGGACAGATGTAGCTTATAAATGCTTGTCCCTCAGTGTCTTATTTGGGTACAGGTAATCATTATTCTTTTGGGAAAACTTGGTTAGGCTTAGAAAGATCCCCCTGGGTTGTTAGCCTAGTAACAATATATGAAACTATGAATCTATGAATCTCTCTGTCTGTTGTGAACTGTAGTTACATCTGAGTAAGATCTACTGACATGCATAAATTGTGAAACTGGGACATTTTATTATATGCTTTGGGTGACATATTGTATTAAACAATGCTGCACTCCTATCTATTGACATCTGTAGGTATCACAGTATAATATTCCTTCTTTATTCATAGACATAAACATATCTAAGTGTGGTAGAACTCTTTGCTTTATACTTCATTCAGAATGTAATTCCTTACATGATTCATTAATATATTATAGGCGCTTGTCCCATGTAGACAGACCACCTTTCTGTGTGACTAATGTGTCATTTAGGTATCAGCACTAATTGTCAGATGGTATTCTGCATGAACATCGTGACAGTTTCTAAACAAACAGCAACTGAAATATCCTTGTTTATCTGTAAGGAGTTATAATGCAAACTGATGCTCCTCTTTTAAACTGCGAGTCTACTGCAGGCAGTGTAACTACTGACGTCATGGTTTAATATTTCCTGGCTTTCTGTTCTACACCAGCGCAATGAATTACGCTATGGCAAAACACAGAGAATGGGATTTTTTTGTATAGTATCACTGTGGGGTGCATATGTATTTATTTATTTATTACAGAGGTGCTTTTTATACTTGCATCATTTCTTTAACAAATAAACATTGGTCTGTATTGCACATGCTTACATGGCATGCATGGTGAGTATAAAGATGTAAATACTTGCTGTGTCATTAAACGAGAAACATCTTTATTGAATTATCACTTATGACACAGGCAATCATACGTTTATATAAATAAAAACTAACCATATTGACATATTTTCAGTTGCAGACATTATATGTTACATATAATCTTCTATACAGTCACTCTAAAAGAAACATTACATATCTTGTTCAATTCCTGCCTTCCTTTAAATCTCATTCCTCCTCCACAACATTATCCTGCTTGCATTGTTCTCACGACTCCCATTTTTTCTGTGTAATTTGCTCCTATTATTTTCTAAAGATCCCACTTCTAGTTCTTTCATCTCTGTTACTATATTCACTACTTCTAGTACCATTAGTTTAGACTTTGATTTCCATTTTATAGTAATTGTGTTTTGTCAGCCAACAGAATTAAACACAGCATGGCCTTACTGTGTCTTGACAATTCTGATTCTGTATCACAGCTCAAAAAACATTTCCTTAGTGACATCAATTTGCTCACTCATTTCTGAAAGATAGTCTGCAGGGAATTTTTAAAGTTTGCCAACTCATTACAATCTGAAAAATATATGTTCCCAATCCCTACCACACCTTCAACATTTGCAATGTACCTGAGGAAACATTCTTTGTAGTCTTCTCGAGGTATAAAAATACCTATGCAGATACTTCCAAGCAAAGATCCCAAGTCTACTAGACTTTTTTGCATATTTGAGAGCCATACATATAACCTCCACTTGTTTCTTTGTGAATTGTTCACCTAATCTTTCTTACAAATATTTTCTAACCCCCTTTGACTGAATCATATAGTTATCATGCAATATTTTATGCACTTCTGATTATTCCTTTTTTTAACAGCACCCTCTGTACTAGATTCTACTAAAAGCTCCACCAGTGCTGGTCTTTCACTTAGGACCCCCCCTATTTCTTTCTCTTTGCCTATACTCTGATATCAATCCCTGATAGGGAAGGCAATCGCTAGCATGTAGTTCAAATGAATTATTGGCCTTTTCCCATTCTATTACCTTTCCCTCTCTAGTTATTTGCTGCCAATACCTTGGTTCCTTTGCCAATTTTCTCCAGTAAATTCCAGCCCCCTCTTGCCTTTTGCCTATACCCCTAACTGCAGTCATCCCTATCAGCAGAATCTCCTTTCCCTATTTGTGTATTCAGTTAGTTTTTAGAATAATTTCTGCTACTTTCTGAATATAATAGTCTGTATGGTTATTGTTATCCTCCTTAAGGATCTGCATGCAAAATCCCAGTCTCTCCTTATTTCTTGAGTTTCCCCCATTTCATCATCATCCCTTTCCACTTTATATATATATATATATATGTATATATATATATATATATATATATATATATATATATATATATATATATATATATATATCTAGTGGCCTTAACTATATAATGAATCACCCCTTCAAATCAAACTACCTTGTTCTACTGGAAGGATTAACTTATCTCACTTGATGGTTGCCTTCTTCCGCTCCCAGATAACATCTTTCAATTCTTTATTAACTGCTATCCACAATTTCTACTTTTAGTGCTTTATTTTTTTAATATTAATTTAAAAAAACATTTTCCAAAGACATGCATCTGGGCATTTCTCCCTGGCCCTCCCATTTGGACTTACCCTGTAAACAAATGTTAAATAAATACATAAATAATAAATAACATTTTTATTTGGTAATGATTGTTATTTAAGGGACATGCACACACTAAAATAAGTTTGCAGTGCTGTACTTAATGTTTTTTAAATAAAATGATTTTATGACAGATAGTGAGTAGCTGCCCATGGGCCTGCTTCCAGCTGTGGGCCCCACGCAGCTGTCCAAATCACTCCTACTATAATCCACCACTGGTGAAAACAGATAGAACATACAGAAATTCTACTATAATATAGAATTATTTAAAAAAGACAAAACATTTTTTAAACGATGCCTTTGCATAATAGCAATAAATCATGTCTAGGTTTAAGTAAAAGAGGTTTACTCACTGCTGTGCTCGTTTGCTCACTTGGGTGTCACCCTCATCTTCAGAACACAGCAGCTGTCAGTAAAGGATGCCTTAATCACTCCCACAACATATGAATCCACCATGCATTCAGCTGTGGAAAAACTATTGCAAACAGAGATCAGTTATATAAATGTTGTACTCTGCAACTAACTGTCAGAATGAGTGAGACAAGAAGTCATTCTTTTCGAATATTATCTTGTCTTCAGTTGGGCAGCTCTGGAAATACTTTTCAGTAGTCTTCCCAGAATCTTCTTATCATGTCTATGAAGTCCTGACTTAGAATCCCACTCAGTTTTTACTGCAAAAGTACAGACAGAAGAAAGACTCCATCCTCTCTAATACTTTTGCAAAAAACACAAAAAGAGAGAAAAATCACAGAAGAGAAAATAACCATTCAGATGTGAAGAATGACTCATTGCCTTGCTCAAAAATTCTGCTTACTGGATACAGTATGGCAGTCAGCAGGATATTTGTTAGTAGGATGAATTAAGAGCTGCTTACTTAAACGGGGGTAGGGAGAGGTAGAAGGGTGGGATATTGTGAGAAATATTTTATATACTTGCTATTGAAACCCTCCTGTGTCCTTGGAATGGATGTGTACACTGCTGGACTGCAGTGCGTAAAATAGGTACAGGCAGTAGTCCATACTGCACCAATATGGATGCCGTAAATAAAGCTCTTCTAAAACATACAGCAGATGACAATGTGCTGGTGAAGCATGCCTTATGGAGTCTGTCAGGGATTTAGCTCCAGGGCATAATACTTCAGGAATGCACCGACTTAAGCCATGCCAGCCTGATTCTTCACAGAATGTACACACCTTCTGCTAGCAACAGAGATAACTGTTTTTGTGTTTCTAAGCGGTGTGGGTAGTATCTGATTTCTCCCTAAAATCGTGCTTGTAGTCTAATCCTGCTTCTACTGGGTTAGACTAAGTGCAGAAGCAGAAAGAAATGCAAATAACTTGATTTAGTGTGAAGAGATCACTTCAGAAAATATTTAGGACTTAAAATAACTTTTGTTACACCATAAAACTTGAAGTTCAAAAATTCTGACATAACAGAAAATGAAAGCCTCTAGAAACAGTCTTCTATGAGAGACAATGGAGACAACAAGAGATAAATAGTTGAAAGGGACGCTGCTAGTGCAGTGGCAGGTGGTTAGATATCAACTACAGTTAAAGAAATGTTCAAATAATTATGTGTTCTAATGCTTTTTCTGGTTGCAGGGCTGCAAAAAGCCAGAATAATAACCAATGCATTGGACATTGATAGTAGAACATTGTATACCAGCTTCATAACATCATGTCAGGCTCACAGAAAATGGAAACTAGCACCTACCCAGAAAGTAAATTTCTTCTCTTTAGCAGAATAAGAAACTCTAGTGGGTTCTCACTACTATATATTTGACAGTAGGAACCATGCATGCAGCTTCAACACACAAGGATCTGGAGATTTAGTATCCTTGACGAGGACAGGCATTATAATTACAAAATAAGAGGTAATTGTAGTGGGAAGCAAGAACAAATTCTGAAGCAGGTGATACCAAACCTGGCCTTGTCCATACAAGCCCAGAAAAAAAATCGTTGGGGCCTGACCTGTTTTGCCATAGCTGGGACTTTCTAGAAGAGAGGAGGTGGCATTACAAATAAACATCAATTTCCATGAAACAGATAAGACATCCACAAAGGAAGTCCAAGACTTTTAGAAGGCTGTATAACTGCAGTGTTGCACTGTGCATGCTGATGCATACAAGTCTATGTCTGGAAATATCAGATATGTTTTTATATATGAGGTAAAACCTGAGCTGATGGTGCCTGTCAAGAGTGTAGATGTCTCTGTTTGCTGTAGCTTCCTTTCTGCTAAACAAAGCAGGAAAACAAACAGACTGATTTAGAGACAATTCAGAATCCAGTTTAGGGATGAAATGTGAGTGAAATGTGGGTTAGTATAAAAGGATATTAGATCTTTGTGCAAGTCTAGATATGGGTCTTTCTATACAGGAGAGTCTACAGCTCACAAATGCTGTGCATTTGCTTGAGTATGATTTTCAACACCACATATGCAGCAGGTCCTAATATGGGAAAGGCAAAACCTGTCAATCATAAGTTTCAAATCCACAAAGGGGAGGGGTTAATTTATAATGAGCGGAGATGTACCACTCCTGAAAGAAAAGGCCACAGTCCCACCTGTTACAAAGTTGACTGACAGAGAAAAGCTGACACATGCACCTTGACCATAGAAATAACTCAGGCCCACATCATACAAGTGACCAAGACAGGTCAGGATGATACGCTGACCTGTAAGCTGAAAGAATTGGAAAAGTAGGGAGTACCAGTCCTCAAAAATGGAGGAACTCTTCCAGTTCAAAGATTAAGTCTGTCAGCCTAGTAAAAAGCTTCCTGATAGTGTCATCAACTTTTGATTCCCTAGCCAGAAAGTCTGAGGATGAGCATATCTAAGAGAAAAAAAAGGACTCGAAGGGTAGGTCTTTGTGACCCCCAACCCAAGAAGCAACCCACTTGCTAGAA
Organism: Protopterus annectens; assembly: GCF_019279795.1. Classification (NCBI taxonomy): domain Eukaryota; kingdom Metazoa; phylum Chordata; order Ceratodontiformes; family Protopteridae; genus Protopterus; species Protopterus annectens. Next base: position 857,153,666 of record NC_056733.1, on the reverse strand, counting down.
CCCTAATTTCAATTTCTTAAATTCCAGAGAAACAGCAATCCTTCTTTTCTACCATGGGATAATGGCAGGTAGACAGAGAGAGAGAGATGCCAGGAAGAGGAGTGGGATGCAGCATTTCAGAAGTTCTGTCTTTAGCAGCAAATATTAAGCTAATGAAAGAGACAGAGTATAACTGGCTGTGTCAGTGGACAAGGGAGGAAAACTGGGGATTTGGAGGAAGATGTAGTGAGACCTGGCAGAGCAGCTATATGCAAGGGACAGGCTCCATCTTAGCCCATTTAATGGTTTGTGCTGGGTTGGAAGGGTACACATTCAGATGGTACTTTTAAGCTAAGATGGAGGGAGGAATAGAGTGGCAAAAAAAACAGAAGGGGTGCAGTTATTCAGGCAAAACACAGAAGGTGAAAGATATACAGAACACAGCAGACAACCAAGCTGACTCTGAGTACGGCTGTGTAATATTATTCTGTAATGGAAAGAGGGAATTACAAAAAGTGATACAGAAGGAGAGAGTGAAACTATTGGTATTACTGAAATGTGGACCACCGACAAAGAGGGGGAGGAGTATGCATGTGCCTGTGTATAGACTGATTGTAAAGGACGGACAAGGAGGTGATGGAGATGGAGTAGCAATCTACATAAAGGAGGGCATCTGTTGTGAGGTCAGCAAAGAAAGATAATGAATGAAGAATGGGGTTAGAAAACAGAGGCAGAACTGAGGTTAAGTGCCCTTACATCAGAGCACAAAGAGAGAGATAGGGTTGACAAATATTCCCTCAGTCAAATCAAGGGATGAGGATGGCAGACTAGAAGACAAAATAAAAAGGTGATGTGTCAGGAAAAAGGTAATACTCGGGGGTATCTGAATCTGACAGGATCAGACCGGGAGATTTCAAGCTCCAGAGTGATAAGGGATTGGGAGTTTCATTTTTACACTTCCTGAATTTTGGTTGTAAAATCTTTTAGTAATACAGATTCCCTTATTCTAAATACACATTTCCTACCTTATCCCAAATATACATTTCCTCCCTTATCCCAAACATACACTTCCTTCCTTATCCAAATGTAAACTTCCTCCCTTATCCCAAACATACACTTCCTCCCTTATCCCAAATATACACTTCATAGCTCTGAAGTATTCATCTAACTTAAACTTAAAGTAACTCAATGAGTCAGCATTTCTCACTTCTGTTGGTACTTATTAATTCAACATTTCTCATTTCAGATGTCAGTCTACTACACAAACATGGCACAAATTGTGAAATATAGTAATCCCTCTTAGCTCTTTTGTTAATTTAAAACTTTTTGAACACCTTTATTAGGTTCACACATTTTGAACAATGACGTGTGCACACATTAACAGAAAAGAAACAAAACAAAACACAGGAAACTTTTTTGCATTATTCTCATGCATTATACAATTATACATGATTTATTTTTTTAACAATTATTCATTCTGTTACAAGACTTGCTCAATTCCTGACTTCCTTAAACCACACTCCTCCTCCTGAACATTATTATGCTTTTATTGTTGCTCCCCAATTTCCATTTATTTCCATGAAATTTGTTCCTTCCCCTATCTAAAAATCCTGCTACCAGTGTTTTATATCCTTTACAATATTCAGTACTTCACTTACAGGTGGTTCAGATTTTTATTTTTATTTTCTAATAATTGCTTTTTTGGCAGCCAACAGCATTAAGCTTGGTAAGGACTTACTGGGTGTAGGCAACTCAATGTCTATGTCCCAGCTCAAAAGAATAATTTTTCTTAGTTACGAGGATTTTCTCCCTCAATATTTCTGACATTGTACCCTGTAAGGATCTTTTTTAAATCTGCCAACTCTGTATATTCTGTAAAATATGTTCTCAATTACTCTTCATATGGTTATTAATTTTAAATCTTATAAATGTGTCCATGAAACCGGTTTCTTGAATACTGTTCATCCTTATGTTTGCAAATAAAATTATGTCAGTATGGTTTGTCATAGAAAATGTTTGCAACTAAGATTATGTCAATATGGTTTGTTTTCATTTATATAAATGTATGATTGCCTATGTCATAAGTGATAATTTAATAAAGATGTTTCTTGTTTAAAAAAGAAGGTCTTTTCTCAAAGTATTATGTTAATATCCTTAAAGGCAATACATGATGTGCCCCTTAGTAATTTATATAATATAATATATTATTTAAATTCATATTTTAAGCCTTCGATAATCAGCCGCACATTTGATGACAGTTATTCTTTTTATGAATCTCCTTTGTATGGGGTCTAACATGTCAGGATTAGCCAACATTAGGTGACAATAATAAAGATTGCACTAAGTTATCACCCTAAATATTGATTATACAGTGTACTTAACTTCCTCATTTTTGATTCAGTTATCCATCCATCCATCCATCCATAACCCCTTTTCCCATTTTTGCACATGGGGTTGGAGTTTCAAGAGCCACAATCATCTAGAGACAAGGATCACATTGCCGGCTGGCTCATCTTAAGAAGAAAACAAATTTGCCTTATTACTCTTGATATTATGGTTAAACTCAGCACTATTTATCATGGATAAATACCATATACAGTCCACAATTTTAAGTTCATTTTGCCCTAACTTAATCTTTATATACAATTTCAATCCATACAGTTCAACTGTACTTTACTTGACATTAAATTTTAAACCCCTACTTTCAGACCAGACTACAACAGGGTCTAACTATAGATTCAAATCATCATCAGTTATAGCCCTAGTTTGACAATAACCTGCATACTTGCTAATCAAATATTTTGGAAATGTAGGACCTTCATAAAAACGGTTTCCTATTGAAATATCAGCGTAGCATTGTATGCCTATGAACTATTCAAACTACAGATGTTTGAATAGTTCATGTGTGTGCAAGCTATGTAATCGAATGGTATAATTGCGAATGTACTCTGCATTCACAAATATAACGTTCGATTATGTACAGGGATCGCTGTATAGTGCGGTTAGGGAAATACATCCCTTTCCTCACTGTAGTGCAGTCTCAGAGTTGGAATATTTAGTTAGGGGGTGTGGGGGGGGTGCAGGGGGGCTTGCCCCCTTGCATAAATGGGATGTTAGGTGTAGGGGTTAGGGAGTTACAGCAAGGGTGGCATTGTTGTTAATGCTGTAAAATGTCATTGTCGACATTTTCAGCAATAACAGCTGATTTTTGACATTAGGGCCATTAGGTTATGTGTACCTTTGGTGAAACAATTCACTGTTAAGTACCATTTTTATTCTAAACTTCGACATTTTAATAGTAAACCCATAAAAACATATTAGAAAGTATTGATCACAAAATGGAACCATGTGGAACTCCTGCTTTAGTTCTTTTCTAAGATGATTTAGTATCTTGTATTAGGATGCACTATTCTGTTAACCAAGATCTTATCCATTTAGTAGTCTAGGAATTCACTCCTATGCTGTGTAACTTAATTATAATTTGATCATGAAATAGGGTATCAAAAAGCATTTCTTACATCCAGGTGTACCAACAAGCATTGTTTTTGTTGTTTCTCAAGTCTGCTATCATCTCATAAAAAAACAAGGAAAAAAAAATGAACACAGCAAACTAAAATTAACACCAGACCACCAGAGAAAATGTCAAAATCTTTTAATAGTTTAACGCTTCTGTCCTGACAATTCAGGGACTTCTTCAGAGTTAAAACAGTAACTTCCTCTTAATGGTGTGATGCCTGTGCACTGGCCCAGCAATCAAGGAGCCTCAATCCTCACCACTAAAACCAGTGAGGGGCATCCATACAGGGAATGGATAATAAATACACACACAGAAAAGTACAATTTCCCTTAAGAGCACACAGAGAGCACAGTCAGTCTGGAGCTGGTTTCTCCCTTTCTCTCCAGGTCCCCAATAAGACTCCCCGCTGGCACAGCTATAGGGTCCAGATCTCAGCCAGCTGGGCAAGCTAAAACTTCCAGCTCCCTCTCTGTCCAACCAGTTCTTAATGTCCCTACCCAAATAGCTGACAGAAACACACACTTTGAGATAAGAGTTTATACAACCACACAGACACTCCTGGAGAAAGCTGGCACAGATTCTCCAGCTGTGTCCCTTTTACCCAGACTATACAGTAGAAATCACTCCCACCACCCAGCTAATATTTATCAGCTACCCAAAGGCCCTTAAAAGGGTGTCCAATTATTGCTGTGCAATATTATTATCCAACTGGTACGTGTAAGCCCAGGGCTAAAGCTATTAGAATGGCTTTGTACAGTTTTACCAAAGACATGCAAGTACTCTTAAGAGCTTAAATTATCTCTACACAAAACAGCCACAGTTGAAAGGGTTTAAAAATATTTAATAATATATAATAAAAACACAAGACAATATTTCTTACTACACAGTGCTAGTCAAGAGTTCAGAGATCACAGAGAAATACTTAAATACAGTACTAAAGTTCTGACATAAAAAAAAAAACACTTAGTCAAATCCTCCTAGTTCCTAGTTATTTCTAAGAGAACACAGTTTTAAAATAAACTTACATATAGAACACAGGCAGAGTGCCGATGAGATGGATGATTAAGATAAAAATGCTTTTAGTCTCTCTGAGAGATAGTTTTTAAAATCACTAACAAACATTTCTGCTGGGCCCTCTCAGATTACATAATTTTGATTTAGTTCCCAGGTCAACAGAAGCTCAACATTTACATTTTTAACATCTCATTTTGTTATCTTGCAGCTGGTCAGGAAGCAGAGCAATAAAAATACATTTGCATGTTTAAATCTAGCAATTTAACTCTTGGTTAGAATAATAGAAAGAATGTCTTCATTTATACATTTCGGCACCGTGTTCAGATCAAAGGGTCACAACATGCTTTACTTAGTCAGCTTTCTGCCAGCAGAGTGCACTGTTACATTTTTTGCAGTTCCACATCTAACAGCAGTCTTTCCACATTTAAGAGACAAGCCTGTGGCTTATATTAATATCTACAAATGATAGAATTTTGTATAATTCTATCTGGCTAGGCTGTCAGCCTTCACCTATCATCACACATCTCCCCCCTGGAGAACTCAAGCTAGTTTTTCAAGTGACCCTTGAGAAACGCTGCTTGAGAGGGTTAGGTCTAAATGAGTATACCTTACCCCATTCCCTGTCTTGACAGCACATCTACATTGGCATTGCTAATCCCACTGTGGTGCTGCACTGACATATCATATGCTTGCAACCCCAGGCTCCATTTTAGCAACCTGGCATTGGGCTGGCTGGCTCTGTTTAACCATGTTAGGGGGTTGTATTCTGTCACTACAGTGACTTTTCTTCCATACAGATAAGGTTGAAGTTTCTGCAGTGCCCACACTATGGCTAGGCATTCCTTTTCTACAGCTGCATAGCATTCCTCCCTGGGTTGGAGCCTACGACTGAGATAAACCAATGGTTACTCTTCTCCCTCTGAAGAAATCTGGCTAAGTACAGCCCCCACCCCATGGTTCAAAGCATCCACCTGCACAACAAATTATTTGCTGTAATCTGGACTGGCTAACACAGGGGGTCCTCACAAAGCTTCTTTAAGCTTCTGGAATGCCTGCTCACATGCTGGGGTCCATACTACCTTATCTGGCCTGTTCTTCCTTGTCAGGTCTGTGAGGGGAGCAGCTATGGTACCATAACTGGGGATGAACTTTCTGTAGTACCCTGCTGTCCCTAAGAATGCCATCACCTGCTTTTTGGTAACAGGTGCAGGCCATGCCTGAATGGCTTCTACTTTGGCAGGTTCTGGCATGATCTTACCACCCTCCACTCTATGTCCCAGGTAGGAGACCTCTGCCATACCCATCTGACATTTACTCGGCTTAATGGTCAACCCTGACCTCTGTAGTCTGCCCAGCACCTCCCTGACATGTTGAAGGTATTCTTGCCAGGAATGACTGTAGATGGCAATATCATCTAGATAAGCAAGAGCAAACCCTCCTGCTCCTGCTAGGATATGATCTACCAGCCCCTGGAAAGTCATTGGGGCATTTTTCATCCCAAAGAGCATCTATGTGAACTCATACAAGCCAAAAGGAGTCACAAAGGCTGACTTCTCTCTAGCACTGGGAGTCAAAGGCACCTGCCAGTAACCCTTTGTAAGATCAATAGTTGTAAGATACTTAGCCCCACCCAGCTGCTCTAGGGCCTTATCTGTCCTAGGCATAGGGTAAGCATCTGACTCTGTGTGACAGTTTAATTTCCTGTAGTCCACACAGAACCTGCTGCTCCCATCCTTCTTTGGCACCAGTACCACTGGGGAGGCCCAGGGACTGTTGGACTCTTGAATCACCCCTAGTTCCAACATCTCCTGTATCTCCTCCCTCAGTGTCTGATTGACTCTCTCAGGCACCCTATAAGGAGCCTGCTTAATAGGTCTTTGGGGTCCTGTATCCACCTGATGCTGCACTAGGGGGGGTGCCCCCTGGTTTCCCAGTGAACATGTCCCCAAACTCCTGTAACACTGCTCGGATTTCTTGAACCTGGGTAAGAGATAGCTGCTGGGACACTGCTACCCCTTCCACTGAGGTGGAAGTCTGAACCTCACTGAGATCAGTCACCAGATCTCCCTCAGACTCCTGCAATCCACTGCAAATGCTCAGGCCTCCCTGTCATGGTATGGTTTCATCATGTTAACATGGTACAATTTGTGCCCCTGCCTTCTGCCTAGCAGTTCTACCATGTAGTTAACATCTCTTACCTTTCTTACCACCTTGTAGGCTACCTCCCAAGCTGCCTGCAGCTTGTTGTGTCTGACAGAAATGAGAACCATTACCTGCTGCCCCACAGCATACTCTCTAGCTCAAGCATTCCTGTAATACCACACCTTTTTCTGTTGTTGGGCTTCTGCCAGGTTCTCCTGGGCCAAGCCCATGAGTTCCCTCAGCCTTGTCCTGAGGTTTAGGACATATGCTACAACAGACTCCTTGTGAGATTCACACTCACCTTCCCACTTATCTCGAATTAAATCTAGAGGTCCCCTCACCCTATACCCACACAGGAACTTAATGGGTGAAAAAAATGTTGGTTCCTAGGGAACCTCTCTGTAAGTAAACAACAGATGGGGCAAATATTTGTCCCCCTCCCTTTTGAAATGGTCTGCAAATGCCAGGGGCATGGACTTGATTGTAGAGTTTAACTACTCACCAAGACCATTAGTCTGGGGATGGTAGGGGGTGGTCTTAATGTGCTTCACCCCACAGTACTTCTACAGACAAGCCAGCAGGTCTGACATGAAATTGGCACCTCTGTCAGACACTATTCCTTTTGGGAAGACTACCCTACTGAAAATCTCTAACAAAGCATTTGCCACCTTTCTTGCCTCACTGGAGGACAGAGCCACTGTCTCAGGGTATCGTGTAGCATAATCCACTACCACTAGCATATACTTTTTCCCTGTGGAACTTGGGGTACTCAGAGACCCCACAATATCCATAGCTACCCTTTGAAATGGCTCTTCAATCACAGGCAGAGGCATCAAAGGAGCCCTCAACTTGTCTCCTGCCTTGCCTACCTTTTGGCATTGCTCACAGGTCCTGTAGTTCCCTGTTACATCTCTGGAAATTCCAGGCCAATAGAAGTTCTGCATAATATGTCTCTTGGTACGTTTTATACCCATATGACCTGCAAAGAAAATATCATGGGCTATGGCTAGAAGCACCAAGTGGTAGGCTCTAGGCACTACCAACTGCTGTACTCTCTCACCTTCTAGCCCTCCCTCAGGGGCCCACTCTCTATACAGTAACCCTTTGCCCCAGTATACAGATTTCCCCTTCCTTTGAGAATCAGATGCCTCCCTAGCTATCTGCCTCAGGCCTTACAATGTAAGGTCTGAGAGCTGAGCTTGTCTCAACTCTCTCTTTGTAACCCTTCCCAGCTCCCCTTCCACGGGAAGTCTGGCATCCTCTGACAGTGGTGCTTCACTGTTAGCCTGGGTACTGCTACTCACCTCTACCTTTGCAGTCACTCTGTTCAAGGGAACATCAGTACCCACAAGCATCTGTGGCTCACATTCAATCTCACTGCTACAGAGTAGCTCCCTCCCCGAAGTAACCAACTCACCAGTCCTGGCTGCAAGTATGCAGTCTGTCTGGGATCTTCCCCAGGCTACCAGATCCATATGCTTGTCTCCTAGCCTGACTGCGTGTAACTGCATAAGCACATGGGAGTGCCTCATCCAAATCCTTCCCTATCAGGACATCTGCAGGATGGTAGCTTGGTACCCTTGTTGTCTCAAGACAACCTACTATTGGCATTTTGTCTTTCCTACTTACTGGCTCCCTCACCTTTTGTTCCCCACTTTGCCTCCGTGGACACCTGTATACCACATGGCCTTAATGGTTTCATTCAAAGCATTTAACCCTAGGTCCTGGATGTGTACCTGGACTAGTGGCTTCCCCTGCTACTAGTCCAGGTACACATCCAGGACGTGTACCTGGAATAGTGGCTTCCCCTGCTACTGGCGGATTCTGTTGGGGCAGTCTGTGCTGCCCACCATGGGTTCCTTTAGACCCATGAGCAGTACTGGGGGTCCCTTTCCTGTGCAGGGATGCTCTGCTTGCTAGGTATAGGTCTCCCTTCTTCCCCAACTCATCTGAAGTCACACACTGTCTATCAGCTAACCAGATCCTCATGTCCTCAGGCAAAGTGCTAAAGGCTTGTTCCCTCACCAAAAGGTCTGCCAGCCATTCAAAAGTGGTGACCTGACATCCACTCACCCACCTATGAAAATAAGTGCTCAGTTCAGCAACATATTCCCACACACTTTCAACTGCCTTGCATCTATGCTGACGAAATTTTTTCCTATACGTTTCAGGTGTTGGCTTAAAACAGTCTAACAAGTGACTTTTAACAGCAGTATAATCAAAATATTCACAATCAGCAAGTTTAGACAACACAGTTACAGCTTTACCATGGAGTAAGGGGGTCAGGAACCATACCCAGAGCCTTTGGCCAACATCATACTGTTTACATACCCACTCAAACATATGAATGAAACTATCAAAATTATCCCCCTCTTCAAACTGCAGAAGAAATTTACTGACCTTTTATACTTCTGGGGTCCAGTTACTCCCTTCCCCAATACCTCCATGACTCTAGCGAAGAGTCAGCATCTTCCTCTCATGTTTTCTCTGCCGCTCCCTTTCCTCGGCTTCCAGGCATAGCAGTTTCTTATTCTCCTTAGCCTGTAGACTCCCCAGTCTCTCAGCTGCTTCTATTTCCAAATGCCTGGCCTTCAACTCAAGTCTCTTTAGCTCCAGATGGGTTTTTAAGTCCTCTGCAGAAAGGTTGAGCTATCCATTCTCGGAGTGTGGTACCTCTCCACTGCCAGTCTGACTGTCTTCCTGGTTGCTGTTTTCTGATGCAGCTGTGACCAAAGCTGCAATTATGTCTGCCGTAGTCAGGTTTCAATGCACCAGTCTCCTAGCCTGGCATATCTTAGCCAGCTGGCTCCTTGTCAGCTTTCCGTACTCCTCTGCTGACATGCTGCCTGCTCTCCCTGACTAACTAAGCTAACAAAAGAAATAAAACAATTGTAATCTGAACTCTGAGTATTCACTGCATGGCTGATTTAGAGTACAAAAACACCTTTAGTGATCACTGTACACAAGCTACAGGAATTCACTCTACCCACACCACTACAAGCCAATTAGCATTTGCCAACCAATTAATATGTGGTGTGGATATCTCACCACTGCCAAACAATTAGTATGTGATGCCCATGCACTGGCCCAGAAATCAAGGAGCCTCAATCCTCACCACTAACACCAATGAGGGGTGTCCATATAGGGAAAGGATAATAAATACACACACAAAGATCACAGTCAGTCTGGGACTGGTTTCTCTCTTTCTCTTCAGGTCCCCAATAAGACTCTCCACTGGCACAGCTATAGGGTCCAGATCTCAGCCAGATGGGCAAGCTAAAACTTCCAGCACCCTCTGTCCAACCAGTACTTTGTGTCCCTGCCCAATTAGCTGACACACGCACACTTTGAGATAAGAGTTTATACAACCACGCAGACACTCCTGGGGAAGGCTGGCACAGGTTCTCCAGCTGTGCCCCTTTTAACCAGACTATACCATAGAAATCACTGCCACCACCCAGCTAATATTTATCAGCTACCCAAAGGCCCTTAAAAAGGTGTCCAATTATTACTGTGCAGTATTATTATCCAACTGATGTGTAGCCCAAGGCTAAGGCTATTGGAATGGCTTTGTACAGTTTTACCAAAGACATGCAAGTACTCTTAAGAGCTTAAATTATTTCTACATAAAACAGCCACAGTTGAAAGGGTTTACAAATATTTAATAAATTATAAAAACACAAGACAATAATTCTTACTACACAGTGCTAGTCAAGAGTTCAGAGATCACAGACAAATACTTAAAATAACACAGTAGTAAAGTTCTGACATCACAGAAAAAACATGTACTCTAATCTTCCTAGTTCCTAGCTATTTCTAAGAGAAAACACAGTTTTGAAATAAATCTACATACAGAACACTGGCAGAGTGCTGATGAGTTGGATGGTCAAGACAAAAATGCTTTTAGTCTCTTATCATGCAGCACTGTGGGGCTACTGTTAAACTATTCCAGGTGCCAGAAAGTCTGCTCTTCGAATTTTCCCTTAGAACTAGCTGGTTTATCAGTAGTAGCACTAAAATCTGAACCCCTGTGACTAGCACTTGCTCTAGAACCTGATGGAAAGCACTAAGAAGCCTTAAAATGATACAAGCATTCAACTCTCTTTGTTAATAAGGATAAATTAATTGTAGGCACTAAACAGCCTATAATTGCAAAGTACCTTGCAAAGGTAAAGGAAAACAGCTCTTGTACTTTACAAAAAAGGCACCTAAATAGGCGTGTCCAAGGGTCAGGTTTCAGTGATTTCTACTGTCCACCTGGTGAATCTAGGCATATTGGGGCAATGCAACAACTGCCTCATGTACACAGACAACCCTCTCCTCCTACCACCCAACACTACAACCTGCGAGAGATGCACTTACATAGCCAAACTAGAAGCAAAGCTCTCTCCAGCCAAGATTGTGCTAGACAGTCAAGAGGAGAAGGTTAACATCTGCACTACACCTCAAGCAACACATAGCCCTTCAGAACCCACACCATCAATACCCACACATAGCAACACTAAACCCTCATATGCAGAGGCCCTTAACATTAACCTGCCCAAACAACAAGGACCTCCAAAGCTGAAATGCAAACAAAAAACAGTCACAACCAAAGTATCACATAACTCAACACCAGTGTGCCACCCAACAACAGCCCCTAAGGCAAGACAATGTGCCCAACACTTTAGTCATAGTCACCAGGCTGAACAAGGAGAAAACTACAGTCAGCTGCCTGTCGGGTGCCAGGATCCACCACATAACACATGCACTCAAGTCACGCCACAACAAGTACAAATATGACTCTGTCATTGTCCATGTTGGAGTGAATGACTTGAAAAGTACCACCCTGGACTACATGAAAAGAGACATGGAAGAGCTCTCATGTGGCCCAGGCAGGTATGACCCTAGCCCTGAGTAGCATCCTGCCTTTGCCCAGAATGATACTACAGTTTAAGGACAAAATGATTGACTTCAACAATTGGCTAAGCTTCTGGTGTCATTCAAAGGGGATCCAGGATCAGCCGAGATGTCAGAAGAACAATAAATGTTTTGCTTCATTTTGGGTCACAAGCTTGTGGTTTTTACTTCAAGTAGTTTGTGGTTTAATTGGGATCCAGTATCTGTCTGCCTGGGATGACATGATCGACAAACCATGATGCTTTGCCAGAGATGGCCTGTACCTGTCGCCCTTGGGATTCAGGTTACTGGCTAAAGCTCTTGCCACCCCTATAGTGCCTTTTTTAGGCAAGGTAAAAAGGACAAAACCACCACCATAACAGATACAAGCATGCAAAATCTGAAGGTAATGCTACTCAATGCTAGAATTCTAAACCTCAAAATACACTCTCTTGAGGCACTCCTAAAAATGGAGAACATCGATATCTGTGCAGTAACTGAGACCTGGTTCAAGGCTCCAGAGAGCACCTGTACAATACCAGGCTACAACTCTTACCATACTTTTCGGCCACCAAACCAAGACCGAAACACTAAAGGTGGAGGAATGTCCATATTCACCAAGGATATTCACACCGCCAGGCTAGTTGCCCAACACAATGCATCTGAAATTCTCCAGGTGTAACTAACACTAGGTAAGACTTCAATCCAAATTGTAGCTTGCTACAGATCCCCCACCATGCCCCAAAATTCTCACTACACCTTTCTAAACATGCTGTAAAATATTAAGATACAACCAAACACCCTAATACTGGGTGATTTCAACTACCCTGCCATTAACTGGGAAAACTACTCGGTACCAACATCTTTTCCCAACAGTTCTTGGAATTCATAAATTCCAACACCCTGGATCAACTAATCCATTGTCCCACTAGGGGCTCCAATATCTTAGACCTGGTCATTACCAACATGGGAGATAGATGCTCCACACCAGCGGTCACCCCTTCATTGGTCATGTTTGACCATAAGCTAAGCACCCTTGACATCCACATCCCACCCCCACCCACCAGTAAGGAAACCTCTGTAAAAAACTTCTCCAAAGCCAACTTCATGCTACTAAAGTCAGAAGTGACAAACCTCATGACACCCATGCAGATGGGAGCTGAAAGTTCGACTGCTGAATCCTACACTAAGGCACTGCACGAGCACATCCACTCGAGCATGAATTGTGCCATCCCAAATATAACCAAGACACTCTCCTCCAAAAAAAGGAAGCAAATCTGGTGGTCCCCTGCCATAAACTAACTATAAAACAGAAGGAAGAAACAAACTGTTGCAGAAAAAGAGGAAAATCCCAGGATGCAAAAAACTCCCTTACCATCCTCAGTAAGAAACTGAGATCCCTCAAAATCCTCCAAAGCTAGTTACGAAAATAAAATTGCCAAAGATTCCAAAGACAACCATAAGGCTTTCTACAGTTATGTCAAGACTCTAAATGGCAATGCTCAGATCTGCTGTGAGCTGCAACAGAATGGCATTAAATATACCGATCCCAAGGATACTGCCAATATCCTGGCAGATCGATTTAGTGCCAACTTCACTCCCCTCTCACCCCCTAAAGGGCCCATCTCATTACCAAAAGATTGCCAAATTCTGGTAATCACAGCCACACAGGTAGAAACCGCACTCTCCAAAGCTAAGAATACAGCATCCATGGGACCAGATGACATCCCGGGCTGTGTACTACATGAACTACAAAATGAACTGGCACCTCACTCAAGTGTCATGTTTAATCATAGCCTTACCTCAGGCTTCATGCCCACTGAGTGGTGCACAGCTACAGTTATCCCACTCCACAACGGGGGATCCACCTTGGATCCTGGGAACTACTGTCCCATCAGTCTGACAAGCCTGATCTGCAAGGGCATGGAACGCATTATCATGGAACTTATAAACAAAGACATTGGCAACCTTCAAACACTGGACCCCACCCAGTTGTTTGTGAAGGGCCGATCTTGTCTCCTGAACCTGATTGACTTCTTTAAATCGGTCTACAGAGCTGTGGATGAGGGTAAGGCGGTCCACACAGCCTATTTGAACCTCGCCAAGGCCTTCAACACCATCCCCCACTCTGGAATCATAGATAAACTTTCTAAGCTGGGCATAAATCCCTACATCACTTGATGGGTTGCCAACTGGCTTACTGACAGAACCCAGACTATAAAAGTAGCCGACTGTAAATCCAGCTCCAGACAAGTGACAAGTGGAGTACCTCATGGTTCAGTCCTGGGACCAATCTTGCTTGGCATCTACTCCTCTGAAGTACAGGCCAACACTAAGGGACTCTGGCTAACAAAGTCTACAGATGAGTGTAAACTGGGAGCCATTATTGAATCCTCAAATGATGTGGATATTCTACAAAACGGCCTTACAAAAACAGATGCTTGGTACCAGAGCCATGGGCTCAAGCTTAATGCCAAGAAATGTATAGTTATCCCCTTTGGGAAAAAACATGTACCCATGAATTACCACATAGGTGGCAGTACACTAAACACCGAAAGTGTGATGAAAGACTTAGGGACACAGGTGGACAGTGGTCTCATCTTCGATAACCACATCGCCACAACAGTAAGGAACTCCTATGTGGCACACCTCATCACTAAGGGGTTTTCATCCAGAACAAAGGAGGTCATTGTCCCACTGTACTCATCCCTCATTAGACCCATTATAGAGTACAACTCCCCATTTGGTATGTACCTCACAAGACATCTGCAACAGCTGGAAAGGCCACAGAAATACCTCACTAAAATATCACAGGCCTAAAGCAGATGCCCTATGCTGACCATCTAAAAAAACTCCAGCTATACTCTGTGCCATATCATCTACTCAGAGGAAATCTCTGCTTAACATACAAGGCCATGTCAAACCTTGAGCTGTTGGACATGCTGCACTTAAAGAAATCCCAATCCCTCAGAGCCACATGCTCCAGGGATCTAACCCTTGTCACCACAATGAACAAAACATGCTGGAGGGATATGTTCTTGACCTAGAGACTCCCCATACTCTGGAATCGACTGCCCATACATGTCAAGCAGAGCGCCTCCTTGGCCCTCTTCAAAAGGAACTGACGATTGGATGGGAGCTAGAAAATTTATCCTGTGGATCATGTCATTCACCCTGCTAAATGGGGTTCCAGGGAAGTAAATATTGTGGGAAGTAACATCCAGTGAATTGTTATGGCTAGGCTGGTATAGACCCTAGAGCCGATAGCCTAGTACCAACCTATGAACTTAGAAACAACAAAATACCCCCAGCACTGTGGTGAACTGTCTCAAAGTAAGTATAAAAGCAAAAACAAAGACAGTATGTTCACCAAAGACAGTTGCTCCAGGTATAACAAATCCACAAACTGATAAATCCAAAGTCAATCTTCCTTTAATGAACTGATGACAAAATACAAATAAAAACAAAATAAAAGTCCCTTAAAATCCACACGATAAGCGCTTTCGACAAATATCTTCCTCAGATTGTAATTCAAAAGATGGGACTGGCACTGATTTTTAAAATGAGAGCTTTTATTTTACTAACCAATCCAAACACAGATTGAAGAACTTTCAGCCAATCCGTGCAGGTATTTCACCTTCTTATTTGCATGCAAGAGCTCATACACTTCCGTTTCCCGCCTTTTTGGATACAGATCATAATATGCAAATCAGGCTGCATATTCGTCCAATCGGATTTAATAAAAAGCATGAACGCTAGTGATTGGTAGGGGTTCGTACATCTTGTTTAATCACAACCATTATTTGATGGCTTTTCCTTTCATAACAAAGCCTAACAATGCATCAGCGATCTTTGAAATAAGCTGTGTAAAAAAGACGGCTTAAAAACCATTCATTGTGTAACAGTTCAGCAAAATATATAAAAGCGAGCACTCCAGTGTGCATATTTCAACCACCTGCCAATAATTCGTAGACTAGGCTTTATTTACAGAATAAAATAATAAATTCATAAAGCCGGAAAGTCAGAGGAGATAGTATTTACTGACTCATTTTAGCAATGTCTAACATTGAAGTGATGTAAAAATACCTTCATTACCCTAGGGGTCTACGTTCTTGTAATAAAGAAATGCACCATGATGTCATGTCACCTAGTAATAACAATAAAGACATTATTGTTCGATGTGATTGGTCGCTGATAATAATTCAACCAGTTTAAGAGATGCATATACATGTTTTCCTTGTTCAAAATAATTTTTTCATGAAGTTTTTAAGACAAGCTGTACAGAACAAACAGCTTACAACTCACGCATTATATTTCTGTGTGAAATCAAAAGAATTCAAACAGCTTTTGCTATCCTGGAAACTTGTGAACCTATATTTACCAAGGCACACCAATATTTCCCGCTCACTTGTGTTAGTCTTGAATATATTTTTATTCAAAGTTCAGAGGCATCAGTAGTAATTGATAACATTAATTGTACGGACTTGAGAAAGTGCATTCATGTTTACTTTATAATCGGCTTCCATACATCCAGTTACTTTGAAAATCTTTGACATCGACTATACCAAAGGAGCGACTTAGAACATAATCATGATACTTCCATATATCCAGATGCTTTAAAAGTCTATAACATCGACTATATAAAAGGAGAGGCTTGGGTTAGAGGCACCATGGTCTGGTCTCACTTTCTCAAGTCCGTACAATTAATGTTATCAATTACTACTGATGCCTCTGAACTTTGAATAAAAATATATTCAAGACTAACACAAGTGAGCGGGAAATATTGGTGTGCCTTGGTAAATATAGGTTCACAAGTTTCCAGGATAGCAAAAGCTCTTTGAATTCTTTTGATTTGACACAGAAATATAATGGGTGAGTCGCAAGCTGATTGTTCTGTACAGCTTGTCTTAAAGACTTCATGAAAAAATTCTTTTGAACAAGGAAAACATGTATATGCATCTCTTAAACTGTATGAATTATTATCAGCGACCAATCACATCGAACAATAATAAGAAGTTATGTTCTTACCATAACGTTCCATGTTAGTTGTCTTCTTCTTGCCTTCTTTCTTGCTGGATGGGTTTGGAGCCGATCCTCGGCTCCGACTCGGCCTATACTATAGCTCGAGAGCTATTTTTACCGGCTTGAGACAACCCTATATCCCACAATA
Organism: Protopterus annectens; assembly: GCF_019279795.1. Classification (NCBI taxonomy): domain Eukaryota; kingdom Metazoa; phylum Chordata; order Ceratodontiformes; family Protopteridae; genus Protopterus; species Protopterus annectens. The sequence goes on along the minus strand of NC_056733.1, from coordinate 857,136,966 downwards.
CCATGCGCTAAGTCCCCAGATCTCGTTGGCAGCTAACACATAGTATAAATTTATTATTATTATCCTTATTTCCAAGTACGGACTCCCTGCTGGTAACACTAAAGATACAGGGAAACCGTAAAGTATTGTATCACATGAAATAGAAGGACTCAGAGACCATCAAGTCTGTCCAGGCTAGGGGGCAGGAGGGAGGGGCCTTAAGAAAGAAGCGAGAAGAAGACAACTAACATGGAACGTTATGGTAAGAACATAACTTCTTAATGTTAAGTTGTCATTCTCGCCTTCATTCTTGCTGGATGGGACAGTGTCCCTAGCACCTTGGTCCTGGGTGGCTCAATGGAACAGACTCCTGAGTACGGTGGAATCAAAGTCAGCTCTATTTCTGGAGGCTATATCAAGTTTGCAATGGGCAATAAAGGTATGTTGAGAAGCCCATGTAGCTGCTGCACATATGGCATCTAATGGTAACCTTGCTTGAAAGGCTGTTGATGTTGATAGTGCCCTAGTTGAATGAGCCTTAGGCCTAGACGGGAGTTGCCTGTGTCTCAACTCATAGACAAAGGTAATAATGGATGTCAACCATCTGGAAAGAGTAACCTTTGATACTGGAAGCCCTTTCTTCCCTTCAGCATAAGAGAGAAAGAGCTGATCTGACTTTCTGAGTTGTTTTGTCCTGTCTAGATAATACCGTAGTTGGCGATGAACATCCAATGAATGTAATTTCTGTTCAGCCCTATTTGAGTAGTCTGGGAAGAAGACGGGCAAGTCAATAGAGTGGTTTAGATTTGCTTCAGAGGAAACTTTCGGTAGGAAGGAAGGGTTTGTTCTGAGAGTTACCCTGTCTTTATGAAAGACCAAATAAGGGGGACGGACAGACAAGACTTGGAGTTCCGATACCCTTCTGGCAGATGTTATGGCTACTAAAAACAGAGTTTTCCAAGAAAGAAGCTTGAGGGAGCAAGAGGCTGCGGGTTCAAAGGGAGGCAGAATCAATGACGTTAGAACCAAATTTAAATCCCATTGTGGAGGCGGATCCTTAATGGGAGGTCTAAGCAAGAAGATGCCCTTGAGGAAGGCTTTACAGAGTTTGTGTGACATAATATTTGCTTCTGAGAGCCCCACATGAAAATTAGCAATGGCCGCTAATTGTGCTTTGATAGTGGCTGACGATGACCCTGAATGAAAAAGCTCCACCAGAAAGTCTAGAACCTTATGAATTGGTGCATGGAAAGGATCTAAGGACCTAGCTTGTGCCCAGAGCGGCAGCTTCCATTTACTCGCATAAGTCTTCCTAGTATTGGACTTATGGGAAGCAAGAATGATATCACGGACAGGAAGAGAAATAAGGGGAAGCCTGGCTATGGCTGGAAGTGGAGCAACCAAGCTGTGAGGTTGAGGGAATGAAGAGACTGATGCAGCTTGCCCGTTAGATGGGTCAACAGATCCGGAAGGGGTTCCAGATGCCAAGGCTGTTCCAGTAGATAACTGTGCAGGAATGGAAACCATACTTGTCGAGGCCAATACGTAGCAATGAGGATCATTTTGGATCTCAATGCGGTTGCTTTCTGAATTAATTGCGGAATCAACGGTAAGGGGGGAAGGCATATAGAAGACCCCGGGGCCAATCGTGAACAAGAGTGTCTCTGGGGGGATGGCCTGGTAGAGGGAAGAGTGTGAAGAAGTCGAGGCACTTGCTGTTTTGAGGGGTTGCGAAAAGGTCACAGCAAGGCTGGCCCTACTTCTGAAATATTCTGTCTGCTACTGCTTGATTTAGAGACCACTCGTGAGGCATGAGGATTGTTCTGCTCAATCTGCCCGCTATGACGTTGGACTTCCCGGGGATGTGCATTGCTATCAGAAACCGTTGAGAGGAAATCGCCCATTGCCAAAGTCTGAGTGCTTCTCGACATAGGGGGTAGGACTTTGTTCCGCCCTGCTTGTTTATGTACCACACCACAGACATATTGTCTGTTTGAATTGCTATAGTCCCTGTGGGATGAGAGTTCTGAAGGGCTTGCAACGTTAAAAGCACCACTCTCATCTCCAGGACATTTATGTGCAGGTGGCATTCTAGTTGTTGCCATGTGCCCTGGACAGTCCTGCCCTGATAGTGCCCCCCCCCCAATCAGGGAGGCATCCATTGTCACCGTGGCAACTGGGGGGGGGACAAAGGGTCTGCCCTGAAAGAGCTGAGGGGAAACCCTCCACCAGGAGAGGTGTTTCTTGCATGATGGGGTTACCAAGATGTTGTGAGTCATTGGGAGCGGTTGAAAGGACCACTGAGAAAACAGCATCCACTGAAGGATTCTCATTTGGAAGCGGGCTAATGGGAGGAGAAGGATCGCCGCTGCCATGAGGCCTAACGTTTTCAGCACTAACTTGACTTGAACTCTGTTGGACTGAAACAGAAACTGAACATTCCGCCGTATGTCTGTCACTCTTTGTGGTGGTAATGTTGCAGACATTTCTGTGGTGTTTAACACGGTGCCTATAAAGTTTATACATTGACAAGGCGACAAGGAGGATTTTGCAAAATTTATAGAAATACCTAGATTGTTGCAAAGTTGAATAGTGTAATCCCTGGCCATTATAAGATGCTGCTTGGTGGTAGCGGAAATGAGCCAGTTGTCTAAATATGGAAACACCTGGAATCCTTTTTGTCTCAGGTGAGCCATGACCACTGCCAAGCATTTGGTGATCACTCGGGGGGCTGTGGTGAGACCAAAGGGCAGGGTTCTGAATTGATAATGACTGGCTCCCAGCCGGAAGCGGAGAAACCTCCTGGAGCGCCTGTGTATCTTTATATAATAGTACGCGTCCTGGAGGTCTAACGAGCACATCCAGTTGTCTCTGCCCAAAAAGGGTAGAATGGACTGCAGTGTTACCATCCGAAATTTTGTCTTTTGTACAGAGTTGTTCAATCTGCTGAGGTCCAAAATGAGTCTCCAGTCTCCTGTCTTTTTTGGTACCAAAAAGAATCTGGAGTAGATTCCGGATCCTAGCTGATCTGCTGGAACTGCCTGCATGACTCTTTTTTTCTAACAGCTTTTTTATTTCTAGCTGTGCCTGACCCCTTTGTCCGGGTAGTACGTCTGGTAGGGGTCTTGGTGGTTGGACCGGAGAGGAAATTAAGGGAATTTTGTAACCCTCGGATATGATTGACTGTACCCATTTGCCTTGGGAGAGGGATTGCCAGGCTTCCGGGTACAGAGATAATCTTCCCCCGACTGCCTCCGAAGGCGGACAGTCGGGCAGCTTCTCAGGGATGCTGAAAGGGTTGGTCAGGGAAGGATTCCCTGGAAACCTGGTTTTGTGGACCCCCTCTGCCCCTGGGGAGGCGTCTGTTATTGTTCCCCCCTCTGCCTCTGGGGGGAAATTCACCATGTGCGGCAGGCACGACTCCCTGTGGTTTGCGGAACCACATCTTTCCACCCTTCTGGCCCTTAGGATAAGGTCTAGAAGGTGTGGAAAAGTGGACTCCCATGGCAGAGAGAGTCTTACCATCTTGCTCGCATCTGGTGAGGGTATTCTTCACCTGAGGTCCAAACAATTCTGAACCATCAAAGGGGGTGTTGGTGAAGGATGCCTTGAAGGGATCAGCAAAGTTACAGAGTCGCATCCAAGCGTGACGTCTCAAAGCAACACCTGTGCCTGTGGCCCTACTCACTCCATCGGCTGCGTAGGAGATAAGCCGCATGGAGGAGTTGACAATGGAATTCAGGGTAGCCAGCTGGGAGTTCATCTTGTCCTGATAACCCGCAGCAGAAGGATCCTGTATGGTTTCACCCAGCTCTTTGAGCAAATCTCTCTGAAGGCGGGTGAAATGACATAAATAGTTCAGTGACCGCAAGGTGAAGGTCGCTGAAGCAAATGTCCGCTTACCATACCTGTCCATGGTCCTGGACTCTTTGTTAGGAGGATGAACAGGTACAGAAGGATCAGCTAATTCCTTCTTAGTGGCTGCTGCTACCACCATAGCATCTACTGAAACACCTTTGCTCAGAAAGGATTTGTCCTCCGGAGCAGAAATAAATTTAGAGGGCCTCCTAGGGGTAGGTTCCATTGAGTCAGGAGCTGCCCACACCTTTCTGGCCACTACTTCCATTAGTGGGTCGAAAGGGGGAGACACCCAGGAGGTGGAAGGACGAGATCCAAAAGCGTCAAGGTAAACCGACTTGTCCTCAGAGGGTTTGAGAGTGGACCAATTTCCCCTCTGTTTCAGGATCTCTAGGATGTCTGAAAAAGAGACATCCTCAGAGTTGGATCTCGGGGAACCCTCCGACTCATCCAAGTCAGTGTCCGACGTGACAGACTCGGGGGAGTCTATGTGCTTCCTCTTGTACTTTCTTTTCCTAGGGGGTTCCCCTGAAGTTTCAGGGGAGGCCTCGGAAGAGGAGGAGACACCCAAAGTGGGTACCCTATGCTTTGGATCTCTGCTGTCAGATGCAGGAGGATGGCCAGAGACCATAACAGACACTGTAGAGGGAGGATCTGCAGAACTTAACCTTGGAGTGGACACTGGGTCCAGCATGCTCCTCATCACTTCGAAGGCTCCCCTATCAGGCACCAAAGGCAGTCCCGGCTCCAAAGAGACCCGAACCACTCCCGGCATCGACAGAGAAGGCTCCGAGAATGATGTCGGGGCTGAACTAGCCAGAGCTGAAGCTCCGAGAGGGAGAGCGCGGTCGGACAAGGGTCCGATGCCACTCGCCCCCTCGGAGCCGACAATGGAGTCCCGGCGCCTGGACCGCTCCATGGACAGCACCAATGAAGAAGTCGGAGCCAACGACGCCGGAGCCAAAGGTGGAATTATTGGCTCCGACGTGGGCAAGGTTACGGTTCCGGCAAACTCCGGCTACGAACTCGAATGGTGAGTCGGGGGAGGAATCGATGGTCGTACCGAGGGAGCCACAGTCTGGTGAGACGGGCTTTGGAGCATTTGGGCTAGTGCCTGAGATTTTATGAGTCTACTGACCACCCTCTCAATATCGTGGTCGGAAAGCCTGGATGACCTGGATGAATGAGTCCTATGACTCCGCTCCGATAGGAGTGGTGATTTCGGAGCTGATCGGACGGATTCTAGGGAGGGGGATCTAGAGCGCTTGCGCGCAGGAGTCGGCTCCGATGCAGGTTTCGGAGCGGATATGACCTTGCTCGCTTTGGATCCAATTGGAACCGATGTCGGAGCCATCTCAGTTACACCAGTCCTCGACTCAGAAGCTGGAGCCGAGGGTTTGGCGGTTTTAGAAGACTTCCCCGAGCCAGACTTGGACGGGGAGTCATCGGGCTTCAATAAGCCCCTCAAGATGAGCTTATTACGATGCTCCTGCAGGACTCTTGAACTAAATCCGTGACAGACGGAACAAGAGTCCTGCAGGTGTAAAGGCCCCAAGCAGTAGACGCAAGAAGTGTGACTGTCTGCCAGAGACATTTTCTAACAGCACGAGTCACACTTCTTGAATCCCGAGACCTTAGCGTCTTTGGACATAGTCCTAAATACAGAAAACACAGTCAGCCCACACACTCACTCAACTTATACCCAGAAAGGAGTTAAGGGGACTGACTAAAACACCCACACACAGACACTCTAAGGGGTGGGGGAAACTAAGCTAAAGCCCGTAGGCCCGATTATAAAAATTAACTAAAAGGGCTGTAATAAATAAAACTATGGATAGGGACCTAAGGTAGGAAAACTATCTGGAAAACTATCTGAAAAATAGCTCTATTGAAAAAAATCTCTTTTACTTGACCTGAGCCGGAAAAAAAGGCAACCTCGCAGCGAAGCGGCAAACGAGATCTGGAGAGTTAGCGCATGGTATTGTGGGATATAGGGCTGCCTCGAGCCGGTAAAAATAGCTCTCGAGCTATACTATAGGCCGAGTCGGAGCCGAGGATCGGCTCCGAACCCATCCAGCAAGAATGAAGGCGAGAATGACAACTTAACATTGTCTCTATTGCTATTACTAGGTGACATGACACCATGGTGCATTTCATTATTACAAAAACGTAGACCCCTAGGGTAATGAAGGTATTTTTACATTGCTAAAATGAGTCAGTAAATACTATCCCCTCTGACTTTCAGACTTTATGAATTTATTATTTTATTCTGTAAATAAAGCCGAGTCTACGAATTATCGGCAGGTGGTTGAAATATGCACACTGGAGTGCTCGCTTTCATATATTTTGCTGAACTGTTACCCAATGAATGGTTTTTAAGCCGTCTTTTTTACACAGCTTATTTCAAAGATCGCTGATGCATTGTTAGGCTTTGTTGTGAAAGGAAAAGCCATCGAATAATGGTTGTGATTAAACAAGATGTATGAACCCCTACCAATCACTAGCGCTCATGCTTTTTGTTTAATCCAATTGGACGAATATGCAGCCTGATTTGCATATTATGATCAGTATCCAAAAAGGTGGGAAACGGAAGTGTATGAGCTCTTGTATGCAAATAAGGAGGTGAAATACCTGAACGGATTGGCTGAAAGTTCTTCAATCTGTGTTTGGATTGGTTAGTAAAATAAAAGCTCTCATTTTAAAAATCAGTGCCAGTCCCATCTTTTGAATTATGATCTGAGGAAGATATTTGTCAAAAGCGCTTATCGTGTGGATTTTAAGGGACTTTTATTTCATTTTTATTTGTATTTTGTCATCAGTTCATTAAAGGAAGAATCAGTTTGTGGATTTGTTATACCTGGAGCAACGGTCTTTGGTGAACATACTGTCTTTGTTTTTGCTTATAACCTATGAACTTATGAACCTATTGTTTTTAAAATCACTAACAAACATTTCTGCTGGGCCCTCCCAGATTACATCGTTTTGATTTAGTTCCCAGGCCAACAAAAGCTCAGCATTTACATTTTTAACATTTCCTTTTGTTATCTTGCAGCTGGTCAGGAAGCAGAGCAATAAAAGTACATTTGCATGTTTAAATCTAGCAATTTAACTCTTGGTTAAAACAGAAAGAATTTATTAATTTAGACATTTCAGCACCGTGTTCAGATCAAAGGGTCACAACATGCTTTACTTGGTCAGCTTTCTGTCAGCAGAGTGCACTGTTGTTACATTTTTTGCAGTTCCACACCTAACACCAGTCTTTTCACATTCAAGAGACAAGCCTGTGGCTTATATTAATATCTACAAATGACAGAATTATCTACACAATTCTATCTGGCTAGGCTGTCAGACTTCAACTATCGTCACAAATGGCAATATAGTTCCTCTTTAATGTTAATATGTTTGAAGCCCCCCAATCAAAATCAACCATTAATTAAAATGCAAAAAGCTATGAAAAGGCTAATGGGGTTAACAACTAAAAATATAAAATTTGTTCAGCCACCATTCAAAAATACATCAGAAATACATAAAAACAATTCATTTTTTAAACAATAACTGTTGTAACACCACCTCTTTACTTATATCACATAAAAGCCTACTTGGATGTAACCTTTAGTGTAAATGTGATTGATATATACATGAATATAAGGCTTATGTGAGTAACTGCAGGTGTAAAAATATGTATAAAATATACATATAAAAAGTTTTTGTATATAAATAAACAAAATCATATAAATACCCATGCCATAAAGGTGTTACCATTTGTTTTAAAACATTTGAAATGGAAATATATCCATTCAAACTCCATTCTACATCTGATTTAAGCCTTAATTGCCAGGTTAATTTCTGGTAATTCGGTGCCCTCCTCCTTTCACATTCATTAGCTGCGTCTGTTATAAAAAATAAGTACTTCTTAAATGCTTCACACTTGGTAGAGCACCTGTAAAAGGCATTATTGGATTTTCCTGACTTTATGCCATACAGATGTTCATCAAAGTATTCTATTATACAATTCTTCCTCTAAAACGTGCACGCTGATTGGCCAGCCCAACCAGTGTGCCCATTGTAAATCTCTCAATATACTAACGGAAAAAGGTCCGGTCGCCCGGACTTTTTCCGTTAATTATAAACATATAAGCTATGTTAAAAGAGTTTAACATAGCGACACAGGTTTAAAAACAGCATGATCTCCGTTGCTTTTTAAAGCTGTCTCGCTATGTTAAACTCCTTTAACATAGCGACACAGTGTAAAGCAGCGGAGATCTTGCAATCTCCGTTGCTTTTAAACCTGTCTCGCTATATTAAATGGGTTTAACATGGCGAGACAGCTTTAAAATAAGTAACGGAGATCTCCGTTGCTTATTTTAAAGCTGTATCGCTATGTTAAACCCATTTAACATAGCGAAACAGTAAAAGCAACGGAGATCTTGCGTTCTCTGTTGCTTTTGCCCACAACTCTGATGTACTGTAGGCATCGCAGTACATCAGAACTTCATGTGAATACCAGACAGCTGCGGAAGGGCAGCAAAGAGGCATTATACAATGCCATTATTTAAGAAAAGTAATTATTTCTTTTCTTAAATAATGTCACTGTATAATAGCAATAACCCACTTCTGGGTGTGGGTAATGCGGGATTTAACCACGGTTGTCTTTGTTTGGTCCCTCGGGCTTCGCCCTCGGGACCAAACCACGCCAACCGTGGTTAAATCCCACATTACCCACACCCAGGCGTGGGTTATTGCTATAGTAGTTTTTCCTACTTAATAAGCTGGACAGGGCACACAGGTAGTTAAATACACTACACTTGAGGTGTCACAGTTGTGAGACCCGGACAACCAGTACTTCTATCAGATGCATCAACACTTAGATAGGGACAGTCATTCACATATCTACAATATTTACACATTCTGCATTTTGTCACCTTCCTCTTTAGGTATTTCATTCAGTGTCTGTCCTTAACACTTTCTAAATAATCCTCGATATTTTTCCTTTACTATCAACAATCTGAGGAAAATCACCCAATTCACCTTTAAGTTTATGGGTGATTCTCCTCAGACTGTTGATAGCAGGACAGTTTCTTTAACTGTCCTACTGACCAAAGGTGCTTCTCTGTTATAATGTATAACCATATCCAGATTTTTACTACTTGGAATACTTATGTAGACAAAAATGTATATATATATATATATATATATATATATATATATATATATATAGGTTCATAGGTTCATAGGTTCATACTAGGCTATCTGCCCTAGGGCATTTATAAGCCTAGCCAGAATGTGTTTGGCTTTCGCCACCCATTTTAAATTTATTTTGCTATGCCCTTTTCGAGGTTAGTATACTGTGCCTCTATCTAACAGTGACACAGAAGTGATACCGGGGTAAACCTGCGATCTCCCATCCACTCATCAAGATTCCTCTTGAAGAGAGTCAATGAGGGACTCTGCCTAACCTGGACTGGGATTTTATTCCAGAGTGAAGGGAGCCTCTGCGTTATGAATCTGTCCCTCCAGCATATACTATTTATTTCAGTACTGAGGTTCAAGTCTCTGCGTAGCTCGATGGGATTTGGATTTTCTGAGGTGCAGCATGTCCATTAATTGCGGGTTGGACATGGCTTTATCGTCAGGCACAGATCGCCTCTGAACAGGCGGTATGCCACTGAGTAGAGCTGGAGTTTCTTTAACCGGGCGGCATATGGCATCTGTTTGAGCCCTTTGATCCTCTTGGTGAGGTACTTTTGGGGCCTTTCCAGTTGCTGCAGTGTCTGGTAAGGTACATCCCAAAGGAGCATTGTACTCAATTATGGGCCTGATGAGGGATGAGTAAAGAGGCGATGACCTCCCTAATCTAGATGTGAATCCCTTCATGATTAGGTGGGCTATATAAAATGTTTTCTAACCACTTTGGCCACGTGGTTGTCAAATGAGAGATTGCTATCAACTTGGGTCCCCAGGTCCCTAATTACTTCTTCTGTACTTAATGGATTTCCACCTATGTGGTAATTTGTGGGCACTTTGTTTTGCCAAAGGGATGACTATACACTTTTGGCATTTAGCTTGAGGCCATGGCACTGGCACCAGTTGTCTGTTTCTATGAGGCCCTTTTGGAGGATGCTTGTGTCGGCTGGAGAGTCGATTATTGCCGGCAGTTTGCACTCATCTGCGAACTTGGTCAGCCCCAGTCCTTCCGTGTTGGCCTGTACCTCAGAAATATATACCGAACAAGAGGTCCCAGGACTGAGCCTTGTGGGACACCACTTGTAACTGGTTTGGAGTCTGACATGGCTCCAGCAATTCTAACCATGTGGGTTCTGTCCTTGAGCCAGTTTGCAATCCATCTAGTGACATAGGGGTTTATATTTAAGCTGGTGAGCTTATCTATAATGCCCGAGTGGGGTATTGTATCGAAGGCTTTTGCGAGGTCCAGGTAGGCTGTGTGGACCACCTTCCCTCGTCAATGGCCTTGGTGACTGTTTCAAAGAAATCAACCAGGTTTAAGAGGCAGGATCTGCCCTTAACAAGAACTGGGTAGGATCCAGTGTTTGTAGGTCCCCAATATCTTTATTTATGAGGTCCATGATGATCCTTTCCATAGCTTTGCAGACCAAGCTAGTCAGGCTTATGGGGCGATAGTTTCCAGGATCCGTCGAGGCACCACCTTTATGGAGAGGGACCACTGTTGCTGTACGCCACTCTTTGGGCACATATCCTGTAGTAAGGCTGAGATTGAACAGTAGTTTTATGTTTGGGTTTAGCTCTTCTTTGAGTTCATGTAGGACGCAGCCCGGGACACCATCTGGTCCCATTGATATATATATATATATGATATATATATATATATCTTATATCCATACTTTTACACCTGTGGTTACTGACCTAAGCATATACATGCATTTACATTTAAGGTTGGATCCAAGTGGGCTATGTAAGCAAAGAGGTGGTGTTACAATGGTCAACATATGACCAAGTTCTTTTTTTAATTTATTTCTCATGTATTTTTGATGGTGGATGAACAAATGTTCTAGTTTTAGTTGTTCATAGGTAGGTACTAGGCTATCTGTCCAAGGACATTTATAAGCCTAGCCATAGTGTGTCAGCTTTCGCCGCCCCATTGATTAATTATCTGAGCCTCTGTCAAGGGTGTATTTTCTATTACCCATTCATTCGTCAAGGTTTCTCTTGAAGAATGTTAGTGAAGGGCTCTGCCTAATGTAGTTAGGAATTTTGTTCCAAAGCAAGGGGAGTCTCTGTGACAGGAATCTATCCCTCCAGCATGTTCTATTTATTGTTGTGGCAAGGTTTAGCTCACTAGAGTGAGTAGCTCGTAGTGACTTGGATTTCTTTAGGTGGAGCATGTCCATCAGTTCTGAGTTGGACATGGCTTTGTAAGTCAGGCAGAGATCACCTCTGAGTAAGTGATATGCCACTGAGTACAGCCGGAGTTTATCCAGTCGGGCTGCATAGGACATATGTTTGAGGCCAGTAAGCCTCTTGGTGAGGTACTTTTGTGGTCTTTCCAGCTGTTTGAAGTGTCTTGTGAGGTACATCCCAAATGGGGCATTGTACTCTAAGATGGGTCTGATGAGTTACGAGTAGAGGGGCACTATAACCTCTTTATTTCTAGATGCAAACCCTTGCATAATTAGATGGGCTATATAGAAGGATTTCCTAACTACTTTGGAAATATGATTGTCAAAGGAGAGATTACTATCTACCTGGGTCCCCAGATCTCTTATTACCTCTTCTGTATTAAGGGGGCTGCCACCTATGTGGTAATTCATGGGTGTTTTGTTTTTCCCAAATGGGATGACTATGCATTTTTTGGCATTTAGCTTGAGGCCATGACTTTGACACCAGTTGTCCGTCTCAGTAAGGCCCTTTTGGTGAATGTCTGTGTCAGCCAGAGAGTCAATTATGGCTCCCAGTTTGCAGTCATCAGAGAACTTGGTTAGCCATAGTCCTCCTGTGTTTGCCTTTACTTCTGAGAAGTATATGCTGAACAGTAGGGGTCCCAGGACTGTGCCTTGTGGAACACAACTTGTGACTGGTTTAGATTCGGACCTAGAGCCTGCTATTCTTACCGTGTGAGTTCTGTCTGTAAGCCAGTTGGCAACCCATCTCGTGACATAGGGGTTTATGTTCAGGCTGGTGAGTTTTTCTATAATTCTCAAGTGGGGAATGGTGTCAAAAGCCGTGGCAAGGTCAAGGTAGGCTGTGTGAGCCACCTTCCCCTTATCTATGGCCTTGGTGACTGTCTTGAAGAAGTCAATCAGGTTTAGTAGGCATGATCTGCCCTTAACAAAGCCGAACTGGGTCAGGTCAAGTGTTTGGAGGTTCCCAATGTCTTTGTTAATGAGTTCCATGATGATGCACTCCATAGCCTTGCAGACCAGGCTAGTCAGGCTTATGGGGTGATAGTTACCAGGGTCAGTTGTGGCCTCTCCTTTGTGGAGCAGAATAACCATTGCTCTGCGCCATTCTATGGGCATATAGCCTATGGAGAGGCTGAGGTTGAACAGTGTGTTTAAGTGGGGGGTTAGTTTGTTCTGTAGTTCATGCAAGATGCAGCCTGGGACACCATCTGGCCTCATTGACGCTGTGCTTTTTGCTTTTGAAAGAGCTGTTTTCACCTGTGCATCTGTGATTTCCGGAACACTACACTTTTCCGGTATTGTTGGTGGCCCTTTTGGGGGTGAGAGGGGGGTGACGTTTGCACTGAATCTATCTGCCAGGATGTTGGCAATATCAGTAGGTTCAGTATATTTTGTGCTATTTTGCACTAGCTCAGAGCATATCTGTGAGTTGCCACTTAGATTCTTGACATAGCTAAAGAAGGCTTGTGGTTATCTTTCGAATCCTTGGCTGTTTTTCTTTCGAAGTTAGCCTTGGATGATTGTATAAGGGACCTTAGTTTCTTACTGATACTGATCAGGGATGTCTTTCCTTTTTGGGATTTGCTTTTTTTCTGAACTAGTTTCCTCCTCCTATTGTATAGCCTGTTTATGGCCAGACTGGTTTCCTTCTCTTAGGGGAGTAAGTCTTGGTTTTGCTAGGGATGCCATGATCCATGCATCCTTGTAGGTGCTCATAGAATGCATTTATAAAGGTTCCTGCATCTTGGACACTGTTATCCTTCAGAGTGGGGACTTTGAAACTTACCACCTCTGTCTTAAGTAAGGTGAAGTTTGCTATAGAAAAGTTTTTCACTGTGGTTTCCTTGGTTGGGTGGTAGTGTGGTGTGGACATCCAGAGTGATTAGTTTATGCTCTGATCTAACCAGTGATGGGTTGACCTCTGGTGCAGAACACCTGTCGCTAATGTTGGTAATGACCAGGTCCAATATGTTTTCACCTCTGGTAGGGGAGTTTACCAGCTGATCCAGGGCATTTGAGTTGATAAATTCCAGGAAGCGCTGGACCTGAGAGTTTGTACTTGAGTAGTTTTCCCAGTTAACGGTAGGGTAATTGAAATCACCACATATCAGGTTGTTCGGTAGGACCTTCATGGTTTCCAGTGTCTCCAGAAAAGTGGAGTAGTGGTCCTGGGTCATGGAGGGTGATCTGTAGCAAGCCACAATTTGCATTGCAGATTTGCCCGATGTTAGTTTCACATGGATGATCTCAGAGGTATGTTAACCCTATTAACCTTTTCAAAGCTTTTTTACATCTTTATTTAATGGTTGATTTTGATTGGGGGGGGGTTTAACTATATTATCATTAAGGAGAAAATATATTAACATTAAGGAGGAAGTTACTGTTTTAAATCTGAAGAAGTCCCTGAATTGTTGGGACAAAAGTGCTAAGTCATTAAGTTTTTTTGACATTTCTTTCTGAAGTCTGGTGTTAATCCTCTCATAAAATTTAATATGACAGGTTGATGTTGAACAAACTGTCATTAAGCAATGTTGTGTGCTATTAAGTTCTGCACCATACTTTTTTATCTCCTCAGATGATGCAATAAGCAATACTAAAAACACTTCCTTATAATAGCATTCTTCTTCTTCTTCTTTCGGCTTTTCTCGGTTAGGGGTCGCCACAGCGGATCACCTGTCCGCTCATGATTGGCAGTGGAGTTTTACGGTGTTGAGTTGCCAGCCCAGCGCCCAACCTTCCACAGAAGGCACAAACACGCACACACTCACACCTAGGGCCAATTTAGAGTGTCCAATCCACCTACAGCATGTCTTTAGGATGTGGGAGGAAACCGGAGCACCCGTAGGAAACCCACGTGACCACAGGGAGGATATGCAGACTCCGCACAGAAGGCACCCCAGCCGAGAATCGAACCGGAGAGCCTCTTGCTGTGAGGTGGCAACGCTAACCGCTGCACCACCGTGGCCGCCCTTCCTTATAATAGCATTAAACTTAATAAAGCGTTACTCTGTCTATGCAAGTCAGATCCTATGGCCCAGCTCAAAATAATAATTTCAGCCATGTAATCCTACAATATTTCTGACAGAGAACTTTGTAGGGAAATTTTAAAATCTGCTAACTCATTATACTCCTAAAAACATATTCCAGTTACCACTTTGTCCTTCCCATCCCTCCACCAGTATTTTCTATCTACCTCAGAAAAAAAATGTTTGAAGTCTACAAGTGGTATAAAAATACCTATGCAAATACTTCCAGTCAAAAATCCTAAACCTTATGGACCTTGCATACTTGTGAGTCATACTTCTGTCTTTTCATTGTTCCTTTGTAAACTGATTTCTAGTCTCGCCTCACAATCTTTTTATCCTTCTCTTATTGACTCTTACAGCCAACAGGCAATATTGTCTGTGTCCTATTAATTATCACATTTTAACAGCAGCTTCTGTCCTAGACTCAACTAAAGCCTCTAAAATAGCTTTTTTTTCACTTAAAACACTCCCCCATCCCTTTCTCTGATATCAAGCCCTGATAGGAAATCAATCTGTAACCCGCAGTCCAAGCTTCTTCTTAGACACATCCCACTCTCTTAACTAACCTTCTCTAGTTATTTCCTCACAATACCTTGTTTCCTTTACCATTTTTCTCCAGTAGATTCCAGCACTCTGTGGCCTATATTCTTTACCCTTACTTGCCATTATCCCTGCTTGCAAAATATCCTTTCTCCAATCCACCATTGACATAGTTCTTAGAATACTTCCTGCAACTTTATGAATATAATATTCTGAATGGTTGTTCTCCTTAAGGATCTGCATCCAAACTCCTACACTCTCCTTATAGAAAAAAATGTCAAAACACAAAGAGTGTTTGCTTGCTGTTATTTAGAGAGGTTTCAGCAGTGACTCTGTGAACTTGGTGATGAGTAGTCCATGAGAAAAGTTAAGTTTTGGGGTGCTAGTAAAAAAAAAGTGAAAACTAATTTGAATAAATCATTGGGTTGTGAAGGACTATGAGTGGAATTAGACTTTTCTGTCACTGAAAATTAGTTTCTCCTGAACCTAACTCTATAATTACATACCAGATGGAAAAGGAGAAAATCTCCAGTGCAGCGTATAGAATTTTCACCCAGAATGTGTTGTTGAACTACACATTTTACAATAAAACAAGCTTTGAAAACAATAACATCAGAAAAATAAAAGAAACAAACAAAAACAAACTAGGAAAATCAAACAGAAATCATCCACATATCATGGAAATCAAAAAATCAACTCCAGGATTCAATAAACTCCATGTAGGAATAGTGTTATTCCTACATGGAGTGAATGGTGACCTTGTCCGCATAGCCTTAACAGCAACACTCCTTACATATTAATGAAGGTGCGCTACTGAGACCGGCTCTGCGGACACGAACACTGAATGAGTGCAGGGGGCATGTTTCAGTAGTGCTTGCAGATCCAACATGCCCCTTGCATTGTCAAAGTGCCATATGGCACTTTCTAAATGCTTTCAGTGTCCACAGACACTGAAAGCAGGAATTTAAATGGGAAGCAATGCAGATACTGTCACACACCCCTTGCATTGTGAAAGTGCAGTACTGCACTTTCCATACGTCTCAACCTCTTAGAGCAAAATATCTGGACAAAGCATAAAATGATGTGTGGGGGAGGTTATACCTCTCAACCTCTTAGAGCAAAAAATCTGGATAAAGCCTAAAATTATGGGGGTATACCTCTCAACTTCTTAGAGCAAAAAATCTGGATAAAGCCTAAGATGCTGGAGGGCATACCTCTCAACCTCTTAGATCAAAAAATCTGGACAAAACGTAAAATGATGGGGGCCATACCTCTGAACCTCTTAGAGCAAAAAATCTGGACAAAGCAAAAAATGATGGGGGGGCATACCTCTCAACTTCTTAAAGCAAAAATCTGGACAAAGCCTAAAATGATGGTGGGGGGGCATACCTCTCAACCTCTTAGAGCAAAAAAATCTGGACAAAGTGTAAAATGATGGGGGGGGGATATACCTCTCAACCTCTTTGAGCAAAAAAATCTGGATAAAGCCTAAAATGATGGGGGACATACCTCTCAACCTCTTAGAGCAAAAAATCTGGACAAAGCGTAAAATTATGGGAGGCATACCTCTCAACCTCTTAGAGCAAAAAATCTGGACAAAGCGAAAAATGATGCGGGGCATACCTCTCAATTTCTTACAGCAAAAATCTGGACAAAGCCTAAAATGATGGGGGGGGCACACCTACCATAAAATGATGGGGGGGCACACCTCTCAACCTCTTAGAGCAAAACATCTGGACAAAGTATAAAATGATGGGGGGCAGACCTCTCAACCTCTTAGAGCAAAAAATCTGGAAAAAGTGTAAAATTATATGGGGACAAATAGGGACATATTTTAAATATTGCTCTTACAAACTTAGAAAGTTGCTAGAGGAACAGGGTTTGTATTAACATAACATGTTCAGAAGAATTAGAAGTCTGAAACTCAAATGTATGCCATTATGTAGTGACTTCAATCCTGATACTGCCCATACAGATGCAGAGAGTTGATAGAATGACAGGTAGTACATTACCAAATACGAATTACAATTAGTATTAATACATGTAAATAAAGCACTTGTATTAATTTTCTTTTTTTTTCTATTCTAAGTTAAGTTTAAGCATAGCTGAGTGGGTTTGTGCATTGCAGTCCTCTGCTCAGCATTGCTTAAACATCTCATAGGAGCTAAATACAAATGTATAGCTAAAATCCTCAATGGCGAGATAGCGTAGTGGTTAGAGTCCTGCCATTACAGGCAGCAGTTCACAGTTCAAGTACCAAGACAGGCCCCAGGCCCTTTATCTTTCCATGGGAAAGCATTGTTAAAATTAGTTTTTTTATTTTAAATTATGTAGTAATTGATATTTGTTAACCAGGGAAGTGTAGCTGTTTCAAAATGAAAGTGTCAGAGCATATAACGTGAAATCACCCATATATACACAAGTGTCCCATACAGTATAGTCACACCCTAATGTAATGTAATGAAAGCACGTAGGGGGACATCATGTAAAGTAAATCATATACACTGAATAATATGTCAGTAATGATTAATTTCCAATTCTGATATTTTGTCTTAAATGAAAACTGAGCAATTCTTAGCAGTGCTCAGTCAGTTTGAGCATTGCTTAGACATTAATTCTAAGTAGCAGTCAGCCCAGCTAAGTGGATTTGCTCACTGCTAATCTGTGCTCAGCATTTGCAAAATGGTCCAATGACAGCAAAGAGCAAGAATATGGTCTTATTTAAACCACACAAGTGGGAATACAGTCAGAACCTGTTGTAGTTTGAGCTGTGCAGGAACCATGTCTGCTGTTGGAGAGGGAGTGCACTTTTAGACGCAGCGCTGGGGCATTCTAGAGTCCAGGGTCATGGCTGGACTCCTTGTTGAACACCATGATGACGGACTGCTGCAGGGCCAGTAGAAGGGCTCACAGTATAAAGTGGACACCTGGGACCATCTGGCACGTGATCTCACCAGTGTTATTGGAATCCGCTGAACTTGTGAGCAGGTACGGCATCATTATGCTGACCTAAAGCATAGGAGGGGGGGCACTCTTGGCCCAGTTGATTCAAGATGCTTGGGCACGGAATGCTCCAGTAGTTTGTAAGTATCCCATACATAGCTGCACAAAATTCTAGCCTGAGTATGTGATATACAGGTATGCATAGTGTTTGTTTTTTCCCCCTACAGCGGACAGGGCTAGCAATGTGGAGGCCCATGCCGACAGACTGTCAAGGCTGCGCCAACAGGCTGGTGAGTGCAGATCTATCTTGTAGTATAACGTGCAATAAATAAGAAGGAGTATATTGTTTTCTGCCAGTAGATATAGTGTGTTATGTTTCTACTAATTAAATAAAGTTTGCCAGACTAATATTGATCTACAGGATATGCAGTAGTAAAGCACTGTGTCATATTACTAAAATAAAGACTTATACCACAAACTGTTGTGTTTACTCTGGCATGTTGTTATAGAAATAGAATGTGTACAGGTTCTTCACAGCAAATATGGCTGGGACAGCATGAATTAACTGAGGTTGTTCTGAGAACCAGCTATTATGCAAAGCAGAACATTGTGGAGCTGTAAAACAAGATATAAATGAAATATGAAATGTGTTATGCACTAAGATCTGAACCCTGAATAGTAATGTCTAATGTATTATAGTGTGTTCCCTGAAGCATTGCCTTGTGTTAGCCTTTGCTTTCCAGATTGTATTATTTCAAAGGATTAATACACAGTACACTATCTGTCATGCATGAATCTCAGGATTACAAGGTCAGACTGTCTAATCCACAGAGTATTAGGCAGAAATCAGTCAAACAAGAGACAGAAGCTCCCCAGTAGCTCAGTGTAATGATAACTAACCTTGTTGTTCATTTTAGCACATGGAGACATGGTTTGAATCCAGGCAGTGGTACTGAGATGTGTGCATATATACATTCAAGAAATCTTGAATATTTGTAGACACAGATAGTGGTAACATATTTTCTCCACAGGTCTTACAGGTAAAAAAATGTTTGTAATAGCTGTATGAAGGGTATACAAATACACCATATACAACTGTTCCACTGTCCAACCCCATGCCTGCAAATGACAGCAGCATAGGTACATACACCATGCACTCTTTTCGATACGTCTCTCAAGTGTCATGCTGTCATGGCTAGTGGTCACTGCTGCCAATAACCTTGGACACAGACAGGAATCCAGGTGAAGTATGCCAGCAGAACACTCACACAACATCAATGCAGGGTACCCCTTCTTTGTCAGATATGTAACCCTGACATGTACAAGCCCCCTCTAGTAATGTACCCATAGTTGTTGCAGTCTGCCCCATACCATTACAGGTTGACAGTTTAACTTGTATGTATGTGCTACAGAAGCTATGGGCCATAGGTGATATAAAGTGAGGGCATACCTGTAGAGTAATGATCAGTACTGTTGTGAAAAATAGAAGCCTAAATAGTTGTTAATGGATTTTGTTCTTCTCTCCCATCCCCTCATCTGCATCACTAATTATTATTCATATACAATGGGTATGTTTTTCTCAAAACCTAATGCTGGGACTTGTGTTCTATTATTGTTCATATATTTAATTGGTTGCAAATTAACATACATTGTTCAAATACCATTGTTGGTGGCCTGTAGCCATCAATGTAACTGGCATGCTGTTACAATGCTTACTGTTGTTCCATTTATGCATGTGTTCCATTTATGCACATGTTCGGCTTGCTATGCAACAGTTTCAAATCTGTTGTTTTGGGTTAATTGGAACAGCCATGCATGCTGTTATAACTAATTCTGAAATGTTTTGTGCATGACTAACCAATATATCTTGGAAAACCTCAACATCATAACATGTTTAGGCCTCTTCCTGTCCTGCCTCTTCTGTCTGTGGCTCCAGCATGTCTGGGACCCAACCTGGAACTTCCTCCTCTGCTGGTCCTGCACCACCTTTTGGTGGAACCACCTCAGGGGATGGGGTCAGTTCCCCCCTGGGTGTGGACACTGAGAGGAGCCCTTCACCCACCACAAGTTCCGGGTTATGATGTGCAGCATCATCTGCTCTGAGTTGGATGGACGGCTGAGCCAGATGGAGGGCTGCCTGGTGCACCTTGAGGGGCAGGCTGCCCCTATTGTCCATCCTCCAGCACAGCCACCTTTGGGGCCATGAAGGTGCAGTGGTGACTGCCCATGGGTGGGGACCTCAGTCCCATTGTATCCATTTGGGGGCTCAAGGGCCCCTGATTCCCAACCACCCTCCCCGTCTAAGGTGTTTACCCCTCTCATGTGTCATATACCAACCATCTGCTGTCTTGTGTGTCTTGTCTGTCTGTGAATGCAACCTATCCTACCCACCCTACTTCCTCAAACATACCTACAGCCCTTCCCCAACATCCCACTCTCACCTTAATAAAAAAAGGGCATCTGTCCTGCAAAAAAAATCATTGCCCCATACATAGCTCTACATTTCGCCGCATGTTCAGTGATGTAAATCAATCTACACTCAAATTACTCTACAAGTGTATGCTCCCAACACCTCACCCTGTGGGGTGTGAGACTGTAAATTCCAAATTTTCCACATCAGTCACAGCTGCTGCAAAAGACATGTAGAGCTATGGTGCTTTCCTACACCCATCCTGCACATCCCTAGCTGCTTTTCCTAATGTTTTAGCCCCTGCTTGCCCTCATTTCATCACTTTCCTATCCCCTTTTTTCTATTCTTTATTTAAAATTAGCATGGGTTTAAGTGGGAATAAGCACTGCTAAGCAAAGCTAAGGGGACTTAAGCGTCTTTTAGCATTGCTTAGCTTCGTGCAAAACCACGCAAACCCACTTACAACTGCTTAAAAGTGATTTAATCACTCTGTCTCAATCAGCCCTTGTTCTGCCCAGCAACAAAATAATCAGCATATAGCAATGTATCACTACACCATCTGAGCTGGGGGAATTTGTAATGCTTTTACAAACATATAATGCATTACATTAATTTAGCATAAGGGGAAAAATACACATGCCTGGTAAGCATTAAACCCAGAACCTTATGCACTCCAGTCACAGCAGCTACCACTACTCCACATGAGCTGTGAGAGCTAGCAATGCTTCAGTAAATATATCATGCAGGATGGTCATCCAACATTAGGGAACAACCTGTGGAATTAGTAATGTTTTATATATATATATATATATATATATAAATTATATATATATATATATATATATATATATATATATATATATATATATATATATATATATATATATATATATATATATATATATATATATATATATATATATATGTATATATACTCAACCTTTTACTGCAAGACATCTGCACAAAGCCTGACAAAGTAGAGGTATAAAGGCCAAACAATAGGGACATATTTGAAAGGTGGATGTTATAAGCTTAGAAGATTGCTAGAGTATCATGACTTGTTTTAATATATATTTTCTGATAGATTGCAGGTCTGAAACACAAAAGATTGTCATCATTTAGTGATGTCAATGCTCACTTCATCCCAGTGATTTGTCAGAAATCCACAACAGTATAGGGAACAGACCGAAAATATGAGCCACACATCTGGACAGTGGAGAGAAATCTGGACAGTGGAGAGGTATGACTGAAGTCATATAACAGAAGAGAAAAAAACACTGCCAGCCTTTTCACCCAGCACTTTCTGAACTACAGTCAGACCAACACAGCATCACCCCAAATCAGCTGTGAGGAATTACTCATGCATTTGCAAATATAGCATGCACTACAGGGATGTAACTGTAGTAAAAAACAGACACTGGTGGGAAAATGTCTACCCACAACCATTTGCACTACAGTCACAGCAAAATACCAGTAAGCCAACTGAAGTCTAGAGTAAAATGACAGACATATCCTGATTGGCAGTCACACACTACTACTACATATACTGCCCCAAGTCACACTGTAGTTGGAATCCTGAGGTGTTACGGGACATTTCTCAGTCTGCCCCTACAAACATATACAGCTGATAGACCACCAGCAACTGTAGCAGCATGCACAATCAGATAGAAAAGGATCTATGACACTCACATGTGCCCCTCTCTCTACTCAGCCCAACAAACATTTACACACTACACTGCTACACAATCTTGACAGTCTGTTAACAATGGCCAGACATACATAACTCTCAAATGTACAGATTTCCACAGAATATCCAGGGTGTGGGACCATATTTATGGCCACTGCCTCATAACATTTTGGGATTCTGCTAACTCACTGGGATGATATCAGGAGTGAAGTCACTAAATAATGATATACCATACCTCTTAACCTTATAGTGCAAGACATCTGGACAAAGCCTGTCATACTTGGGGGACAGAGGGCTAAAAATAGGGACATAGCTTAAATAATGGTGTTATAAACTGGAAAACTTGCTAGTGTTAAAGGGTTTGTTGCAACATAACTTTTCTGAAGGATATGAAGTCTGAAATACAAATGGATGTCATTTAGTGACTTCAATCTCCAGATTATCATACTGATTTGCCAAAAACACAAATTGTCTGAGGAACAGACCCAAACATGAGAGGCAAACCTCTATACATTCTGCAGAAATCTGTACAGTTGAGAGTTATGGACATATACATATCACTGTCAGACTTCAAATCACGCAGAAAATGCATGTCCACACAAACACGGTTAATCTAGCAATGTTCTAACTGTATAACACCACTACTTGCAATCTTTCCCTAATTCTGAAACTTTCTCCCCCATTTTGTTGGGCTTTCTCCACATTTCTTGTTTGAAGAGGTATCTCCACCTACCCTCTGTGATGCTGTAGCTCCCACACCTCCATAATGTCCTCCTCACAGGCAAGGAAAGGGGGCAAGGTCCCACATGAAGGACTTAATTATAGTACTGTGTTGCCATGGCATTGGCTAACGGAAAGACAACACAGCTGTTCTGGATGTAGTTAGCAAGTGGGACACACCAATTGGTGCACAGGCCATCACGTGCTCATGCGCATTACCTACAAAAGCCAGGCTGCTGCCTATGCAAAACAAGTCTGAGCCTTTACATGCAAAGACTGTGAATAGAGAAAGATACACTTCCCAATCACTCTGAGAAAACATGGCAAACAATTAAGTATGCAATGGAATGCAGAAGGGGGATGCGGTAATGGGAAATAGGAAGTTAAACAGTAGCCTCATATTTGTAGTCATTTTCTCATAGAGTTGTGTTATGTCTGGCAAATCTGTAAAGAATGACATCATAACATAATAGCATTCATTTGAATGTCACATGTCATATCCTTCACACTACTCTTGTGAATGCAAAACCTACTGTGATATCAACAGTCTGAAGTGTGTTACAGCAAAATGTATAAAGTGTCACTATTTGTGGGACATTTATGTGTGCCTTTGTCCAGATGTCTTTCTCTAACAAGTTAAAAGGTATGACTGATCTGCAAGAGTATAAACACAGTGTGCCATACTGACAAAGTACAGAAGTGTATAGGTTAATAGGTTCATAGGTAGATACTAGGCTATCTGCCCTAGGGCATTTATAAGCCTAGCCAGAGTGTATTTGGCTTCCACCTCCCTATTAGATTAGCCTACTGTGCCTCTGTAAAGTAGGTCACAGAAGGTACCCTTTTAAGATTCGTTTACTGTGCCTCTGTCTAGCAGGGACACAGAAGAGATCCCAGGGGTGAATTTGCGATTTCCCATCCACGCGTCCAGATTTCGCTTGAAGAGGGTCAGCGAGGGGCTATGTCTAACATGAATTGGGATTCTATTCCAGAGTGAGGGGAGCCTCTGGGAAATGAATATGTCCATCCAGCATGTCCTATTCATTTTTGTGCTGAGGTTTAAGTCCCTGGAGCGTGTATCTCTAAGGGACTTGGATTTTTTTGAGGTGGAGCATGTCCATTAATTCTGGGTTTGACATGGCTTTGTACGTCAGGCATAGATCGCCTCTGAGTAGGCGGTAAGCAACTGAGTAGAGCTGGAGTTTCTTTAGTCCAGCTGCATAGGACATCTGTTTGTAGCCCATGATCCTCTTGGTGAGGTTGCTGCAGGTGTTGGGTAAGGTACATCCCAAAAGGGGCATTGTATTCAATTATGGGCTTGATGAGTGACGAGTAGAGGGGCACAATGACCTCTCTTGATCTAGATGCGAACCCTTTCGTGATAAGGTGGGCTATATAGAAGGTCTTTCTAACCACTTTGGCAACGTGATTATCAAAGGAGAGATTACTATCTACATTGGTCACCAAATCTCTAATTACTTCTTCTGTACTTAATGGATTACCACCTATGTGGTAATTTGTGGGCACCTTGTTTTTCCCAAAGGGGATGACTATGCACTTTTTAGCATTTAGCTTGAGGCAGTGGCTCTGGCACCAAGCATCTGTCTCTGTGAGACCCTTTTGGAGGATGCTTGTGTCAGCTGGAGATTCGATTATGGCCCTCAGTTTGCAGTCATCTGAGAACTTTGTCAGCCATAATCCCCCCATGTTAGCCTGAACCTCAGAGCTGAGCCCTGTGGGATGCCACTTGTAACTGGTTTGGATTCGGACATGGCACCTGCGATTCTGACCATGTGGGTTCTATCTCTGAGCCAGTTTGAAACCCATCTTGTGATATAGGGGTTGATATTTAAGCTGGTAAGCTTATTTATGATGCCAGAGTGGGGTATTGTGTCGAAGGCTTTTGCGAGGTCCAGGTAGGCTGTGTGGACTACCTTGCCCTCATCCATGGCTTTGGTAACTGTTTCAAAGAAATCAACTAGGTTTAAGAGGCAAGATCTGCCCTTAACAAAGCCGAATTGGGTAGGGTCCAGTGTCTGGAGGCTCCCAATGTCTTTGTTTATGAGTTCCATGATAATACGCTCCATAGCTTTACAGACCAGACTAGTCAGGCTTATGGGGCGATAGTTCCCGGGGTCGGTTGTGGCACCACCTTTGTGAAGTGGGACCACTACAGCTGTACGCCATTCTTTGGGTACATATCCTGTAGTAAGGCTAAGTTTGAACAGTGACTTAATATGAGGGTTCAGTTTTTCTTGGAGCTCATGTAACACACAGCCTGGGACACCGTCCGGTCCCATAGATGCTGTGTTTTTTGATTTGGAGAGGGCAGCTTTCACCTGTGCATCTGTGATGTCAGGGAGGTTACATTCAGTTGCGATAGGCATTTGCTCCTTTGGGGGGGGGAGTTTGCGCTGAATCTGTCTGCCAGGATGTTGGCTATGTCTGTAGGTTCGGTATATTTTGTACCGTTATGCATCAATTCAGAGCAAATCTGGGAGTTTCTACCCATATTCCTGACATAACTAAAGAAGGCCTTGTGATTATCTTTAGTGTCTAGGACAATTTTTCTTTCGAAACTGGCCTTTGATAATTTTATGAGGGATCAAATTTCTTGCTAATACTGATCAGAGATGCCTTCCCTTTTTGGGATTTTGCTCTGTCATGTAGTAGCTTCCTCCTTCTGTTGTATAGCTTATTTATGGCCAGGGTTCACCAGACCGGTCTCCTGTTTTTGGAGGAGTGAGTCTTGGTTTTATTTGGGATAGCATGATCCATGCATTCCTGCAGGTGCTCAAAGAATGCATTTGTAAAGGATTCTGCAGATTGGGCTGTATTATCCTCTGGCCCGGGGGCTTTGAAGGATTCCACCTCAGTCTTGATAAGTGCAAAGTTGGCTTTTGAGAAATTCTTTACAGTGATTTCCTTGGCTCGGGGTGGGGACAGGATATGGATGTCCAGGGAAATTTGTTTATGGTCTGATCTTACCAATGAGGGGTTTACCTCTGGTGTGGAACATAGAGTCCCCATGTTGGTGATGACCAGGTCCAATATGTTGTTCCCTCTTGTGGGAGTGGTGACCAGTTGTTCCATCGCGTTAGAGTTTATAAATTCAAGGAACCGTTGGGCGAGGGTGTTTGGGCTTGAGTAGTTTTCCCAGTCAATGTTTGGGTAGTTGAAGTCACCCAATAACATAGTGTTTGGAGAGACCTTCATATTCTCCAGTGTTCTCAGGAATGCCAAGTGGGGTTCCTGTAATAGGGAGGGTGTTCTGTAGCAGGCTACAAACTGAAAGGCAGTTTTGCCCGCTGTTAGTTGCACATGGATGGTTTCCAGTGCTTCATGCAGTGCCACTAACCTAGAGGTGTAGGTGTCTTTGATGAATACAGATACTCCCCCTCCTTTTGTGCTTCGGTCCGAGTTTTGGGGCCGAAACGCATGGTATGAGTTATAACCTGGTAGTGCTGGGGTGCTCTCAGGAGCCTTGAACCAGGTTTCTGTTACTGCACAGACATGATTTTCTCCATACTGAGGAGAGCCTCGAGTGCGTGCATCAAGTATATCAAGTATTACCTGTGCACATGTATGTATTAATAGGTGTAGCTGGGAGCCTCAAACATACAGACAGGAGTTGCAAAACATCAGGTAAATAAGCTGTACTTGTTTTACAAATGTGTAATCTAAGTTTCAGTGCATCAAACAGGCATAAATGTCTACAGCTACAGGTTGTTGTATTGCCTTGAAACAGAAATGAGTAGTAGATTGATTATAATTACCAGGTTGAAATTGTAAATGTGTTCAACTGTGTTATGACTGTGTGTCCATGACTACAGCAAACATCTATATGAGCACCGACATAGGTGTATGGACTCAGTAATACCTGACTTGTAAAACTCACCTCCCCCAAGGTAGATTAAACCTCTGTGGTGGACAGCAGCAAAACACAAACCCCAAAATAGGTGGAAATATTGGCTGTACAGGGCCAAGAAGGAGCATGTGCCAAATTGGAACCAATCTCTCCTTTATCTGAACAAGCACATAAGGCTAACTGTGAGTACAATTTGGACACACCCACCAAGTCTAATCACAAGGCCTTCTTCACATATGTCTGCAATCTCAGAGACAACAACCAAATCCACTCTGTACTGCTGGTCAATAACACCACACACACACACACACACACACACACACACACACACACACACACACACACACACACAATAGCTATAGCCAACCTGCTACAGACAGGTTATGTGAAAAGGTCACCCCCCCATCCTCCATCAGTAAAGGAGGACATGCACTGCATGATCAGGGAGCAGGTCTGTAGTGACCTCTCAAAGGCAACAAACTGAAGTCTCCGTGGGACCTGGTAATATCCCTGGCTGCATCCAACATGAACTCAGGCATAAGCTCTCAGCTCCATTACACACTATAGTCAACCAAAGCCTGTGCAATAATGTCATCCCATCTGCAAAGAGGGCAGCCACTGTCATCCCTCAACACAAAGGTGGAGCATCCACTGACCCAGCCAATCATATGCACATCAGCCTAGCTACCCTGATCTGCAACACTGGTGAAGGCATTATCAAGGACCTTATAAACAGGGGCATCGGCAACCTGAAAATGTTGGAGCCCACACAGTTTGGTATTATCAAAGGGGGATCAGGCCTGTTAAACCTGGTTGATGTATAGGAAGTGGTCAACAAACACATGGGTGAGGGGAAGACAGTGCACTCTGTCTAGCTTCACCTAGTCAAAACCTCTGACAATAATTCATATTCGGCCATAATACATGAGCTTACACAGCTAGGCATCAACCTGTATGTTACCAGATGGGTAGCTAACTGGCTCAATGATAGTACCCACTCAGTCAAAGTAGTGGAAGTCACCTCTAGTAGTAGACCTTTAAAGAGCAGTGTACCTGAAGGATCTGTTTGGGGACTCTACTGTTTGGGATATACTCATCTGAGGTGCAAGACAAAACCAGTGGCCTGTGGCTGCGCAGGTTTACAGATGACTGCAATCTGGTCACTGTCTTACATCCCCCTAGTGATGTGAGCATCCTCCAAGTGCCCCTTACCCAAATCAATGACTAGTGCCAGAAGCATTGGCTCAAAGTGAATGCCAGGGAATGTTGTGGTAGATGTCATCCATAGTAGTTATGACAGTGATAACAATGTACTCAGCATGCAATCAGGTGTGAGGTGACTTGTGCTCCAAGGTTGATAGCAACCTGACAGTTTCCAAACGCATTGGCAGCATTGTACCAGGATGTCTGGTATTGTCTTACAGCGTTGACAGACCCCGGGCTAACTGCGGACCCTGTGTACTTTTAAGGGAAATTGTGCTTGATGCAGGGAAGTCTACATCTGGAAATACTGAGTGTATCCATTTTTATTCCAAGTAAATGTCTCTATCCAGTGTCAGTGGTGAGGATTCAGGCTCCTTGATTACTGGCACATTGTGGGTAAGTTACATACAAAAGAGTAAAATATGCAACATGCACAAACAGTGACTCTTTTTTAGGAATAGATAATGAACTAGATAATGTAATAAAGTGCCTGATGCAACAACAAAAACAAATTAAGAGATATCATAATTACTGTCAGAATTAGCTGTAATAAATTCAGAAGTGTAATGTTTTAGATGCTTTTTGTTGAAATAAATGCAGAACGCTAAAAATTGTAAAGATTAAAAAACACTGAAAAATATGCATACTCATGCATGCCTTTGACATTGTTGTGTACATATTAAAAATCACCACCAATGTATGAGGTCATGTGATATATTTCCCTGTTCATGTCTTTCAGGTGGAATGTCACATCTGTGGCAACCTTCCTACTCAGATGCTGAGACTGCAGCAATAATTGACGCATTACAACAGCATTACAAAGTCCTCTTCAGTTTTAGCAGACAGCACCTCCGGGAGTGGACTGCCCTGTGGACCGAAGTAGTCACCAGTGTAAACAGTGTGGGTCACCATGGGAGAACCTTCGAACAGGTCAGGCACAGGGCAACTGACCTCATACACCATGCCCAGTGAATAGCTGCTGCTGTTGCCAGGGACTGTACAGCCACAGGTGGGGGACCTGCTACGCAGGCCCCACTGACACCAACTGAGGAGTTCCTCACCAACCTTGGGGTATCCACAGCACCTCAGGAAACTCTACACGCCCATGTTGTGGAGGTGGGTGGCACACAGACAACAGACGAGAAGCGTCCAGGTAAGGCCCCAGTGGACATCAGTTCAAAACTGTATCATTCATACTGGCATCTGCAAAGTATCTAGATGCATATGGCAGGTCAAACAGCATTTGTGGATGGGGTTTTGTAATGCACACAGGTGCATGTCTATAGTGAATGACAGCAAATTGTGTAGTGTCAGAGCTTGTAATGTACATGTGCAGAAATGCATCATTCATCCTGTATCAATGCCACATGTGAGTCTGCTGAAAAAACCTTTCCCCCACAACTACATAGGTCCCTCTGGTCTGGATGGGGAACAGCAGCCTGAAGCAGGTGAGTATGGAAATGTCTTGTTGTGGCTCACCAATACCCTAGGCATGTTAAGGGCATGCATTTTTCCATGCACACAATTGTTACTCTTAGCCATATTGCAATATGTGCATGTTCACTTGTGGTGGGGTTAACTGCAGTGCATCACAGTGGTCATCACAGGGGCCTATTTGCAGGAGCTGTAACACATTGGCACGTACATTTCTGTAGATGTTGCCACTGTGCTATACAGGTGTACATCAATAATGTGTACACATGTGCAGTGTGTGCTGGGTGAAAGTCCATCACCTACTACCACTCCTCACGTATCTCAGAGGTGTATATTATTAGCAACATTAAGTGGACATAGGTGCACTGCATGTTGTTGAGGGCCTGTCTAGAGTGTGTGTTGTGGTCTGATTGTGTGTCATGCATGTCATCATTCAGATATTGTGTGGTCTGTATAATGGCTTTGTGCCACCTCACATGTATGTGTCTGTGTGTGTGCGTGCATGCGTGTGCATGCATGTGTGTGTGTGTGTGTGTGTGTGTGTGTGTGTGTGTGTGTGTGTGTGTGTGTGTCAGTGTGTCAGCAAACATTATAGCGCAGGTATTAACTTATATATGTTGTCTTCCCCTCACAGGTCAACATGGGGGTCAGGGTCCCTCCCACTCACAACCGGATGTCAGTGTCTTAGCGGACTCTGATGATGATGGTGGTCATAGTGAGGCGCAGGTGGTGTTGTCAGGGGCTGAATCTGTGCTAATGGTTGTTGGCATCCCACTTCCACCCACAATGTTCCTGCACACAGTCAGTATGCCCCCACATACCCAGTCCCCAACAGCCACAGATAATGTACAGTTGGAGGGTGCTGCCATGGAACAGACTAGTGTGGTGACTATGGCAAGTGTGAGTGTAGACACTAGCCATAGCCAGAGAGCAGGCGAGGTCCCAAACAGGCAGATGTACAGGGGTGCTCAAAGGAGGACTGATGCCTGTCAAGCCCCTGTTGCAAGTGTCACAGCAGGTATCACCAGACACATGTTTCGGTCCATCATAGAGGCACAGGCACATACTGACCGCAACACCAGACAGATGCTCAGGGTCATGAATGCAGAACTTCCTGCCATGCATGATGACCTCCACAGCATTGGTGATGCTGTACATCATTTGGTGATGTCATGGATAGATGGTGGGGTTAGACATTGTCATTGTTCGACTGTGAAATGTCTATGATTGAGCATGTGGTAGGAGTAGGGCATCGGCCACGTGGACTTAGGTCAGCAACAAGATTAGCTGAGAGCCCTCATGGCCATGCACATTCACACTCCTGTAGTAGCAGTACCACCAGCTGTTCTGAACTGTTTGTAACTTTCTTGGAGGCCATTTTTTGCTTGGGCTAAAGGGAAGTCTCTCTGTTCATCAGTGGCAGTGATAAACATTAAGCATCCTGCCTGCCCCTGTGGGAGTGGTTACTGACTTGAAACTGTAGTTTTATTGGCCATTTTGGGTCAATTCCTAACTCCTTGATCTTCCTCTCTTAAATCCCTCTTTTGCGCGGTTTTGCGCATTTTTGTGCATAGAGCAACAACGGGCAGCGCCGCCTAATTAGGTTTAAACTATTCCTGGCTCCACAAAGTCTGCTCTTCACTTTTTCCCTTAGAACTGCTCTATCTCTCAATTTAAACACCATATTCTCATTCTAAGGCCCTTCACTGGTCCAAATAAGTAATCTTACAAGTTAGCACTATAAAACCATAAGCACTACTTACTCTTATACTCTCTACGATTACCTTGTCCCCTAGTGGTCCATCTTAATTCAGTTTCCCTATATTACTCTAGCATGTCCAAAGGTCAGTCAATGGTTTCCTCTCCAGTCCAGCTGGTGAATCTGGGAATTTTGAGGCAATGTTACAACTGTCTCATGTACACGGACAACCCTCTCCTCCTCCAAACAGGTTCAAATATATGTGAGAGATGCAACCATATAGCCAAACTGGAGGCTGAGCTCTCTCATCTCAAAACTGGTGAAACCAGTCAGGAGGAGAAGGTAACCTCACACAACACAACTCCAGTATCACATAGTCCCACCACATCAGCGAACCAAACACATAAATACACAAAAACATACTCGGAGGCTCTAAATAAAAATCTACCTAAGCAACAGAGACCTCCAAAGCAGACATCCAAGCAAACGCTACCCCAAAACAAAACACGCACAACACATAGCCCACAAAGTCAGTGTGCCAAGCAGCCACAGCCCTTAAGGCTGAATAACACACCTGATACTCTTGTAATAGGTGACTCTATTGTCAGACACACTGACGTCCCGCTCACCAGGCTGAATAAAGTGAAGGTCACTGTGAGCTGCCTGTCGGGCGCTAGGATCCGCCACATAACGCAAGCACTCAGGTCACTCCAAAGCAAATACAAATTTGACTCAGTCATTGTACATGCTGGTGTGAATGACCTGAGACGTACCTCCCTGCACTACATGAAAAGAGACACAGAGGAGCTCTCTGATCATGTAGCCCAGGCCGGTATGACCCTGACCTTGAGCAGCATCTTACCCTCACCTAGAATGATGCCACAGTACAAAGACAAAATGATCGATTTTAACAATTGGCTAAAATGTTGGTGTCATTCTAAGGGGATCCAGTGTCTGTCAGCCTGGGATGACATGCTCGACAAGCCACGTTGCTAGCTAGGGGCGGCTTGCACTTGTCACCACTGGGCTTCGGATATTGGCAAAGGCTCATGCCACCCCCATAGTGCCTTTTTTAGGCAAGGCTCAAAAAGTCAAACCCACCTCCATAGACAGCACAAGAAACAAGAAACTAAGGGTAATGCTGCTAAGCCAGAAGTCTTAACCTCAAGATGCACGCACTCGAAGCTCTCCTCAGTATGGAGAACATCGATATCTGTGCAGTGACAGAAACCTGGTTCAAGGCTCCAGAGAGCACCCCAGCACTACCAGGTTATACCTCATATCATGCTTTTGGCCCCAAAACCTGGACCGAACCACAAAAGGAGGGGGAGTGTCCATATTTATCAAGGATATCCACACCTCCAGGTTAGTGGCATTGCACGAAGTATCGGAGACCATCCATGTGCAACTAACAGTGGGCAAGACTGCTTTTCAGTTTATAGCATCCTACAGACCACCCTCTCAAAGTCAGGAATCCCACTCGGCTTTCCTGAAAACATTGGAGAACATGAAGATCTCTCCGAACACCATTATATTGGGCGACTTCAACTACCCAAACATAGACTGGGAGCACTACTCAAGCCCCAGCACCTTAGCCCAAAGGTTCTTGGAAATTATAAACTCAAATGCTATGGAACAACTAGTCACCACTCCCACAAGACGGGATAACATACTAGACCTAATCATTACCAACATGGGGACTCTATGCTCCACACTTGAAGTATATCCCTCATTGGTAAGATCAGACCATAAATTAATTTCACTGGATGTCCACATCCCGACCCCACCCCCAGCCCAGAAAACCACAGTGAAAAACTTCTCAAAAGCGAACTTCTCACTTGGCAAAACTGAAGTAGAATCCTTCAAGGCCCCAGGGCCAGTGGAAACTATGGCCCAAACTGCAGAATCCTATATAAACGCATTCTATGGACACCTCCAGGAATGCATGGATCATGCTATCCCAAACAAAACCAAAACCCAAACATCCAAAGGCAGGCGTCCAGTCTGGTGGACCCCAGCCATAAATAAACTGTACAACAGAAGGAGGAAGATACTACATGATAGAGCAAAATCCCTAATAGGGAAGGCATCTCTGATCAGTACTAGCAAAAATTACGATCCATCATAAAATCCTCCAAGGCCAGCTTCGAGAGAAAAATTGCTCAGGACACTAAAGACAATCATAAGGCTTTTTTCAGTTATGTTAGGAACCTGGGATGCAACTCCCAGACTTGTTCTGAGTTGATTCTAAATGACAAAAAATACACTGAACCCACAGACATCACCAATATCCTGGCAGACAGGTTCAGTGCAAACTTCTCCACCCCCTCCCCCCCAAAAAAGAGCAAGTATCTATCCCAGCAGAGGGTTGCCTCCCAAACATCTCTGATGCTCAGGTGAAGGCTGCCCTCTCCAAAGCAAAAAACACTGCTTCCATGGGACCAGATGGCGTCCCGGGTTGTGTCCTACATGAACGACAAGAACTAATCCCTCAAATAAAACAGCTGTACAATCTCAGCTTCACTACAGGATATGTGCCCACAGAATGGCGTACAGCAACAGTGGTCCCACTCCACAAAGGTGGAGCCTCTACGGACCCTGGAAACTATCGCCCCATAAGCCTGACTAGCTTAGTCTGCAAGGCTATGGAGAGGATCATCATGGAGCTCATAAACAAAGACATTGGGGACCTACAGACACTAGATCCTACCCAGTTCGGCTTCGTCAAGGGCAGATCCTGCCTTTTGAATCTGGTTGACTTCTTCAAAACAGTCACCAAAGCCATAGATGAAGGGAAGGTAGTCCACACAGCCTATTTGGACCTAGCAAAGGCATTTGACACAATACCCCACTCGGGCATCATAGATAAGCTATCCAGCTTAAATATAAACCCCTATGTCACAAGATGGGTCGCAAACCGGCTCAAAGACAGAACCCACAGAGTGAGAGTTGCTGGAACCATGTCAGACTCGAAACTGGTCACAAGTGGCATCCCACAAGGTTCTGTCCTGGGACCGCTCTTGTTCAGTATATACTTTTCCGAGGTACAGGCCAACGTGGGAGGACTATGGCTCACCAAGTTATGAGCGACTGCAAACTAGGCGCCATAATCAACTCTCCAGCTGACACAAACATCCTCCAAAAAGGTCTCACAGAGATGGATAACTGGTGCCAGAGCCATGGTCATACCCTTTGGCAAAAACAATGTGCCCACAAATTACCACATAGGCGGTAACCCATTAAGTACAGAGAAAGTAATTAGGGATCTGGGGACCCAAGTTGATAGCAATCTCTCCTTTGATAACCACATTGCCAAAGTGGTTAGAAAGACCTTTTACATAGCCCACCTCATCATGAAAGGATTCACATCTAGATCAAGAGAGGTAATCGTGCCCCTTTATTTATCCCTGATCAGGCCCATCATAGAATACAATGCCCCTTTTGGGATGTACCTTACCCGACACCTGCAGCAATTAGAAAGACCCCAAAAGTACCTCACCAACAGGATCAAGGGACTCAAACAGATGCCATATGCTGCTCGGTTAAAAAAACTCCAGCTCTACTGAGTTGCATACCGCCCTACTTCGAGGCGATCTATGCCTGACATATAAAGCTATGTCCAATCCAGAATTAATGGACATGCTCCATCTCAGTAAATCTAAATCCCTTAGAGCCACATGCTCGAGGGACTTGAACCTCAGCACTGAAATAAATAGGACTTGCTGGAGGGACAGATTCATAACCCAGAGGCTCCCTTCGCTCTGGAACAGAATTCCAATTCATGTTAGGCAGAGCACCTCACTGAATCTCTTCAAGAAGAATCTTGATGAGTGGATGGGGGATCGTAGGTTTGTCCCGGGGATTACTTCCGTGTCACTATTAGACAGAGGCACAGCAAACTAAACCTTAAAAAGGGCACAGTATACTCAAATCAAGGGGTGGCGTAAGCCAAACAAAATCGGGCTAGGCTTATAATTGCCCCAGGGCAGATAGCCTAGTATGAACCTATGAACCTATACTGAAGGGAGGGTGCTGTCCATACCACGGTGGATCATGTCATGGGCACATGGTCCAGGCCAGTCCTGTCAGGGACGCGGATCCAGCAGAAAGCAGTCACCATTGGGGAGTAGTACTGCATCTGGTCTTTGGCCTGGTGGTGCCAGTGAGACCCCTGGCAGAACCAGGTCTCATGCCCGTGGCTGGAGACAGTGAACTGTACATCCTGCCATGTATGGTCCACGGCTGTCAACATACCCCTGTTTATGACAACCACATGGCTTGAGTGTGTGCATACAAACACTCACACATCTCTATCACAGGCAGGTCACCACCAGACACACACAGCTCCTCTGCATGGCCCAGTTGTACACCTCCCCTCCAGACATACACACATGATGTCAACTGCATGGCCCAACTTAGGCCTCTGGCAAATCCACACCACACCCTGTGCATGTGATGATACCTGTGCCACATCCCTGTTATCCATACCATCAATGCAGGGACGTGCTAATATGGGTCTGATGCACAGGGTGACTATAGTACAGTGAAGTAATGTAATTCTGTGTAAGGTGCTGTCTGCTTGCAACAGTTATGGGTACACATCAAAGTGTATCTACCTTTTTAGCCATGATGCATTATTGCTGTAGATACTGCTGACTGACTGTAGTCTCACATACTGTATTCTGTTTGTGTTCTAGGTGTCTGTACATCTGCAGGCTGTGGTCCTGCAGACATTAGCAATGATGAGTACTGCAGAGTGGAAACACAGTGACCTTTTCATAGCCAAGGTACAGCTGTGTATATACATGTTTACCAGGTGTGCATGCATGCAACAGTGTGTGAGTGACAACTGGGGCAGACAGCGTGACCTTGCATAATTACCCTTGACACAGCCAGCTAGCCTTCATACATGTCACCTGGGTGTTCTGTAGTACCAGAGGCTCATACATATAGAGGAGGTTACTGGAGTACTGGCACTAGATCCCTCACAAGCTTAACCATTACTTTAACCACAACAGATTCATCTATCAGCACATGTTGCCCCTGCCATTTCTTTCCCATCCTCTCAATCTTGATGCAGTTGATGAGGGTATGCATGGTATTATGTATGAAAGGTTTGGGGTATGTATTCCTTACACAGGTCAACCTGTGTTAGTCTAATCTGACAATCACCAGCACGTGTGTCTGCTATCTCATATGTGAGTCTGGCCTCTCGTGCTGGTAGTGCACACAGAGTCATAGTCCTGTACATGGGGCAGCTGTTGAAGGGCTGAGCACAGTCCCTAACTGCCCAGTCTTACAAATGTTAGTGCTAGATACATAACACAAATACCACAGAGGTAATGTAGTGTTGCAGTGTCTGATACTACTATTCAAGTAGGTGACAATTTCAGGGGCTGTTAGGATTGCCAATGGTGGGTTCAGAAACCATTAACATGGTAGAGCCATCTGACTGCTGCATGGGGGCATGCATTGAAACACACATGTGCAGAGTTGACACTTCTCAGATTAGATGACCTACCTATCTATTTATGTACAATACACAGTGATTTGACCATTGCATGAACCACAGTGCCTTTCTGTTAGAAACTGTGTAACTGTGCTTGTAAGGTGGATGACATATATAGGGGCTGAAACTAGGTTGGCAATGGGAGAGTTAATTGGGTGGAAGAGGCACACAAAATGGTATAGCCATAGCATACACACAGTAATGACAGCCACAGGGGATGTGCATACAGAAACACAAACACAGTTGTCAATAGACAGATTAGTAACCCTATGTATCCACTTGTATGTACTATAGTGCTACATACATATTACATGCTCCAGATAGACTATATGCCTGGGACATAACCCACTACCTCTTACAACAATTAATCTTGGGAATGCCTTGAAGGATGGTGGGATACACCACCAGAAATAGTGACTGGTTTCATCTATTGCTCCTACAAACCTGGACAAGTGATAGAGTAACAGACTTTGCATTAACATGATGTTTCAGTTAGGTACGATATCTGATACTGGCATGTCTGTCACTACTGTAACTGTGACATATTTGGCAATGATATCACATAAATGCCCATTGTTAGAGGACACAGACTACATATAGGTTGCAAACATCTGGATATTCCATATACATCTGTACAGATGACTGGTATGGACTGTATAGTTTAACATTGTGCATGTGCGGCAGATGCCATCAATAGGCTCTTTAAAGAAATGGGGTCAACAGGCCTTAAAATGGTATAACCTACACACACAACAGCCACAGGGGATATACTTCACACACACTACTATAGTTCATAGGTTCATAGGTAGGTACTAGGCTATTGGCCCTAGGGCCTATATAAGCCCAGCCAAAAGGTATCCTGGCTTTCGCCACCCAAGAAAATTATTTTCTTGTGCCACTGTCGAGCAGAGCCACAAAAGTAATCCCCAGGGTGAATTTCCTATCTCCCATCCAATCATCAAGATTTTTCTTAAAGAGTGCTAATGAGGAGCTTTGTTTGATATAGATAAGTAGTTTGTTCCAGAGTATGGGAAGTCTCTGGGACAGGAATCTATCCCTCCAGCATGTTCTGTTTATTGTGGTGACAAGGTTTAGGTCATGTTCAAAAGCTCTGGGTTTGACATAGTTTTGTGTGTTAGGCAGAGATCGCCTCTGAGTAGGTAATATGCGACGGAATAAAGCTACAGTTTTTTGAGATGGTCTGCGTAGGGCATCTGTTTGAGGCTGGTAATCCTCTTTGTGAGGTATTTCTGTGGCCTTTCCAGTTGTTGTAGATGTCTTGTGAGGTACATACCAAAAGGGGTGTTGTACTCTATAATGAGTCTAATGAGTGACGAGTAGAAGGGAACAGTGACCTCTTTTTTCCTGGATGAGAAACCTTTTGTGATGAGGTGTGCCACGTAGAAGGATTTCCTGACTACTGTGACAATGTGATTATCAAAGGAGAGACTACTGTCCACCTGTGTCCCAAGGTCTCTTATCACACTTTTGGTGTTAAGTAGACTACCGCCTATGTGGTACGCATTGAGATTAGAACCCCTACCTAATTATTTGTACTATAGTATTACACAGTTATTGCACATGCCAAAGTGCTTAGAGGGCTGAAGAGTGTCCCAAGGTACTTCTAAGGTGAATTACATCAACAGCCCTTGTAAAGTATGGCAATGGGAATTGGGTGGGAAGGGCCTCAAAATACTTGACCCTACAAACATACACAAACAGCTTTACACACACATATACCCACATGCATTTGCCAGAAGGGATAGTAGATCCCCTACCTATTTAGTTATTTGTACTATACTGTTATGTCAACACTGCATGTGCCTCAGAGCTTATAGGGCTGACCATTATCCAAAGGTACTTCTAAGGTGAATGACATCAACAGCCCTTGTAAAGCAGGGCACTGGGAAGTGTTGTGGGTGGGAAAGTCCTCAAAATACTTTATCCTACAAACATACACACACACACACACACACACACACACACACACACACACACACACACACACACACACACACACACACAAAAACATTTGCCAGAAGTGGTAGTAGAACCTATGCCTATCTAGTTATTTGTACTATATGGTTACATAGTTACTGCATGTACCACAGAGCTTATAGGGCTGATAGCTGAGCAAAGGTACTTCTAAGGTGAATGACATCCACAGGACTACTAAAGTAGGGCAATAGGAAGTGTACTGGGTGAGAATAGCCTAAATTTCTTTCACCTACAAACACACACTTACTAGGACTGAGATTAGAACCCCTACCTATCTAGCTATTTGTACTATCATATTATGCAGTTTTTACAAGTGCTACAGAGCTTATAAGGCTGACAAGTGTCCAAAAGTACTACTAAGCTGAATAACATCAGCAGATATTGTAAAGTAGGGCAATGGGAAGTGTATTGAGTGGGAAAGGCCTCTTAATACTTAAACCTGCAGACACTCACATACGCAAACCAAGGCAGGTGAAGTGATATTACAACCCCCACCTCAGTACTATTACACAATGGAGTTCATCTTGATGCTGGCATGTGCGACTGGTTACAACCATTATGCAACTGTCCGCAGCAATATATCACTCTATGCCATTCAGGGTATCCCTGTGCATGACTCACTCTTTGTGTGTGTCTCCCTGTGTCTCTCTCTCTCTCTCTCTCTGTCTGTCACTGTCTGTCTCTATCTCTCTGTCTATCACTGTCTGTCTCTCTTTTCCCCATATCTATGTGTGTCTATGCTTGACATATTGCTGTATGTTGCCCATATATATGTCTGTCTATCACATGCAGCAGATGCAGATATATCACATATGGGCCACCTACAGCTAGCTGAGGGTAATCCTGTCTGATGGGTGTGTGTGTGTAGAGACAGTTAAGGTGTACATACGTGTCTGTATGCAAAGACATATATGCACAATACAGTTATATAGTCCAATGTGGGTTCTGACATGGGCTACAATTCTGTAAGTGTAGGAGCATGCCCAGTATGACCTTCTGTAGTAAGAGTGGGACTCCATTCCAGAGATAGTTGTACTCTGGTCTGGGGGTTTGTGTGCTACAGCCATAGCTCTCAACCTGTTAGTGCAAGAAATCTGGAGACAGCCTGCCAAAATGGGGGGACAATGGCCCAAACATAGGGCAATACTGTAATTATTGCTCTTATTAATGTAGGAAGTTGCTAGAGTTACAGGGATTGTTTTTGCAGACATTTTCTGACATATATGATGTCTGACACCGAAATGTATTGTGTCATTAACTACTGACAGAAATCCTCAGATCATCACAATGATTTACCAGAGAAATACAAGATGTATGATGCACAGACCAATATTATGAGCCAGACTATAAACATTCCTGCCCAATCCAGTCAGTTGAGAGGTGTGGCTACAGATGATTGACTGATGAAGCTGTGTAAACAGTCCATCACCTTGGTGATATACTGGCTGGGGATCTCCTGCTTGTGTGGTATTCTTCTCACCTGAAAAGTCATATCCTGGTGTGGGCATACCTCTCAACTGTACAGTTTTTTGACAGACATTTGTGTTTCAGACTTCATAACTTTCAGACAATTCATGCTAATGCAAAACCTGTTATTCTGCCAACTTTCTAAGTTTGTAACAGCAATATTTAAAACATGTGCCTGTCATTGGGCCTTTGTCCCACTTTTTGTAGCAACAAGCAGCAAAAGGAAAAACAACCGCAAAGTAATCCACAAATGAAGTAAAACACACTTTATTCCTCTGACGTCTCGGCCTTAGCCTTCAAGGAGTAAAGAACTTACAAAACACACAATCTATATATATTAATCAAAAGCTAATTAGACAATTAATTACAACCAGAAAAATAAAAACAATTAAATTAACACCCTCCAGTTAAATTCTTCATTTAACCCATGAGGGAACAAAGTATCAAATTTTAAAATGTAAGTGGCTTCCTTGGATAACAAATAATATTTAATATTATAAGTATTAAAACAAGACAAGCTTATTTTTTCCAAAATTGTACCTTGAAGCCCCTCGTTTTTACTATCATGAAATTTTTTAAAATGCATAGCCACAGGGCTTTCCTCTTTCTTATTAATAATATCCCTAGCATGTTCCATTAGTCTGAACTTAAATGCCCTTTTAGTTTCCCCAATATAAAATTTATTACATGGGCATCTAAGTGCATAAATCACACCTTCAGAATTACAAGTAAAATGGTTACATGTATTAAAAATAACATTATTTATATGAGAAAAACTTTTAACTATAAAATTACATGCTCTACATTTGCCACACTTAAAGGTACCACTAGGTAGTATATTACATTCAGGACTTACAGAGGGCAAGGAAAATTTGCTACTCACCAAAAAGTTTTGAATATTCCTTCCTCTTTTATAAGAAAATCCTAACCTAACATCTAACCATAAAGCCACATTATTAAGTGAAACAAAATAATCCCAATAATGTTTAACCAACCTAACCAATTCAGCACTAAAGCTGCCATATGTAGTAACAAAATACAAAACCTCACACTGTTTATTGATTTCAAAGCTGGGTGCTGAAATGTACATTTTATGTGCATTATTTCTTATTTTTCTAACACCTATATTAAA
This sequence comes from Protopterus annectens, assembly GCF_019279795.1. Lineage (NCBI taxonomy): Eukaryota > Metazoa > Chordata > Ceratodontiformes > Protopteridae > Protopterus > Protopterus annectens. The sequence continues at coordinate 857,096,114 of NC_056733.1, read as the reverse complement.
CAACTTCTCATAACTTCTCTGAACCAATTCATCACTATACCCTCTCCATTTAAACATCCCAATAGTTGTATCTAATTCTCGCATGAGAATATGTTCAACATTACATAATCTAGAGACCCTCAATATTTCACCATAAGGTAAGGCTTCTAGTGTATGAGGGGGATGACAACTCTCACCATGCACATATTGGGTACCTTCATCAAATTTTCTATTAACTGATGTTTCTAGTCTATTACCATCTTTAATATTCAACATAACATCCAAGAAGGGAATATTAACACCCATATTAAGACCATCAAATTCTAATGAAAAGCTATTGTTATGCAATTCTGAGATGAAATTATCAACAAAGGCCTCACCATCCTGCACAAGAAAAATTAAATCATCTATAAACCTATAATATCTAATAACATATTTACAAAAAAAGAATTTCTATATAAACATTCAGATTCAAAAAGGCCCATGGCCAAATTTGCATACATGGGGGCAAAAGCTTTGTCCCACTTTTATTTATGACCTTATCCAGATATCTTGTTGTAAGAGGTTGAGAGGTATGGGTGTGGGTACGGAGTGCATTCTACTGAGCAGAGATGTCCATTATATGTGTGGTATATTCCACATAGCACTGTGATTTCCAGGTATGTCAGTGGCAGAGCAGTACAGGGTAATGTGGTGAACCACTGACAGACATTTGTGTATAGGTTGATATGAGGTTAATAGGCTATTGGACCTGAAGCCCTTATAACCCTTGCAGATGAGAGTATAGCCCATGTTAAGAGATGTTATCATCCAGAGCCCGTGTCCAGCATGGACACAGGTGGAATCACAGGACTGTATTTTCTGTTTCCCATGCACTTATACAGGGAGCACTTCACTAGGGGTATTGAGGCACTTGGTTTGGTGTGAACAGGGAGTGCATTCTACAGATGGGGGAGTGTGTGGGACATGTATCTGTCACATAAACAAGCCTTACTGATATCACAGACCAGGTTGATGCTACATCTACAGGTTGATCAAGTGGGCCTTGACTTCCAGATGTGCAACAGTCCCACCATGGCAGGGCCTGGATTGCTTTGTATGCCAGACAAGGGTCACCTCTGCAGAGTCTGTATGGAACTGAGTAGAGGAAACAGTGCTGTTAGCCTATCTGTGTAGGGTAGGTATTTGTGGTCCTGCATTCTCCCATTGAGGGTTTCCAGTTATTTCAGTGGCAGAGCAGTACAGAGTAATATGGTGAACCACTGACAGACATTTGTGTGTAGGTTGATATGAGGTTAGTAGGCTATTGGCTGAAGCCTGTATAACCCTTGCAGATGAGACTGCAGCCTATGTTAAGACATGTTAGTACCCATAGCCCCTGTCCAGCAGGGACATAGGTGGAATCACAGGACTGTATTTTCTGTTTCCCATGCACTTATACAGGGAGCACTTCACCAGGGGTAATGAGGCACTTAGCTTGATGTGTATTCCACAGATGAGGGAGTGTGTGGGAAATGTATCTGTCACACCAACAAGTCATATTGATATCATAGACCAGGTTGATGCTACATCTACAGATTGATCGAGTGGGCCTTGACTTCCAGATGTGCAACAGTCCCACCATGGCAGGGTCTGGATTGCTTTATATGCCAGACTGGGGTCACCTCTGCGGAGTCTGTATGGAACTGAGTAGAGGGGCAGTGCTGTTATCCTATCTGTGTAGGGTAGGTGTTTGTGGTCCTGCATTCTCCCGGTGAGGAACCTCTGTGGTCTGTCCAGCTGCTGCATGTGCTTTGTGAGGTGCATGCCAAAGGGGGCACTGAACAAAATAATCGGCCTTATAAGGTTAGCATACATGGATCTTATTACCTCTTTGCCCCTGGATGGGATAACCTTACATTTGAGTTGTCCAATCTATGAAGCTTTGTGTACAACAGAAGCAACATGGTGCTCAGACTTCAGGTTGCTATCAACCTGGGTGGCCAAATGCCTCTCTACTGATAGTGTATGTAGGACATTTTTGTTAATGTGATACTATGTGGGGCCATCAGTCTCCCCGATAGGGATGCTGATGCGTCTGCAGCCATTCAGCTTGAGGTGATGTTTCTGGCATCAGGCATTTCTTTTGATGAGACCCTGTTGTAGGACATCCACATAACTTTGGATATTGATGTCTGTTCCCAGCTTGCAGTCATCTGCCAACATGGTCAACCATAGGCCTGCGTTTATGGTCTGCACCTCAGGGAAGTATAGCCCATATACCAGGTGGCCCCAGACCAATTTCTGGGATATGCCACTCAGTATGGGTGTACTGTTTGAGTTTGCTCCCCCTATTAGGCTTATGTGGATTCTATCAATGAACCAGTTTGCCATCCATCTGTTAACATATGGATTGCTGCCTAGTTGACAGAATTCATGTACTATGGCCAAGTGGGGAATAGTTTGTAAGGCTTTGGCCGGGTTAAGGTGTCCGGAGTGCACCGTCTTTCCCTCATCCATGCCTTTGTTGGCTGCCTCAGGGAAGTCATCCAGAGTTCACTGACATACCTCCCCTGTGGGTGGCAGACAGTGTAGGGTAATGTATTTGGATTTTGCCAATGTCCCTGTTAATGAGATCCATGATAATCCATTGCATGGCCTTGTACATCAGGATAGTTAGACTGATGGGTCTTTCATTTCCTGGATCGGTGAACACTCCACCTTAGTGTAAAGGGATGACAATGGCTGTCCGCCACTCGGCTGTGACAAAGACAGTACTCAGGCTTTGGGTGTGTAGGGTGCATAATGATGCTGCCAGTTCATGCCTGGGTTCAGGTATGTTGCAGCCTGAGATGTAGTCAGGTCCCATAGAGGCTGTCTTATTGACTCTGAGAGGGCATTGATGCCCTGTTCCCTAGTGACAGTGGTTGGGTGTTCAAGGTACTGGGGATGTCCTGCTTTCCTGATAGGGGGGCAGAGGGGAGACATTTCCACTGAATATATCAGCCAGTGGATTGGCTCTATCTACAGCATTTGTGTATGTGATGTCCTTGACCACCAGTTCTGCACAGATCTGGGATCTTCCTTTGGGAATGCAGACATATGTGAGAAAGGCCTTATGATTGTTTGTCTTAGATCTGGGCAAGTTGGACTCGGAGTTGCCTTTAGTGGATTTCAGTGGTACTCTAATTTGTTTGTTCAGGCTAAGGGGTGATTACTTCCAATTGTGTACCTGCTCCTTCTCGGTCCTGGACAGCAATGTTATCCTTTTGTTATATAGATCCTTTATTACAGATGTTTGTGGACAGGTTTACTCTCCCTTGCAGACAGTGATGTTGTCCTGTCAGGTATTCCTGATTCTGTGCATCTCTCTATATATGCTGGCATAGTAGTTTTGTGTACATTTGGAAGTTGATGCCTGTTCCTGTAGTGGAGTAGGGGGCTGTTCATCTGTTTATACCATCCCTCTGGTGGTTGTGATGAGTTTGTGGGACATTTTCCTTTTACCATGGCTAGAGGTGGGTCAGGAGAGATGTTGATATGACACGTGACCGCTTTTCTGTCGGATCATGCCAGGGAGGATGATACTGAAGGGGTGCTGCAGTGGTTAATCATGTTGATTACTGCCAAGCCTGACATAGGCATCACATCTTGTGGGGGTATCAAGTGGCTGTCCTAAAGATGTAGCACTGATAAGTTGGGAGAAACTCTGTGCATTTCTGTTCTGGCATACTTTGATTTCCAATCAATGGTTGGGTAATATAAGTCAACCAGGACCAGGGTACTGGGTGGATTCTTGACAGATTTGTAGAGGGCCAGATATGTGAGCTGGGTGTCCTGAGTCAGCTATTTTGGCCTGTAGCTATGTATAATTTGCATAGGGGTCTTGTGAACAGTTGACTGCACTGGGAGTGTCTTGTGTGTGTCAGACTGTTTGACCAGCCTGGAGGTGTGTGCCTGTATAATATATCTTCATACTCCACCTCCTTTGGCTTTGCTGCCCACATTTTGGGGTCTGGCTGTGTGATAGGATGAGTGATCAGGTAAGGATGGGTTTCTCTCCATGGCTGTGGGCCAGGTTTCTGTGAGTGCTCAAATGTCACCATCTTCCAGGGTTATGACTGCTTGCAATGAGTGCAGTTTCCTGTTTAGACTCCTAGCGTTTAGTGGCATGGCCTTTAATTTGGGTTTTGTTGAGTGTTTTATGTTGGTAGTATGGACCCCAAGACTTTCCCAACAAAGGCACTATGCTGGATGTAAGGGCCTTTGCCAGAGGCCTGAAGGCCAAGTGAGACAGATGCAGGCCATCTCTAGCAAAGCAGCGTGGTCTGTCGATCATATGTTCCCAGGCTGCCAGGCAGTGGATCCCCCTGGGATGATAGCAGTAAATGAGCCAAGTGTTACTGACAATAATTTTCTGTTTGTATTGCACCATCAGTTTGGGTGATGGCAGAATGCTGCTTAAGGCTGGGGACATGCCTGCATAGGACGCATATTCACCAAGCTGAATCATGTCTGTCTATCTATAGTCCAGGGAGGTACATCTGACATTGTTCACACTGCCAAGGACCAGGCCAGACTGATACCTGTACCTGTTGTGGGGTGACTTGAGTGCATGTGTAATATGGCAGATTATGGCACCTGACAAACAAGTAACCGTGACTTTCTCCTTATCCTGCCTGGTGAGAGGCACATCTGTGTATCTTACAGTGGAGTCTTCTATGAGTAAAATGCTGGCTGTATGGTAAGGCCTTAGTGTTAGCAAAACCCTGGTGTGTGGACTATGCATGGTCTGTGGTGTGCAGGTTTGTGGAGTTCTCATGTCTTTTGGCCTCTGAGGTGTCCTTTGTTTGGGTTTTTGTTTTGTTGCAGACCTCCACTTACGTGGGTGTGTGTTGTGTATTTGCAGGTGATGTTTACTGACTCCATATACTGTGTGGCACCTATTTTCCTGCGCAGTTTGTTCTGGTGTGCACATTCTCCATTTGCCTGGGCAGTGGTTCTCCTTCCCTTTATGTGTGCCTCTTTGTCCTTCTGTAGTCCAGTCACAGGCTTTGCCCACAGTGCCTGCTGTTATGTATTTGTAATTCTGGTGTGAGCAGGGTAACTGCTATAACATCGCACACAAGGTTATGGACTTCACACCTCTGAGTGTACTTATTTAGCAGGTTGTCCATCATTGCACCACTACATCTGCTGTGGCCCTCAGACGGTTTGTGTTACTATGTTATTATGAGGCAACATGTTGGCTTAGCTGTCAAACCATCACAGACTGACATCTAGACAGGCCCATATATGACAGTCAGACAAAGGCCCACACATGGGGACAGGGTGTTAATACTGTTCTGCCAAAGATAGACAGTTGGGAGACCAGTTTGCTTTCTCTTATGGGTATGATGTCTGCTTTTCCAATGTCTGCCACTGATGTATTGACATGACCCTTTCTTGTTTTGCAAATAGTTTGTAGGTGAATGTAATGTTAGGACAAGCAGAACAGATATACAAGACATACTTGTGCTCCTTCTATGACAACCTGTCATTCCAGGGATATGGATGGTGGCCAGTGACATGTTGTCAGTGATGACACAGTAAGGTGGCAGACGACGTTTATAACCTTCAGGTACCTGCTGTCCTACTAGGCAAAGTACCTCTCAACTTCTTGGAGCCAGACATCTGGACAAAGCCATAACTAATTGGAGGACAAAGGCCTAAATATAGGGACCGTTTTTAACTATTGGCCTTACAAACCCAGAAAGGTGATACAATAACAGGTTTTGCTAAAGGATGTGAAGTCTGAAATTTCAATCTGTCATTATTTTCTGACTTTAGTCTTTCGTGATTTGCCAATGATTTGCCAAAAAACAAAAACACAATTGCTTGATAATCATACCAAAAACATGATGAAAACATCTGGAGATTCTGCAAAAAGTCTGTACAGTTGAGAGGTATGCTAGGCACTGTGTAGGTTACGCCAAGCTGTGTGCTGTCCATATGTGTAGCCCCTTGTCCATAACCTGTCCAGCTTTCCTGCAGTAATGTATATTAATGCCTAGACAGTGTGTACACCTCCTACCATAGGTGTAGCTGACATGCAAAATAGTTGGCACTGTGGTTCTTGGAACATGGACCCTGTCAACCACAGTACTGTACCAAGGCCAGTAATACACGACAGCCAGGAGTAAGTGCTGGCCACATCCTGACATTATTAACCATGCATACACATAGCTCATTGACTCCTGCATACTGTGAACATGCAGCAAGTTATCAGGTTGATTGGGACAGCCCTGGAAATGTGTGTTCTGCTGCTATTACCCTACAAACATAAATGTTACTGCATTTCTATGGGAACAGGAGTGTGTTGGGGGGGGGGCACACTTGTCAACTGTACACATATGCACAGACTGCGCTGATGTTGGTTTTACATTTTGGCTCTATTTAGCGTATTATTGTGCCTGTCTTGGAGAATACAGGCATATCACCAAAGACCACATGTTAGATTGTAATGGCAGACATTTGGGTTTTAGACTTCTTACCCTTCAGAGCCTTAATGCAACTGCAAGACCTGCTGTGATATCACTGTGTAAGTCTAGGGGAATATTTCATAGGTTCATAGGTGTGTACTAGGCTAATGGCCCTGGAGCCTTTACAAGCCTAACCCATAGGATTACCCTGGCATTATGCCACCCAACCTTAGTTCCCAGTGCCTCTGTCGAGTAGAGCCACTGTAGTGATCCCTGGGGTGAATTTCCTATTTCCCATCCACTCATCAAGATTTCTCGTGAAGAGGGCCAGGGAGGTGTTCTGTTTGATATTAATGGGAAGTCTATTCCATAGCATGGGCAGTCTCTGGGTTATGAACCTGTCCCTCCAGCATGTTCTGTTGATTGTGGTAATGAGGTTGAGGTCTCTGAAGCGTATGGTGAAGAGTGATTGGGATTTCTTTAGATGTAGCATTTCTAACAGAGCTGATTCAGACATGGCTTTGTAAGTCAAGCAGAGATCGCCTCTAAGTAGGTGATATGAGACAGAGAATAGTTGGAGTTTTTTGAGTCTGTCCATAGAGGACAAGTGTTTAAGGCCTAGGATTCTCTTTGTGAGGTAGTTTTGCGGCCTCTCCAGTTGTTGCAGGTGTCTAGTGAGGTACATGCCAAATGGGGCATTGTACTCGATGATTGGTATACTGAGGGAAGAGTAGAGGGAGACAATGACCTCTTTCTTCCTGGATGCAAAACCCTTAGTAATGAGATGTGGCACATAGAAGGACTTTCTGACCACAGTGGCAAAGTGGTGGTCAAAAGAGAGATTGCTGTCAACCTGTGTTCCCAGATCTCTTATAACACCTTCTGTGTTCGGTGGACTACCATCGATGTGGTAATTCATGGGAACCATGTTTTTCCCAAATGGTATGATGACACACTTTTTGGCATTGAGCTTAAGGCCATGGTTCTGACACCAGCCGTTGGACTCAGTGAGGTCTTTCTGTAGGATGTCAACATCACTTGGGGAGTTAATAATAGCTCCCAACTTGCAATCATCTGTGAACTTTGTCAGCCAGAGTCCCTTCATGCTGGCCTGGACTTCAGAGAAGTAGATACCAAACAGGAGAAGACCGAGGAACAAACCCTGTGGGACTCCACTCATGACTGGTAGGCAGTCTGACTTGGAGTCAGCTACTTTCACACTGTGGGTTCTATCTGTGAGTCAGCTTGCAACCCACCTAGTGATATAGGGGTTGATGCCTAGCTTAGTGGGTTTTTCTATGATTCCTGAGTGGGGAATGGTATCAAAGGATTTGGCCAGATCAAGGTAGGCTGTATAAACCACCTTGCCTTCATCCACAGCTCTGGTGACTGACTCAAAGAAGTCGACCAAGTTGAGCAGGCATGATGTGTCCTTCCCAAAACTAAACTGTGTGTGATCTAGAGTTTGGAGATTCCCTATATCCTTGCTTAGTAGGTCCACGGTGATGCGTTCCATAGCTTTGCATATCAGACTCATCAGGCTAATGGGGCGATAGTTCCCAGGATCTGTAGTCACTCCTCCTTTGTGGAGAGGGATGACCAAAGCAGTGCGCCATTCGGTAGGGACAAAGCCTGAGGTGAGGCTGTGATTGAACAGAGCACACTGGTGATGTGCCAATTCACTCTGTAGTTCATGTAGAACACAGCCAGGGATATTGTCAGGTCCCATAGAAGCTGTATTCTTGGCCTTGGACAGTGCTGTTTTAACATGTGCAGCAGTAATACTGGGTGCCTGGCAATCTACTAGTATTGTGATTGGTCCTTTGGGGAGAGAGGGGGTAAAGTTGGCACTGAATCTGTCGGCCAGTATATTGGCAATATCTGTTGGCTTGGTATAGGAGGTACCACTGTGCAGTAGCTCGGACCAAATCTGGGTATTGCCATGGAGATCCTTTACATAACTATAGAAGGCCTTGGGTTGTATTTACTATCTGCTGCAATTCTGTTTTCATAGCTAGGTTTAGAGGATTTGATGAGGGATCTCAACTTTTTGTTGAGGCTGATAAGGTAGTTTTTCCAGTCTTGGGACTTCACCTTATTCCGCATCAGTTTCCTCCTTCTGTTCATAGATATATAGGTTCATAGATTAGTACTAAGCTAACTGCCTTTGCGAGCCATTTTAAGCCTAGCCAATTGTCCCTTGTGAGACTCAAACCCTGCACCTTGTGTTTGTAAGGCAAACACCTTAACCATTAGGCCACCCTCCCAACCCTTGTAGAGTTTGTTTATGGTAGGGGACCACCAGATTGGCTTTCTTTTTTTGGAGGAGAGTATCTTGGTTTTGTTGGGTATGGTGAGATCCATGCATTTGTGTACATGTTTGTACAGTGCATTGGTGTATGATTCAGCGGTCATGCAACTATTCTCCATTTGCATGGGTGCCATGAAGTTTTCCATCTATGTTTTTAGGAGCCCAAAGTTAGCTATGGAGAAATTTTTCATGGTGGTTACTTTTCTGGGGGGGGGGGGTGGATTTCCAAGGTGATTAGTTTGTCGACGGATCTAACCAGGGAGGAGTTGACTATTGGTGTAGAGCAGCGGTTGCCCATGTTAGTAATGACCAGGTCAAGGATGTTGCTACCTCTAGTGGGGCTAAGAACGAGCTGGTCCAGGGCATTGGAATTAATGAATTGCAGAAAACATTCCCATTTGTGGGCCTTTGCCAGACATTTCTTTATAGTTTTCCATGGCTGACTTGCTGGGTGAGACTGAAGAGTGAGTATGGGACCCCCAGAATGACATCCATGCATGTGACCTATGACCCCCTAGTTAGTTAGCCTCCCACATATACTGCAGTGAGATTTGTCACCTAGGGGACTACTGCATACTCTGGGGAAGCCAGTATTGGGTGGACATTTCCTGTTGTCTCACATAGCTGTTGGTTGTCTGCTGCTATCCCAGTAGGCCACCCCATTCACTTGCATGCATGCAGTGATACCATCGATATGCTACCACAATGTACTACTCCATTCATTTATTATTAAAAAGACTGACTTACCTTGTGCCTGCGCCAGTTGTGAGGATAGTGCTTGAGGGCTGACTTTGTCAGATGCACGCAGTATACAGCCTATACATGGTAAGGTACAGGTAGTGTGATGTGTGCTGCATCCATGTTACTGTGTGTGCGAGTTGGAGAGAGGTGTTAGTCCCTGGGTCCCTACAGTGTCAGTGTTTGTGTTGTTTGTTGCCTCTTTGCCATGGCCTGGGCATACATCTGTCTGCCTACAGGGGCAGGCTCAGTGGGTTCCTCCTCCAAGTCCTGCTGTGCCTGTGGGGACCTTGGCAATGCTGGGGGGCCATATGGCCCTTCCCTGTGATGTTCCTGCCACAGCTGTTTCTGCAGGATCATATTGTGTAGTGCGGCATATACTATGAACATGTGTGCACATGTGGCTGAAGAGTACTGCAGGGCTCCACCAGATATGTCAAGGTAGTGGAACTGTGACTTGAGCATCCCAAACGCATGCTCTACAATGATCCTGGTTTGTGCGTGTGCCTCACTATGGCATTCTTCAGTGTGTGTGCATGTGCATTTCTGATGGGTGTCATCATCCACAGCTCCAATGCATAACCAGCATCCCCCACCAGATGGCCATATGGGATGTTCCCCCTGGCAAATACCTGCTACAGCTGTGAGGCATGTTAAATGTGGGAGTCGTGATAACTACCAGGGCTGCCAGCACACACATTCATGATAATGCCCTGGGCATTGCACATGACCTGGCAGTTGATGGAGTGATAACCCCTGCGGTTTACATAGACTCTACCCTCTTCACTGGTTGGTGCTTTGATGCAGATGTGCATGCAGTCTATGGCACCCAGTACCTCTGGGTAGTCTGCTACATGGTGGAAGAGATGCATATTGCTGGTCATCTCCTCAGGGGTCCTGAGGAAATATATGTGCTGAATGGCATGTCTTCACATGACATCCAGGAACTGGAGTACCCTGGATGCAGATGCTTGTGAGACCCCCATGATGTCCCCATTAGGTCTTTGGAAAGTACCTGTAGCTACTATTCTTAAGGCTACACATACCTTTGTTTCAACTGGGATGGGTTCCTCCCTGTTGGCTCTGGGTCTGAGGTAAGGCCGGCACAGCTCAATGAGTTGCTGTAGTATGTCCCTGTCCACCCTGTAGTGCTTCACTACCTCCAGCTCATGTAGCCCCTGAAAGGTTACACTGGGTCTGAACACTTGTCCTCCTCGGTCTGGGACAGTTGACAGCATCATCCTCATCACCACCCTCAGTCTGTAGCATGTACAGATGTAGCAAAGCAGCAGCAGCCCCTAACATTTTGTAAGTTAAAATTCCCAACTGTGTACTACAATGGTGCAGAGTTTGTGGGAAAACAGGCTGAAGGGTGTTTGCATAGTTTATATTGATGTGTTGCAGATACTGCCTGTGTGATTAGCTGACTATGATGCATTCCACCTGCCTGCTATATTATTTGTAGTTGATTGCCTTTATTCTGCTATTTCTTGTTTTTTTTTTCTTCCCATTTCCACCCCTTTTAAGCCCCATGGCATGCTGTGCAAACCAGTATAGCTAAAGTAAACAATATTGAGCAGAAAGGGCCCTCCCCTGGACATGAACAAGCTCAGCATTTCTTGAAATAGCTAAGCACTGCTAAGCAGCCTCAGACACACCCCCTAGCTTACCTATGCTTAGCGGAGCACAAATAAAAGCAGTGGAGCTCCAATGTGCTTACACCAAGCATGACACACCCCTTTTCATGTCAGCTGCTTCTTCTGCTTATACCACCGCATTAGAGTTCCAACACAGTTAGGTACCCGTAGACATGGTTTCCCATTTTGCATTGATAAAAGGACCTTTGCAAATGTCTTTGTATGCATAACAGAACTGTTGCTAGCTCGTCTAGTACACAGTGCCAGTCCCTGATCTGGCGTCCCTCCCCCACCCCCACCTCTAAGTTGTAGAGCAAAAAAAAAGATCTGCTGTAGGGGACTGATTCTCCAAGCCAACACCAATCCCCACCCCTTTCCCACCCCTCTGCTCCACCCCCTCAGCTCAACATTGTGGAGCAAAAAAGAAGAGCTTTTCTGTACTGGGATTAAGAAATACATGAACAGAAATGAGTGCACTTACTGTATTTCCCCACCAGTTGTCATCTCTCGATCATGCTACCTAACACTTTGTACTCAGAGTGGGTACCCCCTTCACCCCACCCTAACTATGCTTTTGACACATGAGATGTTAAAAAATTCCAGTCATAGTCAGCTGACTCCTTAGAATAATACAAATGTATAGTAGATTTTCAAGTGCATTTCCCCACCTTTTCTTTAACTTCAGGTTAGGATGGAAGGTGGCAGTGATATATTTGGATTATAGAATCTGCCAACCATCCAAGACAGATCTTTGGGAAGTTAAACAAGGTGCTCTGTGTGTCCCAATCATGGATTAGCAGAAATGCAATTTACTCTGTTTTTCTGAGTGATATGTTCACAATTTATGTTTCACATTCCACAAGGCCACAATGCATATTCTGGTTTATGTTCCATGTCAGTTCCTTACATAGGTATTGTTAAGGTTTCAAAAAAAATTTAGAAATTGTTCTGATACTACAATACCTTACCTTCTAATTCTTTTGTTTGCCAATAAAGACATTCATTCATTGCCAAACGGTTTGCTTCACCAGCCTTATTTTTCTTGAATTCCAGTAAAACTTTTTCTCCCTGTTTGAACACAAATTGAGCATAAGTGGCTGACTAGCATTCAATGTGTGTATGTTTTTAAGTATAATAAAATATAATTTTAATAACGATTCTGCATGTTTAACTCTGTTTTGCATAGGTGGGCTGGGAAGTAATTAGTCTGAGGCAAACTGGTAAAGGCACAGAAAATTGCTTGTTAACTAGGTAAGACCACTGAACAAACAGACCTTTTTAAGGGGCAACCTAGGGACAATGTTTGGTTAATTGATTTGCTGAGCATCACCTTCTAGGCAAACAGAGGCTCTAAGAATCAAACCTGGAACAGTTTCAGAGCCAAAATCTAGCTACATAGTCTTAAACCTCTATGCAAAACTTAAATACTTTTTTCCTCCTTGGTAAAAATATTTCTAGTTTGGTATGTCATACTGGATCTACTACAAGTGTTCACGAGCTATTAGTTTGTAGACTTGCTCTGAATGTCACTTGGTCTATCTTCTACTAGCCTGATCCTAGTAAATTTCATAGTTCTACTACAACCCAACCTTAGTAAATTGCATAGCCATCCCAGAGGTCTAACTGTAACCCTAAAATTCCTTCTTGGTCCCTAAACCTAAATTCCCAAATTGCTCTCTAACCCTACAATACTCTCATGATCCTTAAGCCTAAATTCCATAACAACTCCATAAATTTGAACTCCCCGTCTGCTCTCTAAACTGCAGTTCTCCTCCTGCCCCCTAAACTGAAATTCCCCAATTGCTTCTTAACCCTAAACTCCCCTTCTAGGGTTACCATCTGTCCCTGTTTGAGCAGCACAGTCCTTTTTGGGCTGTTGTGTTCTGCAGAAAAAAAGGCAAATGTCCTGAGATTTTTGGGCAAAAAATATTCCTTATTTTTAATAGTTACATACAGCAGTTAGTTTGTATCTGAAACACCTAAATGTTATATAAAACAGCATAAGCAACTCAAATGCTACAATAATAAATAATTACTTTGGAAAAACAGTGAAGTTATCTCTTTTGCACTGAAATTGGGTATGATTTGTCCTACAAAATCTCATATTTCTACAAAAAATGTCCCAGTTTGTGTACTGGAAAAGGTGGCAGTCCTGTCCCCTTCTGCTTCCTAATCCTAAATCCCCCAATCAATCCATAAACCTAAGCTATTCTCCAGCTCTCCACAACTAAATTCTCTGTGACTTTCAAGATGACTGTACACTGAATAACAGATTTATTAGTGATCACCCAGGCAGAAAGCTACAATTGTGAAAATAGTCCCTAAAGTAATCAAATTTGATAAAATTCATTTGCTGGCTTGTAGTTATACTGTCAAGATGCCAACAAAGAAGAGATTTGGAGAAAGTAACATAAATTCATCTGGAAAAGAAGTGAAAACTGCAGTCAGAGTATTTTAAATGTGAGTTAGGGGATTCTTTTTAGTGATTGCTGTATATGTTAAATATATTAAAGCAAAAAATGTACCCGGGCTTTTCAATGTGACAGCGTGAGAGAGACTGGAGAGAAGCAAGTTAAATCTTGGACTGCTGGGGTAGGGGATATGGAAGTGCACTGATCATATTATACGTAGTATTAACATGATAATCTCCCTTATTTTTACAGGAATGGCTATCGAGATTAATATTGGGAAGAATCTTGCAGCTGTTCAGCAAAAAGCAGTTAACATTTCAGCTTTGGTATAAGAGATGTCTTACAGAAGTTTATAGGAAAAATGAATTGAATGTATTCAAAGATATTTAAATTGAGTGGAACACTGAATGAATATATGCAGTCATACAAAAAAAGACTGGAAAATAGAAGAAGCTTTTAATAGTTATTTAGATGATCTGATAAAACTGCTGTAATCAGAGGATGAAATGAATAAAAGGCTGACTGAGCATGAGGATTTTCAAGAACAGCTATTTCAAAAAATAACAGAAGACAGAGCATACAGAGAAAACCTGAGATTTTCTGCTATACCAGAGAAACTGGAAGGAACAGACTGTACTAATTTTATGAAAGCACAAATAAGCAACTGGACTGGTGTTCCACAGCAGGATTTGTTAAGTGAGAACACACACATATTGTGTGCATGCTCCACACTAAGCCACAAGAAAGCAGCCAAGATCTAGATTAGTGCAATCATATCAGCTGACAGGTCGCTCTTAACAAAATTATGGCAGAAGGGAACCGTATTAAAATGTATGATAATTTAATAGAGGTATCAAGCTGTTGTACCTGGCTGTTTTCAGAATATTTTTTCCTGGAAGACCAAAGGCAATTTTGGATGCAGAATAGGCTAAGCAGGAAACAAGTTTAGCCAACAAAGAATGAATTAGCAAGCAGAACAGGATTCTGCTTCTCAGTCCTCTGACAATAACAAAACCCACAAAGAGACTTTGCAAGTGAAACATTTCCATTGTTCCAAAGAAAGATGCTTGAGTGACAGACAAAAATCATAAGAGATGAACAGAAGAATCAGGAGTACTTTGGATTTAATCCAGAAACTGCTGTTGGGAGATGGAGATGACAAGCAATAGTGTGAAATTAAAAAAATATATGGAAGACATTAAAGCTTCAATCCCATTAGGTATATAATCAGGTCTGAAATGTGACTTTGCCAGATGTATCTGATGAAGACAGGAATTTTGCTGAATGTGTGAAACTGGTTGGTGAAGATTAGAGTGTATAATGTACTTTGTCATTAATGTTTAGAAGAACACCAAAGGAAATGAAGAAACAACTGCAAGCAAAATAGTTTTATTCTTATAAAACAGTATATATATATATATATATATATATATATATATATATATATATATATATGGTATCAGCTGCAGTCAGAGTATTTTAAATGTGAGTTAGGGGATTCTTTTAGTGATTGCTGTATAGGTTCATAGGTTGGTACTAGGCTATCGGCCCTAGGGCCTATACAAGCCTAGCCATAAGAATTCCCTGGCTATTTCTTTCCACACCATTTACTTCCTTGGACCCCTGTCTAGCAGGGCGACTGATGTGATCCCTGGGGTGAATTTCTTTTCTCCCATCCAATCATCAAGGTTCCTTTTGAAGAGGGCCAAAGATATGTTAAAAATATTAATGCAAAAAATGTACCCAGGCGTTTCAATGTGACAGCATGAGAGAGGCTGCAGAGAAGCAAGTTAAATCTTGGACTGCTGGGGTAGGGGGTATGGAAGTGTACTGATCATATTATACGTAGTGTTAACATGATAATCTCCCTTATTTTTACAGGAATGGCTATCGAGATTAATATTCTGTGTTTGAGCTATAGACAAGTTTTTAAGCAAATATGCTTGAAAAATAAGACAAAATGATTAAAGGCATGAACAATGGTAGTTTTCATTCATATGCCAATTAGGTAGACAAGACAACCACTGGGGCAAGCAATTAACTATGCAAACGATGTACAGTGTGTTCTGAGTGAAATTTACAAATGTTTTTTCATGCATCTGCAAAGTTGTATTTTTTAATTGCCAACTGCATTACATGGAGAAACTGCAAGCAGGTACAAGAAGTTAGTCATTAGACCACTAATCTCTTAAATATTATCCAAATTCCCCCTTATTTTACCTTCAACACTCTGCAGTTGACCCTTTTTGTTCTTTGTGATTCCCCCTTAGTATGCAATAGTTCAGTCTTTATCACCTCTAAATAATTCCTTTTGCTTCTTATCCATACCTCTTTCTCTTTAATTTTGACCCTATTTTTAAATTCAAATTTTTTATACCACATTCTAGTTATCCCTTCTGGATAAATTTTATCTTCTATAATAATTATTGAATAATTTCCACTAGCCATTCCTTAAATTCCTGTCTTTTTAACAGTTATGTAGGAAAGCGCACGTGTCTCATTTTTTACTTCATTATCCTATGTTTTTATCTTTTTGTTAATACATGATCTGAAACAGTTACTGGATGTGTGTCAAGGCTTTAACTGAAATGAACATGCTCCAGTGAAGTATAATCTGTATCCCACCTAGCCCAGTAATTATACCTTGAAGAATAATATGCACAGTTTCTCTTGTTTCTTACTAATGAATTAACATCTTCCATATCAAACATTTTCATACAATTCTACAGAAGTCTACCAACTTTTTTCCCTTCTAGGTCCCCCTGGCCTATCCTTACTGTAAAGTGTGTACTTTTCTGTTAAATGCAGTACTGGGGAAGCTACTATTTCTTAATCACTTGCCACAATTTCAGATGTTATTTTTCACTGAACGTCTTGCACTCTGTCTTTACATTTTGATTTTGTCTCAGAAAAGACTGCTTACAACTCACAAGATTAATTGCCTGCACCTGCAGACTGCAATTGAAAAAAAAAAACAGCGAGCAACTTTGCTTATGCTTGAAATAATTTTTGTACATTTCATTCAGAACATAATTTACAGACTCCTCCAGGCCAATTGCCTCTGGCTGTATACTTCATGTCTCCCACTGAGAGCATTTGCTGTGGAAAAACAAGCTAATAACTCTGCAAATTTAAAAAACTTAACATTTTTTGTCTTATGTTTAAAAATGTCCATAATTCAAGCCAAAGACATAAATCCAGACAGCCACCCTTGTAAAACAAGGGAAATGTTTATCTTTATTCTACATATAATCAGTACACTTTTACATCCCACTCCAACAATCCACATTATATTAACTTAAACTTGGTTTTGTCCAGCCTTCAGTATCTTGTCACAGTCTAAAGCCCATATATCTTAAAACTAAGAAAAAAGTACTCATTTACTTTAATATATTTAACATATACAGTACTTATGAAAAATATACCATATATTTAAAATTCTCCCAAACACACACTATACAAAATTGATTTACAATATAACATGCAATTTACTTCAAGAAATGTTTTATACAAATAATAATAATAACAATTTTTGTTACAGGTTTCCCTTTAATGTACTTCTAAACATTAATGACATAAAATGTGGTGCATGCTTTACAGTCCACCCATGTTTAACAAAGTCAGCAACGCTCCTGTTTTTCCCATCCATTTTTTTCTTGCAAAGCCACATTTCACAAAGGTGATTCATATTTTATAGTCACTCATTTATTCACTAATTTCAGTATTGTTGATCCTCCTCCTGACCATCTGTATGCCCAATCATGAGACTCTGGTTCAAGGACAATGTACTCCTAGTTCTTCTCGTTAACTCCTGTGCTTTGTTCAGTTTATAAAGCGTTTGCAGTGGAAAAATGTTTCACTGGCAATGTCTCTATATGAGATTTATTGCCAGAAGAATAAGAAGCAGAGCTCCCTTCTGCTTACTGCCTCACTCTTTGCTAGACAAACTTCTACATTTCCTCATCAGCCTGTCCTGTACCAAAAAAATCTTTGTTCCTTCAGAAAAAAATATTCTGAAGACAGATGGATGCAGCAGCATAAATCTCACACCTACCTGTTGACATTACCTGACTGCTGTGATAAATTTGCTTCTCTTCTGCGTGGTGTACAGTGAATAATCATTTTCCACAAACACTCTGTCTCTGATATTTAATACTTTAATTTCTTCCACAATTTTGTCAGGATCAACTCTTTCTACAGGTATGATTGTATCTTCACTAATATAGGTCTTGGTTGCTTTCTCATGGCCATGTTTGGAAAAAAGAAGTTATGTTCTTACTATAGAGACCCATCAGTGTTGTTCATCTTCATTAATTCATTACTGATGGATGTTAGTTCTGTCCTTGGAACTGAGTTGGTCATTATAACAAGCTGGTGCCAGCCAAAAAACTCTCGACCTAAGTCTTTACCCATATTACCCCTCTCTAAATTACCTCAGATCGAGTTTGACCATAAGGAAGAAAGAAGAAAAAAAAGCAGAGGCTTTATCTGAGCAGCTTCCTTATCATAGGCTAGGACTATATCTGAACCTCCAGGAGTCTTTCAGAGGGGGAATTCAGGTGGGTTGTAATGAATGAATGAAGATGAACAACACAGATGGAACGTTATGGTAAGAACATAACTTCTTTATCTGATGTTGTTAATCTTCATTCATTCCTTACTGATGGGACAGAGTCCCTAGCTACTTTGTTTCCTGGGAGGCTCTATGGAAGAATATTCCTGAGTACCACTGAACCAAAGGAAGTCCTCCCTCTGGAGACCATGTCCAATTTGTAATGAGTGATAAAGGTATGAGGGGTAGACCATGTTGCTGCCACACAAATGTCATCCATAGAAGCTCTTGCATGGAAAGCAACAGATGTTGCAACTGATCTTGTAGAATGTGCTTTGACTTTAGATGGTAATGAGGTTTCATTGCATCGATAAATGAAGCATATGCAGTCTCTCAACCATTTAGACAATGTAACTCTGGAAACAGGTCTCCCCAATCTTGGTCCTGAGAATGACATGAATAACTGGTCAGATTTTTGTAATGACTTAGTTCTGTCGAGATAAAATCACAATTGTCTATGCACATCAAGCAAATGTAGTGTATCCTTTGCTAGAAAAAATTGGTAAGAAAACTGGTAGGTTTATGGTTTGATTAATGGACAAATCTGAAATGACTTTTGGTAAAAAGGAGGGGTTGGTCTGGAGTGATAGTCTGTCCTTATGGAACACCATGTAAGGGTGTTTTATGCACAAAGCTTACAACTCAGAAATTCATCTTGATGAAGTAATGGTGATCAAGAACAAAGCCTTCCAGGATAAGAATTTCAGATTGCAATTGGCAGCAGATTCAAATGGAGGATGAGTCAAGGATTGTAGAACTAAATTTAAATTCCAGGGCTCGGTCGGTGGTGTAAAGGGGGGGGGGGGCTAATGTGTGTAACTCCTTTCAAAAATGTTTTACAGAGGCGGTGTGAAATCAAGGAAGAGTCCTTGAAACGATCATGAAAATTGAAGATTGCCACCAACTGTACTCAAATTAGTTGATGCTGCAGCTCCTGAGTGAAGGAGGTTAGATAAGTAATCTAGCACTGTAGAAATTGGTGCCGAGAAGGGGTTTACTCCATTTTTATGAGGCCAAATTATGAATCTTCTCCACTTACTTAGGTAAAGTTTCCTGGTGGATGGTTTATGGGAAGCCAGAAGAATGTGGTGGACAGGGGAGGACAGGTTGTTTTGCCATGCAATTACTGAAAGTGGAGGAGCCAAGCTGTCAGCTTGAGGCTTGACATGTTTGCATGAATCAACCCCTGTGGGTGTGATAGCAATTCCAGAGTTAGATCCAGAATCCATGGTCGATGTACTAGGTGAGGCCAAAGAAAAGGAAACCAAATTTGTCGGGAGTAGGGTGCAATGAGGATTACTCTGCTTTTTAACAGAAGGGCTTTCTTCAAATATTGTGGGATGAGAGGAAGGTGAGGGTATGCATAAAGAAGTCCCATGGGCCAATCGTGCACCAGAGCATCCCCGGGGACTCCCCATGCGGGGGAATTAGGGCAAAGTTGCTGCTACATTTGTGATTTGCGAGGGACGCAAACAGATCACAGCAAGGCTGGCACCAGTGACTGAAGATTTTCACTACTACGACAGGATTGAGGGACCACTTGTGAGCAGGAGAATGCATCTGCTCAATTTGTCTGCAATTATGTTGGAATCCTCAGGAATGTGCATTGCTATTAGAAAGCGGTTGGAAGCTATCACCCATTGCCAAATTTTTATGGCCTCTTGACAAAATGGGTAGGACTTGGTTCTCCCTTGCTTGTTGATGTACCAGACTACTGACATGTTGTCAGACTGGATGGCAATCGTTCCTGAAGGAAGAACAGTTTGAAATGCTTGCAATGCCAGAAGCACTGCCCTCAATTCTAGGACATTGATATGCAAGTTGGCCTCCAAGGGTGACCAAGTTACTTGGATTGTCCTTCCCTGAAAATGCCTCCCCCACCCAATCAGGGAGGTGCTCGTGGTCACTGTGGCTCTGGGCTGAGAGGGGGAGAAATGTTGACTCCATAGGTGCTCCTCTGGCATCATCCAGCAAATTAAGTCTTGTTTGCACCGATTTGTTATCCTGATTTGGAAGGACATAGGGTGAGTTAGGATGGACCATTGTACTCTGGTTTACAAAGTCCATTAAACATGTGGGAGAAATAGACATATGTAGGTTTTGTAAAACTGAATTGGAAACAGTCACACACATTGTTGTTCATTGCGACGTACTAATGGAAGAGGGACTGTACACTGAAAGGCAGAATAAGGTGGTGAGACTGTAACACTGGAGATTGTGCAAACATTATGGTACTGAAGTGGCTGAAAAACACTGGAAACATGAGCCACAAAGAATCATAGAAAATGATGAAGTTTATATCACATGGGGTCACCCAATACCAACAGTTCAAAAGATAGATGTCAGAAAACTGGATACAGTGGTCCAAGAAAAGAAGACAAAAGTAGCATTGATCATTGAAATTGCCACACCCAGTGACTACAGTGTCTTGCGTACAGAGAGACACAAAGTCATAAAATACCTGGATTTACAGGCAGAAATGAGAGCCATGTGGAAAAAAGATAACCAGACAGTTCCAATAGTAGTAGGAGCAATGGGTCTTATAAAAAAGAATCTACAATCGTATTTAGATATGTTACCAATTCATGTAACACTGTACGAATTGCAGAAGAAGTCATTACTGGGCACATTGTGAGTGCTGCAAAGAGCACTTTTGGCTGACATCAAAGAGTGAAACAATACTAATTTCATGAACTTTAATCATACTTTGACTTAGGAATGGGGTCCATTCCCATCATGGTATTAGAAACCCAAAAGACTTGGAGAAATTAAAAATGGCAGAGACCATTGCATTAGTAAAAGCCACTGTAGTAGTCTCATGTGTAGTCTTGCTAGTGGAACTATTGTTATTGATGCTGCCATTGATCCTAATAGTTGGAGGATTACTTGAGCCAGAACTTTGTCCTGATAGAGTATTGCCTGGAGTTGAGATCTGAGTCTTTCCAGTCTGTGGAGTGGAAGGGAGACTAGGCAAGACTGGGTGTCAAAATTGGATCCTATAAATTCCAGTTTTTGAGAAGGAGTCAAGTTGCATTTGTCCTTGTTTACTGTTATCCCTAAGTGTTCAGTAGTTCTAAGGAGTAATGAGTTGCTGAGAGCAGTAGATGCTTGGTTGGGGCGGTGAGAAGTCAGTCGTCTAAGTATGGTTATCAACATTAGGCATTTCCTTTCACATTCTTGACAGCACTTAAATCCCGTAGTACTCTTTTTCTCAGACATATCGCAAATATAGAATTTATTCACAAAAAATAAAAAAACAAAACACACACTCAATCACCAGAGAAGAAAGGAGATTTTTTTTTTATATATATTGAAAGGGGGAAAAGAGAAAAAGGGGAAAATATCTCAGAGGTAAGGGAAGGCTTGTACCAGCAATGGTACAAAGATTACCGAACTTGGTAAAAGGAGGAAAGAAAAGGAGAGGGACACTCACACCAATATTTAAAAGGTGTGCGACTAACAGTAGTTAACTAATATTAACAAAAAAGGAGAGCAGAAGCTCTAGTAATAGATAAAAAAATGAAAACGTATAATTGACTTAGCTGAGAGCTGGCCTGACACGTCTTTATTCGGTATGCGTCAAACGAGATCTGAGGTAATTTAGAGAGGGGCACTATGGGTAAAGACTTAGCTCGAGAGTTTTTTGGCTTGCACAAGCTTGATATAATGGCTGACTCGGTTCCGAGGACAGAACCGACACCCATCAGTAAGGAATGAGTGAAGATTAACAACATCAGATATACACATTATGTATCATCTCAAAAATTCTTGCTGTGTTAAACCAGTCCAGCTGCTTATTTGCACTTTCATTAAAAATAATGCAGTCTGTTTCTTCTAGTGTCACTGGTGCAGCATACAATCTCAGGTTTTCTATGTGCACTCTGTCTTCCAACTCGACTTTTTTTAACACTTCATCTGGAGAAGCCTTGTGCTTTGACAGCTTTTTTTCATTTAAACAAATTCCATTTATGTCTATGTAATTTGCTCCTTCCCTTTTCTAAAGCTCCTACTTCCAGTTATTTTGCTTCAGTACAATACTTCAGATATAGCTTGTTTAGATTTTTACTTTTATTTTCTAGTAATTGATTTTTGGCAGCCAATAAAATTTAAGTTAATAAAGCCTTTCTATGCCTATGCAATTCAAATCCTGTGTCCCAGCTCATGTCTATTGTTGACATTGTTTTCTTTATTGATGTTGTTGGACATTTTCCTCTGTTTTTTGTTTGGTATTGTTTAGGTTGTGGATGTGGCAGTTCGTCTTGATATGCACACAGACATTAAACAATTGTGGACTGAGTTTAGTCAAATACTGTGTAGTTAAAACATAAATTATTGAATGGATTAATGCATTCTTCTAGTTATTTATTTGCATGCTGTCGAGCTGCAAATAAGTAAGATGGCCACCCTAAAGTTGACTACAGCATTATGGGCTTCTTTTTGTAGTGGTTGCTGGTTAGAAGTTATAAATGTTAATTTGTTAAATATATACCCAACAATTTACTTTTATGTGGTCTGTTAGAATATGCCAGTCACTCCCAACAGTAATCACGTGCCAGCTTACTGAAATGAATGTGCTGTTAGGTACAAGGTCAGGTAGCAGAATCCTACTCTTAACTATTAAAAACTGTAATTCTGAAGTTAAGTTTATTTAAAAAAAAAAAACAACCTCACTGAACAAAATGTCTCTGACTGCTTAAAATAACAAATTACACTAGGAAGTCATACTAAACTAAAACTATTAATAATAAGGTATCAAACAATTTTTGTCCAACAGAAAATACATTGAAAAAATCACTGAAAGACACTTTCAAGCTTTTTTTGCATGAGACCTCTTGCATTATTCATATGGGAGGCTCCCATGCACTATAAATATATATATATATATATATATATATATATATACACACACACACACACATACACACACACACACACACACACATATATATATATATATACATATATATATATATATATATATATATATATATATATATATATATATATATATATATATATATATATATATATAGTTCTATTTTCAAAATCTCGAACAAGAAAAGTAGAATCCCACTTAAGTGAAAGTGCACTACATCGACAATGCACTTTTGCAAAAGCCGATTCACTGAATCCTGAATTGGAAAAAAATACTTTAAACAGTATTTTGCAAGCCCTATATATCTATCTATATATACATATATATATCTATATATATCTATATATATTTATATATATATATGTGTGTGTGTGTGTGTGTGTGTGTGTACACACACACACACACACACACACACACACACACACACACACACACACATTGCCAGTATCTTAGTTGTGGTTTAATAAAGTTATTTATCAAAAATAAATAAAAAAAGTTGAACACTAAAAAAAAATCAATAAAATATTATCGGTATGCCTTATACCACACATTTTATAAGTACTAATAGGCACTTGATAATGCCTTAGTTAACCATGAGGCTAAATTCCCCAAGCACTCCTTAACCTTAAACTCTCTCCCATTCCCTGAACCTAAATTCTTTCCCTCTCCGTAAATCTAGGTTTCCGTTCCAATTACTGCCTAAACCTTAATGTAAACTTTCATCCCCAGCTCACTCCCTATGGCTGCTGCACTTACCTTATTAAAAAGTGAATATGTGTTTGAATGGCAGCAGGCAGCTTTGCTCTCTCTCTTGCCCAATGACAAATTTCAGTAGAAGTGTGAATGGCAGGTCCATCCAAGTTGGAAGACACTTGTGTTCATGGCTGTGAGGCTGTGGTCAGTGAGCAACTGGGCATGCCTCTCAACCCTACTGAATTTCTCAGTTTTTACCAGATTTGAGGTTCAAATAATGGGGTGCCACAATTCCTGAGTTGTACCCCTTAATTTCCCGTTTTTTTATTTAAATTTTTTTGGGGGCTGACATCATCACGTGCAGAGGCGTGCACAATGACATCATCTCTGTGAACAGCCTGCCAGGCTGTCGCAATTGGAGGGGCTCAAGGGATTCAATGTACTTTCTGGCCAGCCAGCAGCAGTAAAACATAGTGTGCGAGCCATGCATGCATTTCCCAGCTGCTCCAGGTAAAGGACAAGTAAAACAAGGAATTCGGTTCTTCATACTTGTAGTAGTAACTTAGCTGCAAGCAGAATGCTACTGAGCGGTTTTCATTTAGCAGGTTTTTCTTCTGCGACCATGTCCACAAACTACAGTATGTTGATGTTTGAATGGTAATTTGGTTCTTCATACTAGTAGTTAAGCTGCAGGCATGATGATATTTGAAACACAAGCATGGCTCTTTCTTCCACGACTGTACTGGGTCCACAGTGTGTTGATATTTGAATGGCACTGAGCAGGATTTTCATTTACTGATACTTGTCTTACTAGTAGCTTTGATATCTAATTTTTTTTTTAATTGTCTTAGCTAGTAGCTTTGATATTCTGTTTACTAGCTTTGAAACACAAGTTGTGTGTGTGTGTGTGTTTTGAAATTCTTTTTTAATTGCCTTAGCTAGTAGCTTTGATATTCTGTTTACTAGCTTTGAAATACAAGGTATGTGTGTGTGTGTGTGTGTGTGTGTGTGTGTGTGTGTGTGTGTGTAATGCTCCATATAAATTTACATGGTTGCTAGAGTTAGTCAGGCTCAAACCCTGTACCTTGGGTACAGGTAGCAAGAGCCCGAATTCCCTACCCTCCACCACTTGTAAAAACTGTCCAGAGTTTTGCCTCATATTTTTGTTCTGTTCCTCATAAAATCTGTGGTTTTCTGGATTTATGTGGCAAATCCACGAGGACTGAATTCACTAAATAATGGCAGGCAATTGAATTTCAGACTTCATATTCTTCAGAAAATACACGGTTATGCAAAACCTTTTATTCCAGCAACTTTCTAAGCTTATAAAATCAATAATTGAAATGTGTCCCTATTTTTGAAGCTGTATTCCTCCATTATTGGCTTTGTCCAGTTTTTTTGTGCTAAGAGGTTGAGAGCTATGGTGAGAACTGAATTCACTAAATAATAGCCATTTAAGTTTTAGTCTTCCTTTCTTTCAGGAAATGCAATGTAGCAACACAACATATTATTCTAGCAACTTTCCAAGATTATACAAGCACTGTTTAAAATGTGTCACTGGATTTTGGGCTTTTGTCCCCCCCAATAAAGTTTGGCTTTTTTCAGATTTCTTGTGCTGTAAAGTTGAGAGATACAGTTGAGTGTCAAGCGGATTTTACAAGGAGCTGAGAGCTTCAGGGGAAGAGAAGTTTAGTGCTGCTTATGCCATGTCTGCTTGCATTGTTAGTAGTATAACAAGTAGAATGCTTGCTTTTGATGCAGAAAGCTGTGGGTTCTACTCCCACAGTATGTAGATGCATTGCTGATACTGTACTGTGTTGTACTTTTTAAAGGGGTGAGTGCTGCAGTCCTGAGAATGTCCTCTTTGGTGGCGATAACTAGTAACTATGAACCTGTATCAGTTTGCCATCCATTCCCTATTGCAATATTACTAGCTTATCATTTTTTAATGTAACATATGCAATTTATTCTTTAAGGGCAATGGGTACTTTATTTGTAGATGAAACAATGAAATATGTTGTTTGCTAGCAGCAACCTCTTCATTAGTTACAGATCTAAATAATTCCACATTAAAGAGGTGACTTTTACTTCTGAAGAGATTGTGTATATTTACTGATACAGATGGATTGTAGAAGTTTGAGTAGACTTTTATGATGGAAATGTTCTGAATTGGGCAGTTTTCCATTATTCGTTCATGCATTTTGTTTCATTGTTTACTGGAAAAATGTTCAAAACAATAAATTTAAAACAGCCTCTGAAAACTGTACTGTATTATACAAGGAATATAATTTAATACAGTCAGGAAGATGTATCAAAGAACACATGTATGTTTCATGTGCAAGGGGCCTATGATTTGAAAACAGCCCAAAGGTAATATTTATCTGCCACTGGCCAGATGCATTTTCTCTGAATGTGGGTTTCAATGCTGTTTCGATGAATGTGAGTTTCAAGGGCAGAGAAGTTTTAATGCTAAGTCTATTTTCATTGTGAGACTGCATTGCTTTGTTTAGCAGATATCTATTAGTGTTTGTGCTGTAAAATGTAAAATAAAACTTTTAAATGAAATCCAAATCATTGTAGAAGTAAAGCAGTATGCACATAACAGTGTTTATGGTAAATGGAGCAAAATAGCCAAGTAATAGGAAATTGGAATTGGCTGCAGGGGGAGGGCTGTGTATGGGGAGGCCCCATTCAACCATGATTGTGTGAGGGAGGAAAGGGTGGTAAACTCAGACAGTCCCAGGCAGCACAAACAGTAGCTACTCCACTGATCAGTAGGCCATGAAGAATGACTTTTGGAGGTCCTAGCAAACTATAATATTTTTTTGTTAACATTAGAATATTGCCTACCATTAAGTGCCCTACTTTTATCACAAAACCCACATACTGCAAGTCAACAAAAACAAAATCCTAAGGTTCATAATCTTCTCCCTTCTCAGTGAACATCATTACTACACATTTAGAAAAAAATGTTGCCATTTACTACAGGGTCTGGGTCTGGGGCCATATTTTGGTTGTCTGTTCTTCAGTTTGCGTTTGAAAGTTGGTATCCCACAATTCCATCAAAGTGGGTGGGGTTACATAATTATGTATGAAAATTTTATGTTAATCAGCATTGAGATTTGTACCTATTTTTCGTGGGCCTTTGTCCAGATTTTGAGGTTTCCAGGTTGAGAGGTATGCAGCTGGGACTTCACTAGTTGTAGCACATCTGTCTTATGACTGCGGTCTGTGAGCACAGCTGGGACTTGACTAGTTGTAGCAGACCTGTCTTATAACTGTGGTCCATGGGCAGCTGATACTTGATTGCTGTAGCAGACCTGTCTTATGACTGTGGTCCATGGGCAGCTGATACTTGACTAGTAGCAGACCTGTCTTATGACTGTGGTCTGTGAGCAGCTGGGACTTGACAAGTTGTAGCAGATCTGTCTTATCACTGTGGTCTGAGAGCAGCTGGGACTTGACATCGCTATGATCTGTGAGCACCTAGGACTTGACTAATTGTAGCAGACCTGTTTTATGACTGTGTTCTGTGAGCAGCTGGGATTTGACTAGTTGCAGCAGACCTGTACTATGACTGTGGTCTTGAGCAACTGGGACATGACTAGTTGTAGCAGACATGTCTTATGATTGTGGTTTGTGAGCAGCTGGGACTTGACTAGTTGTAGCAGGCCTGTCTTATCACTGTGGTCTGTGAGCAACTGGGTCTTGACTATTTGTTGCAGACCCAGCAACTTTCTACTACAGGGTCTGGGTCTGCAACAGGATCATAAGACTGTGGTCCGAGAGCAGCTGGGACTTGACTAGTTGTAGCAGACCTTTCTTATGACTGTGGTCTGTGAACAGCTGGGATTTGGCTAGTTGTAGCAGACCTTTCTTATGACTGTGGTCTGTGAACAGCTGGGACATGACTAGTTGTAGTAGATCTGTTTTATCACTATGGTCCATGAGCAGCTGGGACTTGACTAGTTGTAGTAGACACGTCTTATGACAGGTCTGCTACAACTAGTCAGTAGCAGAACTGTCTTATGACTGTGGTCCATGGGCAGATGGGGCTTGACTAGCTGTAGCAGACCTGTCTGATCCTGTGGTCCATGAGCAGCTGGGACTTGACTAGTTGTAGCAGACCTGTTTTATCATGGTAGTCAGTGAGCAGCTGGGATTTTACTAGTTGTAGCACACCTTTCCTGTGACTGTGGTCTGTAAGCAGCTGGGACTTGACTAGTTGTAGCAGACCTGCCTTTTGACTGTGTTCTGTGAGTAGCTGGGACTTGATTAGCTGTAGCAGACCTGTCTTATTGGACAGAGTTTTCTGAAGTATTTATGAAAGACGTCTACAAGTCACTTATTTCATTACAGCAGTGTACAAGCTTGGTCAGTAGTATCATTTGAAGATTTGTGCAAATTGTAGATGCATACAGCAAGATCTGAAATAAGAGGGATGTTGCAGTTACTTTTCTTCTGTAGTCAGGCCTGGCATTATTGGACGTAAATGTGGTTAATCTTTTTTTTTTTTTTTTTTTTTTGAATAATGCATCTGGCCAGTGGCAGATAAATATTACCTTTGAGCTGTTTTCAAATCATAGGCCCCTTGCACATGAAACATACATGTGTTCTTTGATACACTACTCCAAGTCCTCTAAATACTGACCAGGAAAATCCCCTGCATACTGCCAATGCCTTTAATACTTTTTTCACTGATGCCATCCAAACACTGGCTAGCCAGCTATCCCCTAATAGCTTAACTGTTCCTTCCTTTAACACAAGCCCATCCCCTCCTTTTTCTTTCCAGCCGGTCCCAAATACACATAGTCTAACCCTCATCCAAAAACTAAAACCATGCTCTCCTTCAGCTGACTAACTACCTGCTGAATATCTGCAGAAATCAGCCAAGGCTATTGCCTACCCCATTTCTATTCTTATCAATAGAATTATTACTGAAGGTCACATCCCTAGCATATGGAAAGCCTCCCATATTACCCCCCTCCATAAAGGTGGAAACTCCACTGACTTCTCCAACTATCGTCCCATAGCCCTTCTTTCTCCTTTGGCAAAGATCATGGAGAAATGTATCTATAGGCAATTACTTGACCACCTAATTCAAAATAACTTACTTTCTAGCTGTCAACATGGTTTCTGACCTTCCCACAGCACAACCACAGCCCTACTTTCCTTTACTGATTACATTAACAAAAGCCGCAACCTTAATATGCTTTCCTCTGTATTATTTATCGACCTATCTAAAGCTTTCGATATGGTTAATCACCAAATTCTCATAAATATCCTTAAATCCCTATCATTAGACACCCTCTCTATAAAATGGTTCCAGTCCTACTTAGGTAAAAGACAACAAGCTGTGCTTTGGCATAACACCCTTTCTTCCCTCCTGCCTGTCAACCTTGGTGTCCCTCAAGGGTCCATACTAGGACCTCTTCTTTTCTCCATATTTATCAATGACCTCCATCTAGCAATCCCTCAAGCTACATGCATACAATATGCAGACAACTCCACTCTTATATGCTCTGCCACTTCCACTTCTGACCTCCACTTCCTTACCCCAAAAGTATTTAACACAGTTGAACAATGGTTCACACAGTGATGCCTTCTCTTGAACCCCCATAAAACTACACTACTCCTTTTCAATCCTACTCTTAAGTCCTCACCTATTGATTTTTCTGTCACATCCACTAATGGCACCATTATATCTCCTGAACCCACTACCAAACTACTAGGAATCACCATTGACAATAACCTTAACTTTGATGCCCACATCAACAATACCATAAAAACTGTCAATAAAAAACTTGGCTTTCTCTACAGGATTAAACCCTTCCTTTCACCTACTGCTAGAACAACTATTGCACACACTCATCTAATCTCTACTCTTTTCTATGCCTCACCCATTTTTACTAACCTATCTAAGAATAACCTCAACAAGATGGAAATCTCCTATAATAACATAGCCAGATTTGCTACTGGCAACCCTTTTAGAACCCACCATTGCCTTAACTTAAAGCAGCTTGAATGGCTGGAACTACAGAATCTGATTAAATACCATCAACTCACTATTGCCCATAAGACTCTTTATCAACCTTCCAAAACTCCTACTCTAACTACCCTCGTAACCCCCTACAATAACCTGAAGTCCTTACGTTCCTCTCAGAAATTTCTGGTAAACACTTCTAAACCCAAAAATAGAGCTGGCGATTCTCTCTTCTCTAATTCAGTTGGACAATCCTGGAACCTTCTCCCCAGTGACCTGTCCTCACTTTCCCTTATTGCACTCTTCGAAAAAGACTGAAACTTCACCTCAGAACACACTGGTTATGCCCCTGTACTAAGCCGGACTAGTTACCTACCCTTACCTAAATATCCTCTGCTTACCCTAAACTTCTCATTAACTGTTTCCATTTACCTCCTTAACAACTTGTTACCTCTTTTTCCTTTTCTTTCTGTTTAACTCTTCCCCTGTGGATACTTTCAAAGGGAACTCTCTTTATCATGTTATTATAAAATAAACTGTCTCCCTCTTATTTTGTACTGCACCTGTATGCTGTAGTGTTCCTACATTTGTCTCTGCTATGATTTCTGTCCTTATTGTATACTTCTGTGTTAATCTGAAATGTCCTCTGTATATACAAAAATAGTGACATTTTATTTGCTGTGTTTTACTGAATGTACCTTGGAGCTTATCTCCCCGGGCCTCTACAGAAAATGGACATATATCCAGTTAGACCAGCCCAGTTAACAAATGTAAAATAAAATAAAATAAAAATAATTATAGCCAGTTATCTATAGAGGAGGAGTCTTGGGTATTCATTTGTAGCTAGGATAGTGCAGGGGCTGATCAGCCAGAGGTACATTGGCAGAATGTTTTATGATTGTCCCATGTTTAGCTGCATTGTGCATGCCATTTATAAGTATATTAAATAAGAAGGGTCTTAGTGTCAATCCTTGTGGCACTCCTGTTTGTACCTGTGGAAGAGCAGAGTATGAATTCTGCTATTTTGCAGATTTGTACAGCTGCTGAAGTGATTAGAGACCTACTCAGTGAATTAGCTGTGAGAGATTACTGAGGATAAAAGGGAGAAATATGGTATCAAACACCTTTAAGAGGTCCAAAAAATAGAGTGGAGACTGGGCTACTATATTTTTGTTTTGGTTGACTATATCTGGAAAATGTGGTAGTATAGTTTTATTGCCATAATGGGGCCTGAAGGTGTGTTGTGAAGGAGAAAGTTAAGTGTTTGTCTACCAGAAAATTTAAGATTTGGTGATGGACACATCTTTCAAGTACTTTAGAGAGTGGAAGGCGTATTGTCATAGGTCAACGGTTAATTTGGGGGAATTACCTCCTTTATGTATTCGTATAATGTAAGAAGCTTTCCATATTGTTGGAACATACAATTCTTGTAAGTGTCTGCACCTAATTTAAAACATTCTGTAGTAACATTCTGCTGCTAATGTCGTGGGTTTTGGGTCTGAGTAAATATTTCTTTGTTGTAGTAATTGGGAAGTTGTGTCTGATTAGTATTGCAGCTTGAGGTAAAACATGGTATGTCTACAGTTGGCTGGCAGATGTGAGAGGTAGTAGCTATAAAGAGCTCACTGAACTTGCCAGGTATGGTGACATTAATTTCTCTGGGATAAGGGTTAACGGGTGGGCTTTATTCCTGGCTTTAGGAGATTGTTTATAGTAAACCAGAATTGAGTTGGATTATTGTCTGCTCTGTTGCTTAATAGCTTTTTTGTCTGAGACAAACTATTTTTAGTGAGATTTTTTTATGCACTTGAAGTGGGGTTTTTTTGTCTCTATTAGTGCTGCGGTAGTGTTGTCGCCTCACAGTAAGATGTTGTCCTGTTCGATTCTAAGCTAGAGCGTCTTCTGTGTGGAAACATGCGTGAATGAGCGTACCTTCGTTGAAGGTTGTGCGTCAGGCCTGGCAACTCGGCACGTAAAACTCTACTGCCAATCATTAGCGGACTGGAATTCAACTGTGGCGACCCCAAACCAGGAAAAGCCGAAAGACACACACACACATACACACACACACACACACACACACACACACACACACACACACACACACACAAGCATCATCCCAAGTTTTTATTAATTGTATTGCTTTTAATGTTAATGAGGGTATATAGTCATCACTTTGACCTGCTTATATTGCAGAGGTGTCTGTTGGTTTAGAACTTTAAGTGGTATTGAAATATGTTATAGCATCATCTAGTAGCAGCATTTTTAGCAGGGTCCAGCTACAGTATTTCAGGGTTTCAATGAAAGTGTCTTTGTTACAGTTAGTAAGGTTTCCTACAGAGTTTAAGTTTTAGTCCTTTATTATTTTTAAGTTTCTGATTACATAAACATAAAATAAAAACGCAGGTCTGCAGAGACTCTGACTGTAAGCTCCTGGATCAACCAAATGTATATTGAAATAAAATAAAGTACTTCAATAATATTTTATGATGAGCATTTTCATTTTATTAGTAAAACCATCTTCAGATAAGTTCATCAGCCTTTACAAACTGCCCATATAACCTGGTCTTGACACATGACCTCACACAACAGATTTAAAGTGACAACACCTTAATAGATGCAAAAACAATATTAAAGTGAAAACATACTTAAAAGCAATTTTAAAAAACTTTTTTGTGTAAAATGATCTTAAATCTTAAAATACCCCTTGTATAAATATCCCCAAGCATGACACTGATTTTATAACACATTTTATAACAAATCCACAATATTTACCTCTGCAGTGCTTATATTTTTAATAAATAGCTTATGGAAGTTTGTTCATTTAATTTCGGCCACATACTAGTAATTAAAGTCAATTGCCAGTAAAGTTCTATTTTCTCCAATAATAGTGGTCCCGGGCCCTTCTCGTTTATTGTTATTAACTTTCTCTAAAATGACAAACTTAAAATAATGTTCAGGGTAAGCTTTTAGATGTTTAAGCAGAGCTTTATTTTAATTTTTTTCTCTTTAAGTCATAAATATGCTCATATATACGGTGTTTTAATTTCCAGTCAATCTTTCTGATATAGTATCCTGAACATTTATGACGTAAAGTAGTATAACAACCCCCAGTGTCTGACAGTTTAGCGTACCATGAATATGAAATACATAATCTTTCATTTTAAAATGGTTAAGAGGACTGACTGGCTCCCAACCTTTGTTTCCTGATACGGATACCTGCAATATTCCCAATTTACAACGTTCGGTTGGGAATCTTACTCTACTTATTCAACAGCTGTCCCAGAGAATAAAAGGAATTGCATCTAACAAGACAACACCTAATTTGAGAGGGGGGGGGGGTGTAACATGCAGACGGTTCCAGGCTGAGAGAATTTATCTGCACTTTGAATATGTTTACAACTAATAGTAATGGATAAAACTCTAATTTTGGCAGTAGTGGTAAATTTTCTATAAGTCACAATCATCCTATTTTACAAGAATGGCTTCATGCTGACATTCATTTGGGCGATACACAACAATACAGCACTAATATTGCACAGCATTTAGGTGAATTTTATTATAAACTGCTTAAGATCAAAAAGATTACCACTGGACAATGCATTTTTCTTTGAATGCATGCAAGCAAATAGAGTACCAAAGGGCCTATGTATGTGCTAGTACCCAAAAGGGCTTATAAACTATTCTCCACTTCACCACGAGTTACAGCAGATGCTTGATCATCATGGATCTAAGTACATGGAGCTACTCATAAAATCTAATGTTAAGCTCTTAGAGAAACTCATTGTTGATGTTAATTCTTTAGATAATACTATCATCCATGACGTATCATTTGACCTACATAAGTATAATTACGGCAGAATTTCTTCTAGCATTTTTGACCAAATCTGGATTATAAAGGGCAGATAAAATTGATAGGCTGGAAGAAGACAAAATAGATTATTTGAATTGTAAGGCTTACCCCCGTTCCACCAACCTCACAAACTTGGGGTAACAAATTCAGCTATAACCAGACATCTAACCCTGGGCAAAATTCCACTGTGGAATACAATAATACCAGGGAAAAATCATGTCCATGAACAAAATGAAACCAATAAAACTTCTAACAGCATCAATGATCCTTTAGAATACCCCCACTGAGACAAACAGAAAGAAAAAGAACAAAACAGAAGAACAGCCCATGAGAAATGCACCATTCTTCCCAGGTTCCCCAGAGAGGGCACTACCGAGAATTGAAGATGCAGGAACTTGAACTTGAACTAACACAAGGTACTGCTGTTAACTATACCAAACCTGAAAAATGTACAATCATTACAACTCCAAGGGGGACTTTAACATTTATCATTTTTCTTCATATGTAGTTATAATAATGACTGTGGTGACCTGTTTGCAAGGGGTATGACATTTTTTGCCCAATAAGCAAGCTAATTTAGCCTATGTCCTTATGGACTTTAAACAGTTTGTTAGAAAGTTAAATTTGAGTGTCATGTTTAACGGTGTATTGTGTGTATTGAATGACCTGTGAGTATCTAGTATGTATAATCCACCTACCCACCCCTCATTGTTGTTATTTGAAAAATATGTAAACTAGAACTACATGATGCACTGAGCAAGAAACACAGTGTTTCAGACAATTTAAGTTGGAGAGAGAAGGAATTATTGAACAAACTTAAAATAAATGACTTAAGAATAATGACACCCAACAAGGAGGGTTGTTATGATTGCAATACAAGAACGCTTGAAATATTAAACAATGAGCGTTATTCACAAGTTTCCCTCATTGAAATAAATACAGCTTATAGGAAAATCAGAAATGACACAGATAATGTTTATACAACAACAAATCAAGATAAACACATTTTTTTACCATAACTACCCCAGTGGTCCCAGTAATTTTGGGGTTCCCAAAATACATAAGAGTGTGCAATCCCCCATGAGACCCATAGTGGATGCTAGGGGCACAATCACACACCCCTGTGCTAAGTTTTTAGATATTACATTAAAAGCATTGGTGGCAAATGAAAGCCACATTTGAAAGGCTTTCTGAGATTTTCTAGGTAAAATGTATGAAATGATATTTATCAGAAACCACACATTTTTAACAATTGATGTGAAGGATTTGTACACTTCTATCCCATAAGATATAGGATTAGAATGGTTTGTGGAATTACTGTTCGACAAAGGAATCCCACAGGACAAAATTAATATCTATGACAACTTGTTAGAAATTGTACTGAAAAATAACTTTTTGATGTTCAGTGGTGAATACTACCTACAACTCATAGCAGTGACAATGCTTTCTGCATGTAATGGATTGTTTGCAGATATATGCAGGATTCAGTTGGAGAAAAAAGTCCTTTTTTCTTCTGTATACTTTAAGTCATGTAAGTTTTACAGACGTTTTTTGGATGACATTTTTATTGTTTGGGGTTACACAACAGAGAAAAAATTTAGAGTTCATTGAATTCATCAACAACAGCACAAATTTATTGAGCTTTACGTATGAAAGTAATTACACCAACATCTCATATTTGGATATCTGGCTAACAAAAGACATGACAAGTCAGTGTTGTACTTCTAAAATATACAGAAAACCCACATATTCTAATGCATACCTGCATTATAGCAGTTCACACCCTCATACGCAAAAACAGGCAGGTGTAAAGGGACAGTTTATGAGGGCTGCCCGCATGACATCCTCTTTTGATGAATTTTTGGTTGAATGGAAAAAGATTAAAACTATATTTTTGGACAGGAAATACCCCATTAGGTTTATTGACAATTTTATGTATGAAGTTATCAACAGGAGAGAAAATAAATTATACGTCCCATTATTGGATACTTGGGGAAAAGTAATACAGGCAGATAAGTGGAGATGAACAAAATGTAATGGCTGCTACACATTATTGTGATACTCCAGCTTTGAACAATTCTGAGGTCCAAAATGTTAGGAACTCTTTTATAACAATTTTTAGTACTGGCAGTTATATCATTAAAAACATCATTGAAAAGAATAGGCAGATTCTGGAAAAGAACAGTGAATCTTTAGAAAAAACTGGACACAATTTAAAGAACATTGTTCAAGCCGTTGGTACTAAACAGAATAATAAAAGGCCCAACAGAATGAGTAAATGTGGAAGATGCTCTTTTTGCAAATACATACTAGACTGTAACCATTTTAAAATAAGAAAAAAATAAATAAAAGATTATGTATTTCATATTCATGGTACACTTAACTGTCAGACACAGGGGGTTGTTTATATTGCTTTATGCCAAGAATGTTCAGGATACTATATCAGAAAGATTGACCAGAAATTAAAAAGCTGTATGTATGAACATATTTATGACAAAGAGAAAAATGAAAATAACGTTCTGGTTAAACATCTAAAAGATCACCCTGAATATCATTTTAAGTTTGTCATTTTTGAGAAAGTTAATAACAATAAACGGGAAGGGCCCTGGCCAATATTATTAGAGAAAAGAAAACTTTATTGCCAATTGACTTTAAATGCTAGTATATGGCCAGGCTTAAATGAGCAAACTTCCAAAAACTGTTTATTAAAAACAAAAGCACTGCAAAGATAAACATCGTGAATATGTTATAAAATGTGTTATAAAATCTGTTTCACACTGGGGGATACTTATACAAGGGATATTTTAAGATTTAAGATTGTTTTACACAAAAAAGGGTTTTTAAAATTGCTTTTAAGTATGTTTTCCATTTAATATTGTTTTTGCATGTAACTAAGATGTTGTCACTTTAAATCAGTTGTGTGAGGTTAGGCGGTTTGAGGTCATGTGACAAGACCAAGTTATATAAGCAGTTTCTAAAGGCTGATGAACTTACCTGAAGACATTTTTACTAATAAAACGAAAGTGCTCATCATAAAACATGTTTGGAGTACATTAATTTGTTTCAAAGTACATTTGGTTGATCCAGAAGCTTATAGTCAGAGTCTCTGCAGGCCTGCTGTTTATTTTTTCTTTCTTTTTGACTTGGTTCGTGTTCTACTACCAGTCGTTAGTTTCTGATTATGTAAGTTAGATGGTGGTTACTAAGTGGACCATGGAGGATTCCAGCCTGTTTTTTTTCCGGGCTAGTGGATACTTTGCAATCCAAATTGCTAGCTTTGCAAAATATTTCATCATATATTGTCAGACATTTAATTACTTAAGTTAGACAAAACAAGTTGATAGTTAAGTGAAAGGTGAGGTGAGATCACAGAGAAGAAGTGTTTCCCGTTTAACATTTCTAGTTATTTATTTGAGTATATTCGGTTACATTAATATTGTTTCTATTTAGAGGTATGTCTGCACCTATTAGGCATATTGTCTCATATGAATTTAAGTTAATATAATTTAAGATGGGTTATTATTAGTTCCTCAGAGTCAAATATTGGGGTTTATGACTATGAAAATTTTCCCTTCAGCTTTATTTTCTGCAGTAAAGCCTTTGAATTTGTTGAACATAAACTGTGGCAAGGTCACATTATTTTGTTCCGAAGGAGTCTGCATGCAGAACAAGAAGCATCTATCAGAACTGAATATGGAATATATGACTGTCTCAGGATTCAGTGATGGCACTACAGAAGGGAACATGCCCCCCCCCCACATAAAACTATGTGCCTAAGTGAGTACCCCATTTCCCAGAATACAAAGACATAAAACATTATCTGTTTTTTAAACTTGAGGCAAAAAAGTTCTCTCTTCTCCTGGTCATCCCACTGAGCACAGATTCCTTCAAGCAGGAATAGAAAAAGAAGTACTTGTGTTTGAAACATCTTGTCAACACAGATAGCCAGCTCTACAAATCTTTACAAGTTAGATTCCTCCTCCTGCTAGCTGCATAGGGTCTTTCAAGCAGAAAAAGAAATGGAAGCAAACTGCAAACATTTGTATGGAGAATGAAAACAGTGGAGAATGGAGAAAGGAACGGAGAATGGCAGCATCCGTGTGTACAGCAACATCCTGCAGGCTGTACACGTGGAAGAATGTGGCTTTACAAGAGGAAAGTGCTGGATTCCTCCTTCTGCACAGGTCTGTTCAAACAGGAACTGAAATGGAAACAAGCACCAAGCATGGAGAATTCAGATGTGTATACCGGCAATACATGAATGGGGACAGAATGCAGTGTGTGTGTGTGTGTGTGTGTGTGTGTGTGTGTGTGTCTGTGTGTGTGTCTGTGTGTGTGTCTGTGTCTGTGTGTGTGTCTGTGTGTCTGTCTGTGTGTGTGTGTCTGTGTGTATGTCTGTGTGTGTCTGTGTGTGTGTGTCTGTGTGTGTGTGTGTGTGTGTGTGTGTGTGTGTGTCTGTGTGTGTCTGTGTGTCTGTGTGTGTGTGTGTGTGTGTCTGTGTGTGTGTGTGTCTGTGTGTGTGTGTGTGTGTCTGTGTGTGTCTGTGTGTGTCTGTGTGTGTCTGTGTGTCTGTCTGTGTGTGTGTGTGTGTGTGTGTGTGTGTGTGTGTGTGTGTGTGTGTGTGTGTGTGTGTGTGTGTGTGTGGTGTAACCCGAAGACCACCACAAGCTCAGATCAGACATCAGTCTGGCAAGTCACAGAAAACTGCCAGCTATTAGAGTTTCATAACTTTATCAAACATAAAATGCTTATTGTACCTAAGAGCACTGTCTAGTTGGTTTCTTGCTCAGAATCACCCAAGGCAAATGGGACAGAAAGAATCAAACCCTGCAGGCTTGTTTACAGGAGGCAGTTATTAAAAGCTTGGAGCTCTAATCCTCCAGACCAACTGGCAGACCTTCATTAACATTTTTGGTAAATGACTGACGACTACAGTCAGTCAGTGTCAGTCATTAGAATTTCCATTGCTCTTATTTTTCATAAAATAAATGTCCATGCAACACCCGGGGTTGTTCTATTAACTTTTTAAGTGAATAAGAGTTGCATCTCATTTAAGGCTCTGATCTGTTAATAAACTGCTTCTTATAGTCAGAAGTACAGGGTTTGAATCCTTCCACCTCTGTTTACCCAATGTGTGATTTTAAGCCATAGCTCTCAGCCATGAAAGACACATCTCAAAAGAATCAGCAACAAATCCAAAAATAATCAGGGATTACCAGGGGCACTTTTAAAATATTGGTACTATTAACGTGAGACATTGATAGAATAAGAGTATGTGAATTAATATATATTTTCTGAAGAAATATAAGTCTAAAACTAATTATTTATTAAGTGTAATTTATTACCTTTTCTCCATAAGTCACCAGTTTTAGAAGGGATTAGATAGCTAAAATCTTAGTCAAAATCGGGAGTGGCTCTGAAAATCAGGGACAGTTGAAAGGTATGCTAAGCAAGTCACTCAGACAATATTCCTGATTCAACCCTGAAAAGGATCAGTTTCTTCTGTGGGCTTACCTGGCTGACTAATGCATAAAAGAAAACAGTATCTAAAACTTGTACCTTTTTGAGCCTTTGATCCCAGACCCCCATTATTTTTGATTTTTTCCAGAATTCATGAGCAAAGAAGTTGAGAAGTATTTTGATCTGTTCATTGTATCGTGTGGCTTTCTGGGAAATTATTGTGAATTGCCATCTCCAAATAATGACAGTCATGTGAATTTCAGTCTCTGTGTCCTTTAGCTTGTTTGTCCTTTAGCTTCTTTATTCTAGTAACTTTCTAAGTATATAAGAGAAATATTTAATATCTGTTCCTGGTGCTTGGGTCTTTGTCTCTGCTTCATTAGATAAGAAGTTGGAAGGACATGGGAGTTATGTAGGGATTTATGCATAGCTCAGAGAGCTTGTCAACAATGCCTGAGTGGGGTATTGTATCAAATGCTTTGTCAGGTCAATGTATACAGTATGCACTATTTTACCCTCATCCATTGTCTTGCTGACCTTCTTGAAGAAATCATCCAGGTTAAGTAGGTAATGATCTTCCCTTAATAAAGCCGAACTGGGATGGATACAATATCTGTAGGTTGTTGAAGTTCTTCTTCATCATTTTCATGATCATTCATGAAGAAAAGTGCTGCTGCTTGACAGCTTAGGAGGTCTTTAAGGTTTGGGAGGGTTTCTTTTAAGTGTCTCTGCATAAGAAAATCTTTGTGTGTGATGAATGGTATATCTGAGGGATGTAGTATGGGTGTTCTTTATAACCTCATTTGTAAGTGAGACTTTTGCCTCAAAGGAAGTTATATATTTACATCTCTCATAGGTTCATAGATTAGTACTATGCTAACTGCCCTTGCAAGCCATTTTAAGCCTAGCCAATTATCCCTTGTGAGACTCAAACCCTGCACCTTGTGTTTATAAGTCAAGTACCTTAATCATTAGGCCACCCTAGCATAGTGTATTAGTTTTTCTAAGGATTAACTCATTGTCTGAGAGCATGAGACAATTATTGCTACATTGTCTCATAATGCCCATATCTACTAAGCTGGCCAAAGACACATTTGGAAATTCTATATCATTTTGTTTGGTCCTGTTTTAGGGTCAGCTATTGTAGTTTCAGGGCTGGGTTTCAACAGGGTTCTCCTAGAGTGATGGGTGGGAAAAGTATGTAAGTACTTTACACAACAGTCAATAGCAATGAAAAAGGAAAGGGAGGGACACTGGAAGTCAGATTACTATAAGGGCAGAAGTGGACAAGGGGACACAGCCTTTAAAAATCACAACAGAAGAAATGTGGGAGAGTTGGGGAAGAATTCAAGCTGCAGGAAGCAGTTCTTAATCTTCAGTTGTGGAGATAGTTAGAAGCTGGACTTCTTTGTTTAGTATTTAACAGAAGTGCTAGATTTCTTTGTTTAGTATTTAACAGAAGTGCTGCACAGGTCTATATTAGCTACTCGAATGTTCAAAAATTCGACTGTCATATGGTCGACACCATATGATCGAACTTTTAAAAGTTCGAATATCTAATAAAAAAATAAATTGCATAAATAACCTACCTGAGCAAGCCCCCGGCATCCCCCATTCTTTAAATATACCAACTCCGAGATTGCACTACAGTGCATAAAAGGGAAATCTTCCCATTCCACGCTGTATGTAGACCTCTGTTAAAATGTTCAAACTTTCAAAAATTCGATCATATGGTGTCGACAACGTGACACTCGAACTTTTGAAAGTTTGACTATCCAGTATAGACCTGTGCTGCACACAATCAAACCTTAATGGCTACGCTAAATTCCTGGGACAATGATATTGGTTAGATGCTGCATGAGAGCATTTTGTCTCATACTTATGTGCTATCTTTTTTTTCCCTATGTTTTAAACCAGTTAAAGGGGCAAACCAGGAACACTGCCTGGTTAAGTGACTTGTTTAAAATCACAAGTAAATGGAGGTGGATGGAATCAACTACAAGAAGATGCTCAATAATAGCTTATCACCTTAATCCCCAGCACTAACTGTCAGATCTTCAATAATGTCTTCATTTTTAATGTCTCTGAGGATTAAGATCAGTAGATAATGCCAGTTGCTGGAGTTTCTTAGTTTTTGATGTTCAGAAAATTAATATTCATAGGTTTACATGATGCTAATGACCAATAGGGCATTTGTAAGCATAGCTATATAACTCAAGTATGACTCACAAATTTTATTTATATAAGTGTGATTTACTGACTACCTCTGTCCATCAGAGACATTGGTGCCAGACAAGGGGTGTATTTCATATTACCCATCCACTGGACCAAGTTGTGCTTAAATAGGGATAGGGTGAAACTCTGCTTCACATGGATGGGTAGCCTATTCCAGGGAATGGGAATTCTCTGAAAAACAAATCTGTCTTGCCAACATATCCTGTTTATGTCACAAAAAACAAGGTATTTTAATCTAGTAGTTCTGATACTGTTTGATTTGAGGATGTACAAAAGGTTCATCAAAACAGGGTCCAGAGATGCTTTGTATGCCAGACAAAGATCACCTCTCCTAAGTCTGTATGATACCTAGCAAAGAGACAGTGTTTCAGGCAATTGGCTTAGGAAGTTGTGTTCACTCTCTGTATTCCTTTTGTAAGGAACCTTTGTGGATGTTTCAGTTGCTGCATGTGTCTGGTCAGGTACATACCAAAGGGAACAATATACTTTATAATGGGTGAGATGAGGGCTGAGTAGAGTGATATGATGACCTGTCTGAGCCTAAATGTTATGCCCTTGTTTGTAAGTTGAGCAACACTGAACTATTTTCTTACTACCCTGGACACATGTTGGTTGAAGGCTAGGAAACTGTTTATATGAGTTCCCAGATCCCTGAATTGTGAATCAACTTTCAGGAGTGCTTTACTGGTGATGTAGTTACCCGGGGTGGAAGACTGCCCAAAAAAAAGACTATAATGCATTTCTTGGTATTGAGTTTCAAGCCATGGCTTTGGCATCAACAGTTTGTCTGTGTTAGACATTCCTGAAGGGTATTCTCATCCAATGGCAGCTCCCAGTTTGCAATCACCTGCAAACTTGGTTAGCTAGAGGCCTTTGACATTGGCTTTGCCATCCAAGAAGTAGATATGGGTCTAGAACAGAGCTCAGAGGGACTCCACTGGTGACTAGCCTCTTTGTGGAGGTGGCCTCACCAATTCTAATCACCTAGGTCCTATCAGTAAGCCTGCTAGCTATCCTGTGTGCAAAACTTGATGTTCTGTTAACTTTTTAAAGTAAATTAAATTACCTCCTTGCCTGTCTCTGATTTTGCAGAACATACATCTGATTCTATTTTATATTTCTGCCATGTCCCTTATTAAGATCTTTTTCTGGTAAATCACTGAGGATTACAGTAAGTCAATAATGTCAGTCATTAGAGCTTCATATTTCATCTTGTCCAGAAAATGCATGCTCATTGCTGTTCTGTTAACTTTTTTAAGTGAATTAAGTGAATTAGAGTTGTATAACACTTAAGGATCTGAGCTGATTCTTGAGATAAGAGGTAGGAAGTGCAGGGGAGAGGTTACAGTGAGCTGCACTGTATGATTCTCACAGCAGCGAGCTGACATACACTTCTTGGTCATTACGTGTTTGTTTATACATGTGATCACAAGCAAATATCTGAGTGTATGCAGACATATAAGAGGTTGTAATTGATGGCTGCACCTGTGTGTATGTGTGTGTGTGTGTGTGTGTGTGTGTGTGTGTGTGTGTGTGTGTGTGTGTGTGTGTGTGTGTGTGTGTGTGTGTCTGTATGTGAAAGCATGCATGCATGCTCTGCCTCGCACAACCATTTAATATTTTCATTGTTAAACTTTCAGCCATTATTGTTGCTATAAATATTTTTTACTGCACTTGTTATGCCACTTTTCAAGACCACTGTCAGGGGAAGTGACATGTTCCGAATCACACAGTAGGCAAAGGGAGGTAGAAAGATTCAATGCCTCTACTTTTGATTACATAAAACACTTCATTAAAAGCTTAAAGTCTTAACCTTCTGCACTAACAGTCATTCATTCACTCCTTGGTTTTCTGATAAATCACTGAGAGTTAAACAAAAAAAAGAAGTTATGTACTTGTCATAACATTCTACCTGTGTTGTTCATTTTAATTCTTCCTCAACATATGGGTTTGGATTGAATACTTGGATCCAGCTCAGCCATTATTCTAGCTCATGGCCACCAACAAACTCTTGAGCTCCTTCCCTACCCATAATGCACCACACTCAACATCCCTCAGACCTCATTTGCAGCTTGACATGAAGACCATAAAGAATTGTCATAATTAGAGTTCAACATATGGGACATGTGATGCCCCAAGAATTTCATTCCTCTAGCATTCACTTGTGATAAATGGAGAGGCATGGAGGGTGGGGAGAAAGAATAAAAATGGACAACAGAGATGGAACGTTATGGTAAGTACTTAACCTCCTTATCTGATGTTGTCAATATTCATTCTTCCTCAGTGTATGAGACAGAGTCCCCAGCTATTTAAATTCCTGGGTGGATTTTAATGAAGAATATTCCTGAGTATGGTTGAGGCAAAGGTCTCTCTTTCTCTCAAGGCTGGGTCTAATTTGTAATGAATGATAAAGGTATTAGGATTTGACCAAGTATTTGTCCAATAACTAGACTCCATGTGTAGTCTAGACTGGAATATAGTGGAAGTGATCATAAGTGTAGATGAAAGAGCCTGAACTGGTTTGGTAGGGGGGAAATTCAATTTAATAGCAACAGACAAAATATAACCTATCAACCGCTTGGTTATAGTTAGACTTGTGACCAATTTACCCATTTTGTGATGTGTCAAGGAAGCCAAGAATTGATCTGTCTTCCTAAGGTATTAGTTTTGTGCAGGAAGAAATGCCATTATCTATAAACACATAGTAAGCGCAGCATATACTCTCCTTTATTTGGAAAGTTTGGGAAAAAATGATGGCAGGCTAATTTGGCTGGTTTATGCTGGATTCTCTCACTGCCCTCAGTAGGGAGGAAGCATTGGTATGTGAAGTGTCCTTATCCATGTGGAAAAACAAGATAGGGACTTAGAATATAATGCTTGAAGTTCTGACATTATCCAAGTAAATGCAACTAAAAGGATAGTGTTCCAGGTAAAGAATTTTAGATTACATTTGGCTGTAACTTGAAAAGAAGACTGTGTCAAAGTTTGCTGTATCAAATGTATATCCCACGGTGGTATGGGATCTTTGTAAGGTGGTCTAACTAGATGAAAACCATTTTTAGAGGAAGCCAGAGAAGACTTCTGAAAATCTACATAGAAATTCGAGAAAGGTTGTGAGTAGAAGTTACACATTCAATAAACTAGCACCCTCTTAAAATAAGCTGGGTAGAAATTCAAGGACAGAATGTACCAGACCTGTGAAAGGTTCTACCTGATACTGCTCTACTCGACAAAGAAAAAAAAAAAATCTTCTCCATAAATTTCTGTAGAGAGTCCTGATATAGAGTTGTTACGGGAAGGTAAC
The DNA here is from genome assembly GCF_019279795.1 of Protopterus annectens. Classification (NCBI taxonomy): domain Eukaryota; kingdom Metazoa; phylum Chordata; order Ceratodontiformes; family Protopteridae; genus Protopterus; species Protopterus annectens. The sequence goes on along the minus strand of NC_056733.1, from coordinate 857,051,582 downwards.
AGAATGGAACAGATGGCTGAAAAAGAAAGCAGAGGTTGCCTGGCTATTAATATAATGAGAAAAATCATTCAGTCGGTTTTAGGCTAGACATGTGTGGATGAATCATGCCTGTCAGGTGAGACAGAAATTCTGTAGACAGTTCTAAAATCGAAGTTGACTACAGAAAAAGGAGGTCAAAGGAAGGGGAACCATCTCAGTTGAGGTCAGTAAGATACAGTGAGGATGGCTTGTTCTTCAGCGTGGCTGCTTTCTGAAGTAATCTTTATTAAGATGCATTATAAGTGACCATCACATTTTATATTCTTCCACCTTGTTTTTGTTCTACATGTTTAGTTTGCATAAAATGTTTTTTCCATGCAAATATGCGATTTAATTTGCCTCAAGTCTGTACTCCTGGACACAGAATGAAAAATTGTCCTTAAGTGAATGAACAAATAAATAGATAAATTAATTAATTAATAAATAAAACATGTCCGTTACTTTGCTATCATAGCTGTGAAGAAGTAAGATGGACCTGCTCAAGTTGACAGCTATCAAGCTGAATTTCCTTGAAGAATGGGCTACAATTGCAAAGCGTTTGGAAGAAAATCCCCCATTACCACATCTTCAGTATATATAAGTTGGCCTCCTCTGGGAACCAAATGCCCTGGACTGTATGCCCCAGGAACTGTCCACTCCATCTAATCTGGGATGCATCCATGGTCACTTTGGCATTGGCTGGAGAAAAAAGAAATGACAGGCCAGCACAGTTGTTTTGATTGCATCCAACCAGAAAGATAACCTTTGCCTGAGTTATTATCTTTATCGACATAAGTTGAGAGAGCGTTTATCACTGGGTTCATAGCACCTATTCTTGGTAAGGAAGTAGGACTATTGTCATTGACATTGAACCAAGAACTTGTGACGTCAATCCTGCTGATATTCTGGTACCACCAATTATTTTCTGAGCTATTGTTCGTACTTTGTAAAGGGGTCAACATGATAAGATAGACACCATGTTGAAAAATTGTTCCTATAAACTCTAACATGTAGGTCGGTTAGAAATGTGACTTGTTATTGATGGATATCCCAAATTGTGAACAAGCCTACCACACTTAATCTCAAATTTGCACAAATAAAAGCATGGTCACAGTGGTAATGAGCCTGCCATCCCAAAATAGAAATGTGTGGGATCCTTGCAAAGTTTAGTGAGATGCCAGTACTGCGATACTCTTGATGAGTACCCCTGGAGGCTGTTGTTAGGCAAAAAGGCTGGACTCTGAACTCATAATGACTGGATCCTAGCCTAAACTGTAATTACTTCCTTGATCGTCTATTCATTGTATGTGATAGTACTAATCCTGAAGGTCAATCAATCGCATCCAGATGTCCTGCTCAGAAGGGGGAAATTGGATTGAACCAAGACTAATTAGGACTTAGTGTGCCAAACAGAACTCCTTAAAACCGATCAACAGTATCCTATTTTATCTAGACACTAGAAGAATCTTGAGTCAATTACAGATTCTATTGGTCTAAAGAGAATTTTGGATAACTCTAAGCTTCTTCTTGGGTAACGGGGGTGGAAAGGAAATAGGGAATGATATAATATCAGCAAAAGATTATCTGCAAGGAAGCATCCTTTGTTATGATTAGTCATGCTTCCTGGTGTAGAAATAAGAGATGCCTGAATATTTGCAGAGGAGGGCACTGAGGTCTCCTTTCAGGAGCGCTGACAGGGTCTAACAGAAAAAGTATCTCTAGACCCTCAGAACTGTGGGATTCCTCTGCCACTAGGGTTTTTTTTAGCTATTATTGCTCCCTCCTGTGCCTTGGGGAAAACTATCTTCACATGTGTCCTGTAAGGGACCATGAGACTTCCTGTAACACATACCTAGACCTCGTGATTGATTGCAGTGAAAAAACATTGAAGGGATGGAAAAAGGGGCACCCATGGCAGATAGGGTCTTTATGTCCTTAACTGTGGGGCCAAACCAAAGAGAATTGTCAAAGGTAGCACTGATGAAAGATGACTTGAAAGACAGCACAAAATCATCAAGGCTCATCCAGGCATGGCTCCTTGTAGAAATGTCTGAACCCACAGCCCTAGAGATGCCTTCTGAAGTATGCAAGATAAACCTCATGAATGAGTAGGGTAGAGTCAGTAGGATAGCCATAGAGAGACTATGGATGATGAGCATCAGCAATTTTGGTTCTAGAAAGTGAATTAGTGCTTTAATCAAATCTGTTTGTAGCCTCTTAAAAGGTACTTTAGGATTGAACTGCTGTGTAAGTAGTACAAGTGGGTAGGATCCAAAAATAGGTTGTAGGTACCATGTAAGAGAAAAGTGACATAACTAGGGAAAAACTCCCTCCCTCCCATTATTCAGAACTGAGCTTTCAAGGAAGGAAGATAAAAGGTTGGGATCGAACCAAAAAACTCTTTGATCTGGTGTTCCAGACCCACTCTGATCTGTGGGTATCTAAAAAGAAATGTTCAGGTAGATCTAAAGAGTGAATGAGAGTATCTTTCTTTTATTTGATTCTGAACCTCTTGGGGAGGGCACTGGCTGGGTAGGAAAAGGGGGCAAATTATACTTAGCAGATGCACTCACAAATCCAAGAGAGGGTGGAACCGGTAAAATCCCCATCTGGATTTGAGCAACAGAAAATTTCACATAATCTTATCCACACCCTGAAAACAACAACAGCAAAAAAAAAATCCCAAAACAAAATAAAACAAACAAACAAAAAAAAAAGAGTGGGAAGGGAAAATTGGAAGGAAAACAACTAATCACCACAAGAACCGAGCCCCTCAGATCCGAATAGGGCTTAGGATCCAAAGGAGGTTCTAAAGGTTTTTGCATCCCAAGAGTTTGGATGCAAAATCTTTCAAATTCTGTGGAATAAAATCTCTGTCATATCTGAAGGATTAGGATCCAATGGAGAAGTAACAGCAAACCTATTGGATCCAAGGAGGTCTTAAGGCCCAAGGCCCAGGGAAGCACTAGGGCTTTACATTAATAGTCTTTCTAGTTTTTCTCTGGAGTTAAAATTCATCTGTCAGATCCAAAGGTTTAGGATATGAAGGAGATTCTAAAGGCCTTAGATCAGAAGAGCTTGGATCTGAAATTTGTCAAATTCTGGAATAAGACTTGTGTCTTGTGGATCCAAGACTTAGGATCCAGTGTAGAAGTAACAACTAAAACCTGGTGGATCCAAGGAGAAATTAGGATCCAAACAGGACCCTAGTGGTTTTGTATTCCAAAAACTTCCTAGTTTCTCTGGAGTCAAAATTCTGTCTGTCAGATCTGACAGCTTAGGATCCAAAGGAGGCTGAAAATACTTTGGTTCTGGAGAGCTTGGATCCAAAATCATTCCATGTCTCTGAAAAAAGAAGTTATGTACTCACCATAACGTTCCATCTGAGTAGGTAACTTCATTTGTCAGCAACCTGTGGGTATCGGATCTGACCTGGATCCGAGCCGGCAGCTTTCCAAGCTAGAGATCTGAGCTCTAAGCTCCTCCCCCTTACCCATAATGCCCTGCCACCTCCTTCCAATCCCCAGATCATGTTTGCCATCTATATAATCTCACCATGACAAAGCAACAACCTGGAGAATCCTAACCTAAGGTTTAACAAATGACCTGGATAAACCATCCTAGTGATCAGAAAATCAAAGAACCAGGTTAGGGGGAAGGAGGGAGGGTTGGTTGCTGACAAATGAAGTTACCTACGCTGATGGAACATTATGGTGAGTACATAACTTCTTTATCTGAAGTAGGAAACTTCATTTGATCATCAACCTTTGGGACAGAGTCCGCAGCTACCAAAAAACTTAGGAGGCCCTCAAGGAAGGATATTCCGGAGCACTGCAGAGCAAAAAGCCGCCCTTCCTCTAGACATTAAATCCAATTTATAGTGAGAGATAAAGGTATGAGAGGATGCCCAAGTAGCCGCAGAACAAATGTCATCCAAGGGAATTCTCGACCAGAATGCAGCTGATGTAGCCATAGAATGGGTAGAGTGAGCGCGAACCCCAGTAGGTTCTGGCAGGCCAGATAGTTTATATATGAACAAAATGCAATTCAAAATCCATCTGGCCAGAGTCACCTTCGATACAGGCTTACCCAAGAAGGGTTTAGCAAAAGAAACAAATAGCTAATCAGATTTGCGGAAGGCCGCTGTTCTGTGTAAATAAAACCATAACTGCCTATGAACATCTAACAAATGAAGTTTGTACTCCCCTTTGTTTTGATAGTTAGGACAGAAAGCTGGGAGATTAATGGACTGATTGATGTTCATCTCGGAGGCCACTTTTGGTAGGAAAGATGGGTTAGTCCTGAGAGAGACCCTGTCCTTATGGAAAACCAGATATGGGGCTCTAATACAGAGAGCTTGAAGCTCCGACACTCTTTTAGCTGAGGTAATGGCTACCAAAAAGGCAGTTTTCCAGAACAAGAATTTCAAATCAACAGAGGCTGCAGGTTCAAAAGGAGGTCCAGTTAGAGCTTGAAGGACCAAGGTTAGATCCCAAGGAGGGATGGGGTTCCTAACAGGGGGTCTCAAGAGAAACGTACCTTTCAGAAAGACCTTACAAATCTTGGGGGAAGCGAGGGGACTGAGATTATCTCCAATGTAAAAATGCAAGATGGCAGCCATTTGAACCTTTACAGTAGAAGAACTGGCCCCTTGCTGAAAAATATGTGATCAAAAATCGAGCACTGCTGGGATGGGAGAGCAGTGAAAGGGTCCAATTTCCTATGAGACGCCCAAATAGAAAACCGCTTCCATTTACTATTGTAAACCTTCCTGGTAGATGGCTTATGCGCTACTACCCGGATAGATATAACTGCAGACGAGATACCGGGAGTCCTAGCAACTAATGGAACTGGATCAACCATGCTGAGAGCTTGAGGCTGACCAGGTTCGGGGGTTTCAATCCCAAAGGATGAGATATTAGATCCAGGATGGGATCCAGGATCCAGAGAGGAGCTATAAGATGAGAACGCAGGCACGGGAACCAGGTTTGATGAGGCCAGAATGGGGCTATGAGGATAATCTTGTTCCCCAACAGACGAGTTTTCTGTAAGAATTTTGTCATCAATGGAAGAGGAGGATAAGCATACAGAAGACCGGGTGGCCAAGCATGAACTAGAGCGTCTCTGGGGCTTTTCCCTGGAGGGGGAATTAGAGTGAAAAACTTGCTGTACTTCGCGATGAAAGGCGACGCGAAGAGATCGCAGCAAGGCTAACCCCACTTGCGGAAGATCTGTTTTGCTACTAAGGGATTCAGAGACCACTCATAAGGCGAGAGGATAGTTTGACTCAGTTTGTCTGCTAGGATGTTGGACCGACCCGGAATGTGCGTTGCTAACAGAAAATGGTTGGTGGATATCGCTCAATTCCAAACTCTCATGGTCTCTCAACAAAGAGGGTAAGACCTGGTCCCCCCTGTTTGTTGATGTACCAGACCACTGACATGCTGTCTGATTGAATTGCAATAGTCCCTGGAGGGAGAAAGGCATGAAGGGCTTGCAATGCTAGAAGCACCACTCTCATCTCCAGAACACTGATATGCAGAATGGTCTCTGAGTCCACGTACCTTGAACAGTTCTGCCCGCGTAATGTCCCCCCAAGGCGAGAAGCATCTGTGGTCACCATGGCTTGGGGTTGCTGCATAACAAATGGTCACCCTTCCCGAAGCTCTCGGGAGTGGAGCCACCACAAGAGAGAATTTCTGCACAATCTGCTGAGAGGAATTGGCAAGTCCAACGGATGGTGAAGGATGGACCACTGAACCTGTAATGTCCACTGGAGAATCCTCATGTTCAAGCGGGCTAAGGGTGAGAGGTTGATTGCCGCTGCCATGGACCCTAGAGCTCTCAGGACTAACTCCGCTGACGAGGCAGGTGATTGGAGAAGGGCTAAAACATGTAAGGTCAAACTCCGAAGTCTGTCTGACGTCAAGAAGGCCTTGGTCTGAAGTGTGTCTATCCTGGCCCCTATGAACTCCAAGACTTGAACTGGTTGGAGGGCTGACTTCTTCAAGTTTATGGTGATCCCCAAATGGGACGCTAGAAGTAGGAAACAATCCCTGGCTAAGCAGAGTAGATGCGTGGTGGGGGCGGTCAGGAACCAGTCGTCTAGGTAAGGAAACACCTATATTCCTTGAAGCCTCAGGTGGGCCACTAAAACTGCCATGACCTTGGTGAACACCCTGGGAGTTGTGGTGAGACCGAAGGGTAGGACCCTGAACTGGTAATGACTGGCCCCTAGCCAGAAGTGGAGAAACCTCCTGGAATGCCTGTCCATGAGAATGTGATAGTACGCATCCTTGAGGTCTATGGAGCACATCCAGTCCTTCTCCTGCAGCAGGGGTAGAATGGATTGAAGTCTGACCATCCAGAATTTTTTCTTGGCAATGAAGAATAAAGACATAGGGAATTTGCAGACTTTGGATCCAACCCAGTTTGGCTTTGTCAAAGGCAGATCATGCCTTTTAAACTTGGTTGACTTTTTCGAAACAGTCACCAAAGCCATTGATGAGGGAAAGGCAGTCCATACAGCCTACCTCGATCTGGCTATATCATTGAAAAACTCATCAAATGTCAACCCATACATCACAAGATGGATGTCAGACTCAAAGCCTGTCACAAGTGGTGTCCACAAGCAAACACAGGAGGGTTATGGCTGACAAAGTTTGCAGATGACTGCAAACGGGCGCCATAGTAAAACACATCTGACACAGATATCCTTCAGAAGGGTTAAATGCCAAAAATGCATAGTCATACCCGGGAAAAAAAAAAAGTTACCCTAGCTACCAAATAGGTGGCAATCCACTGAGCACAGAAGAAGTTATCAGGGACCTGGGGACCCAGGTTGATAGTAGTCTGTCATTCGACACCCATGTAGCTAAAGTAGTTAGGAAGACCTTCTACATTGCCCACCTTATCATGAAGGGATTCTCATCTAGATCAAGGGAGGTCATAGTCTCCCTTTACTCATCACTCATCAGACCAATGATTGAGTACAATGCCCCATTGGAATGTATCTGACCCGACACTTGCAGCAGCTGGAGAGGCCACAAAAGTTCCTCACCAAAAGGATAAAGGGTCTCAAAATCTGTCCTATGCTGCCCGACTGAAAGAACTCCAGCTCTATTCAGTAAACACGCTTGCTCAGAGGTGACCTTTGCCTAACATACAAGGCCATGTCAAACCCAGATTTGATGAATATGCTTCACCTCAAAAATCTAGATCCATCAGAGCCACAGATTCATCACCCAAAGACTCCTATGCTGTGGAACAAAATCCTGTTCAAGAGAAATCTTGACCAATGGATGGGAGATCGCAGATACCCCAGGGATTACCTCAGTGTCCTTGTAAATGCCCTCGGGCAGATAGCCTAGTATGAACCTATGAACCTATGAACCTATGTTGAAAGGTAGAGGATCGGCCTTAAGGCCCCTGTCTTCTTTAGCACCAAAAAGAACCTGGAGTAATTACCTAATCCAGATTGTCCTGGGGACGTGCTGTATGGCTCTTTTTTCTAGCAGCTTATTTACCTCTAAAGCTGCAGCCTCCCTCTGACTGGGTGGTACATCGGGGAGGTGCCTCGACTGAGGAGGCAGATTTATGAAAGGGGTAGAGTAACCTCTGGATATTATTTGAAGCACCCAGCGATCTGATGTTATGGACTCCCATTGGGCCAAGTGCTTTGTAAAACACCCCCCTACTGCCTCCAGAGAGGAGCAGTCAGGCAACCGCTTAGGGCTGCTGCATGGGTTGATCAGAAAAGGGTTCCTGTAACCCAAAATTTTTCGGCCCCCCTCTGCCTCTGGGCCAGTGTCCACCTTGTCCCCCTCTGCCTCTGTAGGACGAAGGGTCCAGAGCGTAACAGGACTGCTGAGACTTCCGGAACCACATCTTCTTTTGTCCTCTCTGGTTCCTAGAAAAGGACCTCTGAGGAGCCGAGAAGCAGACTCTGATGGCAGACAGCATCTTCCCATCTTTCTCGCTCTGAACTAATGTGTCGAGGATGGTCTTCTCAAACAGAGTAGAACCGTCGAAGGGTGCATTCATGAAGGACGCCTTGAAAGATTCCGCAAGGTCACAAAGCCGGACCCTTTCGTGACACCTTAAGGCGATACCAGACCCGCTGGCTCTAGCGGCTCCTTCTGTGGAATGGGAAAATAGCTGCATAGACGTGTTCGAAACAGATTTGAGAGTGGCCATGCGAGCCGAGAAAGTCTATTTGTTCTCGGCCGACATGGACTCAGAGGGAGACTCAGCATACTCTTTCACCAGATCCCGCTGAAGTCTAATTACATGGACCAAGTAATTCAGCGCCCTTATAGAAAAGGTAGCTGAAGCAAACATCTGCTTCCCGATATGATCCATAGTCCGAGACTCCTTATCAGGGGGATGGATTGGGGAACTATCCTGAGCGAGTTCCCTCTTGGTGGCTGCCGCCACCACCATGGCATCTACCGGGGAACCCTTACTCCAGGCCGTCCTATCCATGGGGGGACTGAGAATCCTGTCTGGCCTCCTGGGGATCGGCTCTACAGTGTCCAGTTCCTTCCATGCCCTGGTAGTGATGAGGTCAACCAGGAGGTTGGCCGGAGGGGACACCCAAGAGGTAGACGGGCCTGCATTGAATGCCTCCAGAAACACTGACTCATCCGAGAAAGGCTTTTGGGCTGACCACCCCCCTTTCAGGCAAAGCATTTCCATAATGTCTCCAAAGGAGACGTCATCGGGGGTGACCTGGGGGAACCTTCCCCTTATTCCAAATTAGTGTCCTCCATGAGGGACTCAGGGGAGTCCAAGTGCCTCCTCTTACACTTACGTTTGTGAGGGACCTCCTCGGTGGGACTGTCCGAGGAGGGCTCACTAACAGGGCCGTGTTCTGCCAATGGAACGGGCTGAGGGTCAACGCAGGCTGTCCCTGGGACTGGATGATGGAAGACAAGCCCAGCTGCAAGGAAGTGGGGGCTGGATCCGAAGAAAGAGTAGGGGTCTCGAACCTCTCGAGAGAACCCTCTCCACCATGTCGAATACCAAGGGTGAACTGATCTCTCTGGTCTCCGTGGTTAACACCCTCGGACCCGGTGTGGGGATCGGCATCGGAGCCGAAGTGCTCAGACCTGAGGGGGAAGTGTGCTCTGACCGAAACAGAGCCGAAGACACACTGCCCCTCCCCGGATCCAACACATGGCTCACAGCTCCGAGAGCTCGGATCTGAAAGGGGATCCGACAAACTCGAGGGCATGGCCGGCATCAAGGTAACTATAACCATCGGCGCCGACACCCCGGCTCTGGGACTCCTTGGATCCGACAGCTCTGAAACCCAGTAATGGATTGGAGAAGGAGCTATCGGGGCAAAAAGTGGGGCTGAACTCAGGGGGGCATCAGCACTACCATCTGCATCTGGGTTTGGAGGAAATGACCCATCATCCGGTCCATATCAGCGTTGGAGTGACTGTGGGTCGACCTAGAAGAGGCCGCCGAAGCAGGCTGGGAGGGCCACTGCGACGACCTCGAAGATGGTCATACCTCCTCCTCTGGCTCCGGTGAGAAACGTGGGGAATGGAGCAGAGGGGAGGAAGGCTCGGAAATCTTCTGAGGTGAGGAGAGCAGCTTGGCAGGCAGGGACAAGGGGACAGAGTTGGCCCGCCGCTTGTGGCTCCTATGCCTCTATTTCTCCCTCTCTCTCTCCTTCTCCCTTTCTCTCTCTCTCTCCTTTCCTTCTTCTCCTTCCTAGAGTCCCTCTCTACCTGGGAAGAAATGGGAGGTTGAGTCCCAGCCAGGGGAGAGGGAACAACAGGCTGAACAGCTGCAGCCACAGCTGTAGCCACTGAGGGAGAGGAGGAAGAAGCCGACTCCAAGGGTAGAAGGCCCGCCAGAATTAGCTTATTCCTCCTATCCCTCAGGGCCCCGGGGTTAAAAGCTGCACAAATTTGGCAGCCCGAAGACAAGTGTGGTACCCCCAGGCATAGCACGCACTGAGTGTGGCCATCCACTGGGGAAAGCTTATGACCACACTCAGTGCATTTAGAAAAAATAGCCTTAGAGGCCTTGGCCATAATCCCAAAAGAAAACACACACTTGCCTCTCATAAACACTAAGGGGGATAAAAGGGGAAAGTACTAGGCTTTAAACTAAGAGGAACAGTAAAGGGGTTTAAACTAAGGAATTAGCTGTTCACACACACACAAAAACTAATAAGATTTTAAGAAACTTTTCTTACTCACAGATCACCTAAAGCTAGGAGCTCGAGAAACCCGTGCTTGACAAAGCCACAGCAAACGAGATCTGGGGGACTGGAAGGTGGTGGCAGGGCATTATGGGTAAGGGGGGAGCTTGGAGCTTGGATCTCTAGCTTGGAAAGCTGCCGGCTCGGATCCAGGTCGGATCCGATACCCACATGTTGATGATCAAATGAAGTTTTCTACTTCAGATTAAGACTTATGTCTGCTGGATCCAAAGGCTTAGGATCTAATGCAGAATTAACAGCAGACCTTTTGGATCCAAGGAGAACTTAGGATCTGAAAAGAGCCCTAGGGGACTTTGGATTTGTAATTATTGTCTGAAGATAAAAATTATGTCCGTTGGATCAGAAAAAACTTATGATCCGATCATAGGATTCGAACCTGTCGGATCCAAGGAGTATTAAAAATCAGAAGGAGATGTTAGAGATGTCAGATTCAAGGTGGCTGGATCTGAACTCTTTCATAATGTCTTTCTCTTATTTTATTTATTTATTTATTTACTTTGGTTTATAATGAAGATGAAGTCAAAGAATTTGAATACCTGTACCTTTTGAAGGGTCCTTAAATATCGAACTCCAGCAATGTTCAGGGAAACAAGGAAGTTAGCAGCAAACCTTTCAATATTAATTTATTTCTTCCTTTGTTCAGGTTCTGAAGAACTGTTGGTCGGATCCAGTGATGGTCAGATCGGACATAGCTTTGGATGCAGTTTTTGTTCTTCCTTTTTCATTTTGAAGAAACAGGGACTAGAAAATCTGAGAAACTAGACCTTTTGTCATATAAATTGAGGTTTTAGCAATGGAATAAAAAAAAAAAACTGCAATAAATCTTGCATATAAAAGAAATATCAATAGAAATAAAACTGACACCAAAATGGAAAAATAAAACTGTAAAATAAACTGTCACAATAGTAGAGAAAAACAGCTGATATTAATAGTTATAAAACAGTTCAAAAGGTAAAGGGAAGGAAATTTTTCCTAGAAATATAGGAGAAAAGTCAATAAACTTAACTTCAGATTAAAATTGAAGAAATAGTAATTTGTTAAAGTTAGAAAGAAAAAAATAAGAAGAAATAACTTATCTTTTACAGAAAGTTTTAGCGCCGAAGGTGACCACATCTGAACTCTAAAGCGGCAAATGAAATCTGAGGGATTTTTGGCATGGGTTGGGAAGGAACTCTAGAGTTTGGTAGTGGCCATGAGCTAGAATAACTGCTGAGTCAGATCCAAGTATCGGATCCAACCCCATACGTTGAGGAAGAATGAAAATTAATAGCATCAGATCATTAAGGTTTTAGTCAATCAATAGTTCATATCATTAGGATTTTACACTTTTTGTTGCTCAAAAGTTCAGAAAAAGCATGCTGATGTAAAATCCGATGTTCTGTTAACTTTTAAGTGAATTAGAGTAGTCTGTCTCTCATGTATCTGCTATTTTACAGAATATACATGATTTTGCCTCATATTTATGCTCTGTTCCTTGTTGCCTTCTTTTTCCTGGTAAATGACTGAAGATTATAGTCATTCAGTAATGCCAGTCATTGCAGTTTAATAGTTTGAATTGCTGAGAAAATGTACATCTATGTAACACTTTTTTGTTCTGTAGCATTTTAGGTTATTTGGATTTGTCTGGTACTTAATGTTAACAAGCTTATTCATATAGTGAAAGGTACAGGGTTTGAAAGCTTTCACCTCCTTTTATCTACTTTGTGACTTCAAACAAGTCACCAAACAGAAAATGCTCACAAGTCATCCCTAAAAAGGGATACTTTGCCCAATGGATTTACCTAGTTAATGAATGTTGTTTGTCTTTTTGGCTTTTCCCGGTAAGGGGTCGTCACAGTGGAACTCCTGTCCGCTAATGATTGGCAGTAGATTTTTATGGTGCTGAGTTGCCAGCCCAATGCCCAACCTTCAGAGAAGGCACACCCATTCACGCATGTCTTTCGGAGGCCACTCGACCGCGGGGAGGACATGCAGACACCTGGTTAATGAATACATAAAATAATATTTAACATTTACCCCCCCCCCCCATTACTTTTGTCATTGTTCAGAAATTGTGAGCTAAAAATTTAGAGTATTGTGGTCTGTTCTTTGGACAATATGTGGCTTTCTGGAAAATTTGTCTGGACTGTAGTCACTAAATAATGACACGTGAGTTTCAAGTGTTGTAACCTTCTGAAAATGCCTGCTAATGCAAACCTTGAAATTCTACCATCTTTCTCAGTTCATACAAGAAATATTTAAAATCAGCTCCTGAGTTGGGGTTTTTAGTTCTGATTCTTTTGTATGAACATCTTTATTAAATTATCACTTAAGACATAGGCACAGATACATTAACAGAAAGCAAACAAACCATATTATAATTTTTCCATCTGCATACATTATACATCACGTTTTCTTTCCCTTTTTATTACTATCATCAGTCCAACATTACATAAATTACTCAACTCCTGCGTTCCATTAAACCTTACTTCTCCACCTGAACATTATTCTGCATTCATTGTTCCAGAAAATTCCATGTATTACTACATCATTTGCACCTTCCTTTTCTAAAGATCCTTCTTCCAATTCTTTTATTTCTTTTACAAGATTCACTCCTTTAAATATAGTTGGTTTAGACTATGGATTCCATTTTCTAATAATTGCTCTTTTAGCAACCAACATAATTAAACTTAACAAGGCCTAACTACATTTAGGAAATTCATATCCTGTGTCCCAGCTCAAAAGAATCATTTACTTAGTTACTTTGTAATTCTTGAGATAAGAAGAAGTGAGGGCAGATGAAAGCTGCACTGCATGGTTCTGACATTATTGAGCTCAGATACATTTTTGAGTTATTATTTATTAATTTATTTGTTCACTCACTTGATCTCAAGCAGACATCCAAAGTGTGCAGATATACAAGTGGATGTAACTAGTGTGTGCGCACGCATGTGTGTGTGTGTGTGTGTGTGTGTGTGTGTGTGTGTGTGTGTGTGTGTGTGTGTGTTAGGGTCAGAGATCAAAGTATTACCAAAGAAGTTGACAGAATGAAGTAATAATAATTTAGATGGAGAAAAAGACTAAAGTTTGTCACTGAGAATTTCTAAGTACAGTTGCTAAGACAGAGTATGAGAGTAATTTGCTTTTTTGTGTCTGTTGGGAGGGCTGAACTTTTGCAATTTGCTCTCATTTCAATTATCCACTGTTTGAAGAGCTGAGTATGTGGTAAAACACAACATAATACAGCTGCTGTTTAACTTTTTGCCTTACAACTAGTGTAAAAGGAAAATGTTATGTTGTAACAAAGTGACTAGTCTAGCAAGCAAAGAGAGACGAAGTATCAAATAACTTCTTATAAGTTTAAAGTCAACATTCTGACCATGCTGTGAAATCTCTTTCTAATTGTTATTAGTAAATGGGTCGCATTTTACCCATCTTTTGCACATTATGTGAGATAGTGTAGTATTATACATTTTTCAGATGGAAGGTTGACTTTCCTGTAGTTTCTTTAATTCTTTTGTTAGTTTGTATAATAGAATATATGATATTCATGATGTTACGAGCCTGTTCTTACCTCTATTGTTTGTGGGCCTTGGAATTTTGCAGCTTGAGTTGTTTTTCCCTAGAATCACTAATAGCTAAATAATGAGGTATGTGCTAAAATGCACTTCTCCAGCTTTGATAACTGTTGGATAACTTATTTTGCCTTATAAATAGCTAAAAGGAAAATGTTTATATTACAACCAGGTGACTGTTCCGGAAAAGAAAAGGAGAATGAACAGGAAAGGGGACTTGCTGTAAGTATAAAGTACACATTCTATCAGTTCTGTGAACTTTCTTTATAGCTGATAGTAAATGTTACATTTTACCCATTTGTTCACATTTTGAGAAGTAAAGTACACATTCTATCAGTTCTGTGAACTTCCTTCATAGTTGCTAGTAAATGTTACATTTTACCCATTTGTTCACATTTTGAGAAGTAAAGTGCACATTCTATCAGTTCTGTGAAATTCCTTCATAGTTGCTAGTAAATGTTACATTTTACCCATTTGTTCACATTTTGAGAAGTAAAGTGCACATTCTATCTGTTCTGTGAACTTCCTTCATAGTTGCTAGTAAATGTTACATTTTACCCATTTGTTCACATTTTGAGAAGTAAAGTACACATTCTATCAGTTCTGTGAACTTCCTTCATAGTTGCTAGTAAATGTTACATTTTACCCATTTGTTCACATTTTGAGAAGTAAAGTGCACAGTCTATCAGTTCTGCGAACTTCCTTCATAGTTGCTAGTAAATGTTACATTTTACCTATTTTTCCAAATTTTGACAGGTTGTGGAGTGTTCCATATTATGAAGATAGAAGCTTGCCTATGGCTACAGTTTCTTTAATTTTTTTCTTGGTGGTGGGGCAGCTAGTAGGGTAATAATATCAACACTCACTAAACTGAATAAATCTCAGCAGAAGGTTTTAAGAATCATTTCTAGTTTTAATTCTCTCAATCATTAAAGATATAAATAGTTATAAATTATTCTGCTGAGACTTATTTGCACACAACTGTAATATTCAGAATATCATACATGCCTCATTTAAAATCTGCCCTGCCACCTATAAAACCTTGTAGTGGGTTACTGTGATCAGAAATTCCCTTCCTTGTGCCACCCAACAACATTCAAGTTTATTTATTTTGGTGTTCATACTTCACGTGGTTCATGTTGCATTTGCTTTGTACAGTTTTGTCTTTCTCAATGCTGGGTTTTCCTTAGAGAGGTGGAAAATTCTAACATTAAGTGGTTGTTTATGGTTGTCAATCTATTTCATTCATTCACCGTAGCTTTGTATTTTAAGTTATTGTAATACATCAAAATCACTATGTGCTTCTTAACTGAACCTGCTTTATTAATTTGTTCTTGGAGGTGTTGCTCCCATAATCCATTTTAAGTCCCGTTTATATAAGTCACTCTCTCTCTCTCTGTATATATATATATATATATATATATATATATATATATATATATATATATATATATATATATATATATAGTTCTCCTACACCTGGTCAAATGACCTTTTATGCTGACATCTGTTTGCTCAACACCATTTGGTCAACATAAAAAGACGGTTGATAGGTGTGCAAAATGAGCAATCCTTAGGTAGGAGAATATTCCCTTTCCTGAGGGATTGTGCAGTCTCAGAATTAATATATAAAATTAGCAGGGAGTGTTGGGGCTAAGCCCCTGCACTTGAGGGGAGCAGCAAAGCTTATTCTCCAGCACAAACACTTGCATTTGGTTTACTCTGCTCTGGCTCTAGGTTAATCACTGCAGCATGCTCAGAATGTGTCTTTATTTGTAGTATATCTATATATATATATATATATATATATATATATATATATATATATATATATATATAGCTATAGCTATATATACACATATATATTATTTATTATTCATACACAGTTGTGGTATTTTCATTTATGTCATTCTTGGAATTTGAACAGTAACCTCTTGTTTGGTGTGCTTTTTATCCATGGGATTTTTGGTCAATTAGTTTCTTGTTATTCTTTTTTTTTGTTTTATTTAGTTTGTCTTCTCCAGTTTTTTCCAGTTTTGTATTGTATATATGTTTTCATATTTTGTTTCTTAGTTTCTTATATTATTATTTAGCATTTTTTCATAACTTTACCTTGTTCATAGGTAGGTACTAAGCTATCTGCCCGAGGGCATTTATAAGCCTAGCCAGAGTGTGTCAACTTTCGCCGCCCCATCGATTAATTAACTGAGCCTCTGTTAAGCAGAGCCAATGAAGTGATCCCAGGGGTGTATTTTCTGTTACCCATCCACTCGTCAAGGCTTCTCTTGAAGAGTGTTAGTGAGGGCTCTGCCTAATGTAGTTAGGAATTTTGTTCCAAAGAATGGGGAGTCTCTGTGACAGGAATCTATCCCTCCAGCATGTTCTATTTATTGTTGTGGAGAGGTTTAGCTCACTATAGCGTGTGGCTTGCAGTGATTTGGATTTCTTTAGGTGGAGCATGTCCATCAATTCTGAGTTGGACATGGCTTTGTAAGTCAGGCAGAGATCATCTCTGAGTAAGCGAAATGTGACTGAGTACAGCTGGAGTTTTTCCAGTCAGGCTGCATAGGACATATGTTTGAGGCCAGTAATCCTCTTGGCGAGGTACTTTTGTGGTCTTTCCAGCTGTTGGAAGTGTCTTGTGAGGTACATCCCAAATGGGGCACTGTACTCTATGATGGGTCTGATGAGTGATGAGTAGAGGGACACTATAACCTCTTTATTTCTAGATGTGAACCCTTTAGTAATTAGATGGGCTACATAGAAGGATTTCCTAACTACTTTGGCAATATGATTGTCACAGGAGAGATTACTATCTACCTGGGTCCCCAGATCTCTTATTACCTCTTCTGTATTAAGGGGGCTGCCACCTATGTGGTAATTCATGGGCGTTTTGTTTTTCCCAAACGGGATGACTATGCATTTTTTGGCATTTAGATTGAGACCACAACTTTGACACCAGTTGTCCATCTCAATAAGGCCCTTTTGGAGAATGTCCATGTCAGCTGGAGAGTCAATTATGGCTCCCAGTTTGCAGTCATCGGTGAACTTGGTTAGCCATAGTCCTCCTGTGTTTGCCTGTACTTCTGAGAAGTATATGCCGAACAGTAGGGCTCCCCGGACTGAGCCTTGTGGGTCACCACATCTGACTGGTTTAGAGTCAGACCTGGAGCCCGCTATTCTTACCGTGTGAGTTCTGTCTGTAAGCCAGCTGGCAACCCATCTCATGACGTAGGGGTTTATGTTCAGGCTGGTGAGTTTTTCTATAATTCCAGAGTGGGAAATGGTGTCAAAAGCCTTGGCAAGGTCAAGATAGGCTGTGTGAACTACCTTCCCCTCATCTATGGCCTTGGCGACTGTCTTGAATAAGTCAACCAGGTTTAGTAGGCATGATCTGTCCTTAACAAAGTCAAACTGGATTGGGTCAAGTGTTTGGAGGCTCCCAATGTCATTGTTAATGAGTTCCATGATGATGCGCTCCATAGCCTTGCAGACTAGGCTAGTCAGGCTTATGGAGCAATAGTTACCAGGGTCAGTTGTGGCCCCTCCTTTGTGGAGTGGAATAACTGTTGCTGTGTGCCATTCTATGGACACGTAGCCTGTGGAGAGGCTGAGGTTGAACAGCGTGTTTAGGTGGGGGGTTAATTCATTCTGTAGTTTGTGCAAGATGCAGCCTGGGACACCATCTGTCCCCATTGACGCTGTGGTTTTGGCTTTTGAAAGGGATGTTTTCACCTGTGTGTCTGTGATTTCCAGGACACTACACTTTTCCGGTATTGTTGTGGGCCCTTTTGGGGGTGAGAGGGGGCTGAAGTTTGCACTAATCTATCTGCCAGGATGTTGGCAATATCAGTTGGTTCAGTATATTTTGTGCTATTTTGCACTAGCTCAGAGCATATCTGCAAGTTGCCACTTAGGGTCTTGACATAGCTAAAGAAGGCTTTATGGTTATCTTTTGAATCATTGGCTATTTTTCTTTCGAAGTTAGCCTTGGAGGATTTTATGAGGGACCTTAGTTTCTTATTAATACTGATCAGGGGTGCCTTTCTTTCTTGGGATTTGCTTTTTTTCTGAACTAGTTTCCTCCTTCTATTGTATAGCCTGTTTATGGCAGGGGTCCACCAGACTGGTTTCCTTCTCTTAGGGGAGTGAGTCTTGGTTTTGCTAGGGATGGCACAATCCATGCATCCTTGTAGGTGCTCATAGAGTGCATTTGTAAAGGTTCCTGCATCTTGGACACTGTTATCCTTTAGCGTGGGGGCTATGAAACTTACCACCTCTGTCTTAAGTAAGGTGAAGTTTGCTATAGTAAAGTTTTTCACTGTGGTTTCCTTGGCTGGAGGATGGTGGTGTGGTGTGGACATCCAGAGTGATTAGTTTATGGTGTGATCTAACCAGTGACAGGTTGACCTCCAGTGTGGAACACCTGTCGCCCATGTTGGTGATGACCAGGTCCAATATGTTTTCACCTCTGGTAGGGGAGTTTACCAGCTGATTCAGGGCATTTGAGTTGATAAATTCCAGGAAGCACTGGACCTGGGATTTTGTACTTGAGTAGTTTATCCAGTTAATGGTAGGGTAATCGAAATTGCCCAATATCAGGGTGTTCGGTAGGACCTTCATGTTTTCCAGTGTCTCCAGAAAGGCAGAGTGGTGGTCCTAGGTCATGGAGGGTGATCTGTAGCAGGCCACAATTTGCACTGCAGATTTTCCTGATGTTAGTTGCACATGGATGATCTTGGAGGTATCATGCTCCACCACTAACCTGGAGGTGTAGGTATCCTTGATGAATATGGATACACCCCCTCCGTTAGTGTTTCGGTCCATGTTCTGTGGCAGAAATATGTGGTATGAGTTGTAGCCCGGTAGTGCTGGGGTGCTCTGTGGAGCCTTGAACCAGGTTTCAGTTACTGTACAGATGTCGACATTCTCCATAATGAGGAGTGCTTCGAGCGCGTGCATTTTGAGATTTAAACTCCTGGCGTTGAGTAGCATAACCCTCATTTTTTTGTATATTTTACAGTTCTTTTTTATTATATCTATTGGTGATAATGTTCAATTAGTTACTGTTGATAGGGTCAAAACTAAGTGCTCCCTAGCTGTCATTTCAGGCCATTTTAAGCCTAGCCAATTTCCCTTTTGGTGTTTGAATTAACCTATCTCATTTGGTGTTAGATTGACCTTACCTATACCCTGTTCTATAATTAAATATTACCTCAGGCTAGAATACTGGGATAACACCATAAATAATTTGAGGGGACCCATGCATGGGATAAAGCATTTAGCAGATGCCTTTGTCCACTAGTAGTAGTACAGGGGCAGTCCTGAGGTACATTTTCTATTACCCACCCATAGATCAAAGTTGATTTTGAATAAGGATAGGGATGAGCTTTGTTTTAAGTGGATGGGGAGTCTGTTCCATAGCAGTGGCATCATTTGTGAGTTATACCTGTCCCTCCAAACCATTTTCTTGCTGTTGTATAAGATGTTTGGATACCTAGACCAAATACTTGTGTTGCCATTTACTTGCTGATGTGCAGTAGGCCCATCAGTATTGGTTTAAAGGATGGTTTGTAAGCCACACACAGGTCACCTCTTAACAATCACTAGGATACAGAGTATAGTGAAAGGGCTTTCAGTTGGTCCAGGTAGGACATATTTGTTTAGGCCTTGTATCCATCTAGTACAATATTTCTGTGGGGATGCCACTTGATGGATGTGTCTGGACAGATACATGCCAAAGGGGGCATTTTACTCATTGACTGGCCTAATGAGGGCTGAGTAAAGGGGGGCAATGCCATTCCTAGATCTAAACACAATCTTTTGTTTATAAGTTATACAATAGAGAATACCTTTCTTATGGCAGTGGACACGTGTTGGTCGAAAGTTAAGTCACTATCCAAGTAATTTCTCAAATCCTGAATGACTGGATCAGTTCTTAGGAGCATATTTTCAATGTGCTAGTTCCTTGGGGTAGCTAACCTTCCAAAGATATGGTAATGCAGTTTTTAACATTTATATTCAATCCATAATTTTTGGTACCAGTTATTTATTTGGGCCGAACCTTATTGCAAGATGGCTAAGTCATTTCAGGATTCAGTGACTGCTCCTAGCTTGCAGTCATCTGCAAACATACTCAGCCAGAACTCTTTGGCCTAGACTTTCACTTTTCAGAAGTTGATGCCAAACAGGAGAGGTCCCAGGACCAAACCTACTGATTACTGGTCTCTTTGAGGTAGTAGCTTTAACTGTCCTATTTTAGTCTTCTGCATCCTATCTGTTAGCCGACTGGCAATCCAACAGGTGACCATGCTAAATATGGATATATATATATATATATATATATATATATATATATATATATATATATATATATATATATGGCTAATAATATATATAAATATGGTTAAATATGGGTTTATTACCTGTTTATTTAGCTTTTCTATTATGTCTAAGTGGAGCATTGTGTCAAAAGCTTTGGCCAGGTTGTGGTATACTGTTTTACCTTCATCCTTTGCTTTGGTGACCTTTTCATAAAAAGTGCACCAGGTTGTGTAAGCATGACCTGCCCTTGATGAATCCAAACTGAAACTGTTCCAGTATTTAGAAGTTCCCTATGACCTTATCAATTAGTTTTATGATAAGTCTTTCAATGGCTTTGCATGTGAGGTGGGTCAGACTTATGGGTCTTTAATTGTCTGGGTCTGTGGAAGGTTCTCTCAAGCAGGGTAATGATTGTAGCTGTTATCCATTTGCTTTGTATAAAACCTTTATGGAGGCTGATGATGAACAGTTTTGTTAGGGGGAAATCTAAATAGCATTTCATGCTATTTAAGATGAATCCAAGGATATTGTCAGGGCCCATAGATGAAGAATGTTTAGCTTTCAATAGTAATTTTAGAACTTGGTCTTGTGTGATAGCTGTAGGTGAGACAGTTTTAGGCATATCTTGGGGCATCAGATGGAGGGGATAAAGGGGTAGAGTTAGAGTTGAATTTATTGTCCAGTAAGTTTGCTATACCTTATCCCTTCAGCCTTAGTGTGGGTAACATCGTTCATAATCAGATCAGTGCATTGCTGCAAAGTGCTTCTGATATTATGAACATAACTGAAAAAGGCCTTGTAATTGTCTTTGTATTGGGTGGATCGGAGTTACCTAATCTGAAGGGATATTTCAGAACAACACAGTCAAGGCTCCTATACACAGCAGTAGCAGAAAACTATAATTCAATGTGGAAAGGGATGATAATGAGACGGGGGAAGTTCAAGAAACAAGGAGAGACTGGAATTTTCTTTAACAAGAGTAACAATTATCATAAATAATATCATATTCATAAAGCAGCAGAAGTATTCTAAGAACTAAGCCAACATGAGAGTGGAGAAATGAGATTCTGCCGATTGAGATGACTGCAAGTAGGGATACCAATAATAGGCAAGAGAAAGCTGGAATTTATTGGAGAAAACTGACAAAAGAGCCAAATTATATTCATGTTGGTAAAAATTATCTCATCCACAAGGACTTTCTGATTATTAGCTGGGTTAGATAACATAGCTTCTACAGGTGTTAGAAAGTATTTTCCAGAAATCACATATAGAAAGGAGAGTCAGGTCACTGTGAATGAAAAAATAGGTAAGTACTTATATGAAAAAAGTCTCACTTTAAAAATGGAAATATGTAGAGCATCCAGACCTATATTTGGGCACATATGTTTAGACAGGATGGTGTGCAGTTGTCAATATCATGGAAAATAATTTTTGCATAAGATATTTTGTTCTATTAGAAAACCTGCAGTCTACAAAAAAGGTATTGTTTTTTCCAAAACAAAAGATGGAAAAAGAGGCAAGGGGCAGGTGAAAAGGAAGAAGTCAAAACTGAACGTGGAAGGACTGAAGAACATTACCACAGGAAAAAAAGAGGAGAAAATAGAAGATGACAATATGGTTCAAGATATGGCTGTACAAAGCCAGGTGGATGAGAATTTTATGCTAGCAAATGTAATAAGCAATGAACAAATTGGCACATCTTGGAGAACTTTTAGTTATGTACTTACCATAACTTTAGATGTTTGGGATCCATCTCGGCTACATTCTGTACTGATGGGTTCGGAGCCGATCCTCGGCTCCGACTCGGCATGCTATACTATAGAGCGAAGTCTCTAATTAGCTGAGCTATTCTACATCCCAGGATGCACCACCACTACTTCCCCAGATCTTGTTTGTCCGCACACATGCACACAATCATAGACAGTTGAAATAACATTGCCAGGTGTTTCAAGATGAAACAGCTAAACTGAACCATTCGGTCTCTTCTGATCTCCAAGGCAGGGGGAAGGAGGGTGGGTTATTAGGAATGTAGGCGAGATGGATCCCAAACATCTAAAGTTATGGTAAGTACATAACTAAAAGATGTTATGTGATCCTATCTCGCCTACATTCTGTACTGATGGGACAGCGTCCCTAGCACCTGATTCCTGGGTGGCTCACTGGAAAACACTCCTGAGAACTGTGGAACCGAAGGAAGCTCGCCTGAGATGCCACATCCAATTTGTAATGAGAAATGAAGGTGTGAGGAGAAGACCAGGTAGCCGCAGCAGCACAAATGTCACTAATGGCAAGCTTGGAATGAAAGGCTGTCGAAGTAGCCATTGCCCTTGTAGAATGAGCTTTCACAGTGGTTGTAAGCTCTCTATTAGAAAGAAAGTAAGTATGACTGATACAGTCTCTGATCCACTTAGCAATAGTGACCTTCGTGACGGCTTTGCCCAATTTGTTGTCCGAAAAGGACACAAACAACTGATCTGTTTTCCGTGCTTGGTGTCCTATCTAAGTAGAAACGCAATTGCCTATGAACATCCAATGAATGGAAGATATATTCCACTCTGTCTGAGTAGTTGGGGAAGAAAACTGGGAGTTCCAATGACTGTTGAAGACAAAAACTAGAACAAACTTTAGGAACAAAGGATGGATTAGGCCTGAGGGAAACTCTATCCTTGTGAAAAACCAGATGCAGTGGTTTGACACATAGGGCTTGAAGTTCCGAAACTCTTCTGGCTGATGTAATTGCCACCAAAAAAGCAGTCTTCCAAGAAAGAAATTTCAAGTCACAAGTTGCTGCCGGTTCGAAGGGGGAAGAGGTCAAAGCACCTAATATGAAATTAAGATCCCTCGGTGGAGCGGGATGAGAAATCGGAGGTCGTAGCAGCCCAGCACCTTTCATGAAGGCTTTACACAACTTATTGCTCATCAAAGGTGGGTCTATACTTTCATGAAAATTAAAAATAGCTGCCAATTGAACCTTGATGGTAGAGACCAAAGAACCTTGATTGAATAAGGAAGCTAAAAATTTCAAAACTTCAGACACTGGGGCAGTAATAGGATCTAATCCCCGGAGTTGGGCCCAAATGGCGAATCTCTTCCATTTGCTGTTATACATTTTTTTAGTCGAATTCTTGTGGGCCGAGGACAAGATATGTATGACTTCCGAGTCCAAAACCTGGTTCCTGACTATGGTCGGAAGTGGAGGAGCCAAGCTGTTAACCTCAATGAATGAAGGGACTGATGAAGCTGTCCCGACTGGTGAATCAAGAGATCTGGAGCCTGGTCCAGGAACCATGGACCATCCAGTGCATATTTCCAAAGAAAGGACAGCCAGACTTGATGAGGCCAGTATGGGGCAACTAATATCATCTTGCACATCAAGTGAATCGCCTTCTGGATCACCCTGGGAAGAAGGGGAACCGGTGGGAAGGCGTACAGTAGGCCGGTGGGCCAAGCTTGGACTAGGGCATCCTTGGGAACCCCCCCCCGGAACTGGGGTGAGAGAGAAGAACTGCAGACATTTCGTGTTGTGAGGAATTGCAAAGAGGTCGCAACAAAGAGTTCCCCATCTTCTGAAGATCTGAGTTACTACTCTGTCGTTCAGAGACCACTTGTGAGGGCTAGAATAGTTCTGCTCAGTCGGTCGGCTATCACATTGGATCTCCCCGGGATGTGTGTTGCTACCAAGAAATGTTTGGTTGCAATAACCCAATCCCATACTCTCATGGCCTCTCTGCAAAGGGGGTAGGACCTGGTCCCTCCCTGCTTGTTCAGGTACCAGACTACTGACATGTTGTCGGACTGAACGGCAATCATGCCCTGGGGGAGGTAACTGTGTAGTGCTTGTAGCGATAGAAGCACCGCCCTCATTTCCAGTATGTTGATGTGTAGGGAACTCTCGTCGGGGTGCCACTTGCCTTGGACTGACCTGCCCAGGTAATGTCCCCCCCACCCTGTCTGGGAGGCGTCCGTAGTCAAAGTGGCCACTGGAGGTGGAGGAACGAAGGGTCGCCCCTGATCCAGGTTGGAGGACAGAAGCCACCAACGGAGATCCTGTTTGCACTTCTCCGTGATCATAATGAGGTGACTGAGAGGGAGATCCTGATACGACCACTGGACTGACAGGAGCCACTGGAGAATCCTCATGTGCAATCTTGCTAAGGGAACTAGGAAAATGGTAGCCGACATTGAACCCAACAGTTGTAGGACCATCCTTGTTGGGGCTCGGCGTTTGAAAAGCAATGTTCAGACTTGAGATTGTAATGTTTCTATCCTCTCTGTAAGAAGATAGACCCGCATTTGCTTTGAGTCTATCTCTATTCCGATAAACCGTATGCGCTGAGATGGCAGCAACACGGACTTTGCCCAATTGAAGGTGATTCCCAGGGAGTCGCCTAGAGAAATAGTGGCTGCTAGGTTTTGTAAGAGTAGACGCCTGAAGGTGGCAGTTAGGAGCCAGTCATCTAGATATGGAAACACCTGGAATCCTAGACTTCTCAGGTGAGTAGTCACCACTGCCAAACATTTGGTGAACACCCTGGGGGCTGTGGTGAGACCAAAGGGCAGTGCACGGAACTGGAAATGACTGTCTCCCAGGCTGAAGCGCAAGTGTCTCCTGGACGCCTGATCTATCAGGATGTGATAATAGGCGTCCTTGAGATCTATGGAGCACATCCAAACACCTTTCTCCAGCAGCGGAGAATGGATTGTAAAGTGACCATCCGAACTTGGACTTCTTGACAGAACGGTTGAGCTTGCTGAGATCCAAGATGGGCTTCATGTCCCGGTCTTTTGGCACCAAAAGAATCTTGAGTAAGTCCCTAATCGGTCTTGTCTTGGGACTGGTTGGATGACTCCTTTTTGAAGCAGCTTTGAAATTTCGAAGGCTGCGAGATCCCGTTGACTGGGTGGTGGGTCTGGGATTTTCTGGGATGGTGGGGGGGGCTGCGAAAAGGGGATGTTGTAACCTCCGGCAATGATTCAGAGCACCCATCGGTCCTGGGTGATATTCTCCCAGGCCTTTAGGTGCCTCGAAAAATGACCCCCGACTGGCTCCGGAGCGGCGCAGTCAGGCAATCCTTCAGGGATGCTGGAAGGTTGAGGAGCCATGAAAGGACTCGCGGTCTCCAGTGTTGCGGGGGCCCCTGCCGCCTCTGGGATGGCGTCTTCCTGAAAAATTTCCCCCTCCTCTGCCTCTAGAAGGGGGATCATCCTGCGGTGAGGGGTAAGTCTTCTGAGATTTGCGGAACCACATTTCCCCCCCCTCTTCTAGCCTTGGGATAAGGCCGGAAGGGAGTGGAAAACCGTGCCCCTACGGCAGTCAAAGTCTTACCCTCTTGTTCACAGCGGGTCAAGGTGTCCTTTACCTTGGGTCCGAACAAGGAGGACCCATCAAAGGGAGCGTCGGCAAAGGAAGACTTGAAGGCCTCCACAAAATGACACAGGTGGAGTCAGGCCAGTCTCTGTAGAGCAACACCTGTACTGCAGCTCTACCAGCCCCTTGGCCACATATATATCCACAGCACTCTTTGCAATTGTAATTTAGTTGACAGAGTATCAGGTATGCCCATTTTTTTGAATGTATGTGTGGTTGAGTGGATTTTTGTGCATGTGCATGTTTCGTTGAAAACAGGAAACATGTTGCGGATGGTTAAATGTTTGGGTGCTTGGTTTAGTGTAAGACTTGAGTATGTTTGTGTGCCAGTGTTTGTGGGTTAGGAAGACAACTTTTTGTGATGTATGTGCACCTCCTTATGAATGCATGCTAATCCTGACCCTAACTCTAACCAGCACTTTATCCTATCTTACAATAATACTTACTTCACACTACCACTCTTCAGGCAAATTTGGACAGTCGATAGTGCCAGGGTTTTGGATTTAGTGATCGAGGAAGGAAACATTTTGTTTCCTTCAATAATTGTTTTTGTATTTTTTTTTACCTGGATTTTATTTACTTTAAACTTTCACATATTAAAGAAATACAAATAAAATATAATATCTCAGTCTTCACTAACAGTATCAAATACAGACAAACTAATGAATGAACAGCATAAATGCATTGTTTACAACTTAAAAGAAAAGACTTGCATCACATAACAGCATTAGTTCCACATTAAACAAAATATGAAAACACAAAGATATCACTCATTAACCCTAGTGAGAGGAGGAGGGAAATATTATTACAGTGTACACTCAAGCTTCTCCATAAACAGGGGATGCTATCTGTACTACTCATGTACTAAAACAAATATATAACATTACCAAGATGCTGCTTGAGGAAGGGTTTTCTTTGCTTTTCAGTGTTTAGCACAAAAGAGTTTAACTGGACATTTCTCAATAAACTGCCAACTTCCTCCTAACGTTGGAATCTGCCTGTGGAAACAAACCAAAAATCGAAAACTCCCATCCTAAATTAACAGACCACAAGTTTCCTTCAATTTGTTGCTAACAGAGCACCAGTGTGCCTGCATCTTGGGGCAGCTCCAAAACATGCACAGGTTGACTGCTTCATCCAGACCACACCACTCCAGCAGATGTCCACAGAAGAAACCCCACCATCAACTGCTAATGCAGGTGAGGTACCACCAAAATAAGAGCCTCTTTTGCTGGTCAAAATCTGCTGCCTGCCATATGGCATCCCATTGGGACTTGAATGAAATACCTTCTTGCCATCTGCATCTACCCTCACAGATATCTTTCTTTCCTTTCCCACACATCTTTGTGCATTAATCCAGCCTTTCCCTGAGTCATTCTACCCCATTTCCCCAAGGGCAAATCAATCCTTATTTTCTCTGACCCTTGAATATTACTTGTCCACATCTACATAAACTGACTGTAAGTGAACTATTCCTGCTTAGGCAAACTAAAGTCAATGCTAAGAAGTTCAAAACTTTTCTATTTCAGACTAGTAGAAGAGATAAGGACATATGACCAAAGCACTATTCCTTGGGTGACCCATAATGCTATGGTACAACCATCAAATAAGCTAATAGTTGCAGGATGATGTTGTATCATATCACTGGGTTCACGTCCCCTGCTATGAGCCTTATACCTCAATACTGCCTCACTAAGCTCTTTGAGGTGTTTTGTTTTTGTATTTTGGGGTTTTCTTTGTTTTGGATTTTGAATATGAAAATATCAAACTATTTATGAGTGATTTATTTTCATTTTTATATTTCTCATGAAACATATATATATATATATATATATATATATATATATATGTATACGTGTATATGTGTGCATGTAGGTTCATAGGTTCATAGGTGTTTACTAGGCTAATGACCACAAGGGCCTTTTTAAGCCTAGCCATGCATCCCAAATCTCTGACATGTTCTGATACACTTGATAAGTGCAAGCATGGGCCTGGGAGATGAACCATTTACAGGTTACCTGTTTGCATCAGAGACATAGGTGCCAAATCAGGGATGAATTTCCGGTTTCCCTTCCAATTGTCCAAGCTGCACTTGAATTGGATTAGGGAGGAACTCCGCTTCACATGGATGGGGAGCCTAGTCTATAGACGGGGCAGTCCCTGGGATGCATACCTATCTCTCCAGCAGGTCCTATTTATATCACAGGCAATGTTTAAGTCTTTAGAATGGGTAATTCTGGTACTGTTTATTTTGTAGATATGCAGGAGGTCCATCAGAGTGGGTCTGACAATGCCCTGTGTGCCAGGCATAGATCTCCCCTAAAAAGTCTGTAAGAGACAGAATACATGGATAGTGACTTGAGGCAGTCTGCAAAGGGCATATTACTTACACCCTGTATTCTTTTAGTGAGGAACCTCTGTGGATGTTCCAGTTGTTGGATATGCCTGGTTAGGTACATACCAAAGCAGGTATTGTACTCAATGATAGGTCTGATGAATGCCGAATACAGTGGAACAATGACTTCCTTGGACTTAGATGCCATACCTTTGTTTATGAGTTGCACAACATAGAATGATTTCCTCACCACTGTAGACACACAATGATCAAAGGCTAGATTACTATCTGTGTGTGTCCTTAAGCTCCTGACTACTGGGTCAATACTAAAGGGTGTGTTGTCAATGTGATAGTTACCAGGGATGGATGACTTCCTGAAGGATACAGTTATGCATTTCTTGGCATTTAGTTTTAGTCCATGACTCTGACACAATTTGTTTGTCTGTGTCAGCCCCTCCTGGAGAACATTTGTGTCAGTGTGAGATTCAATGACAGCTCCTAATTTGCAATCATCTGTATATTTAGTCAGCCAAAGACCACTGACATTGGCCTTGACTTCTGAGAAGTAAATGCCAAAAAGGATCTAAGGACTGATCCCTGAGAGACTCCACTTGTGACTGGCCTCTTTGTAGATCCTGTCTATGAGCCAGTTGGCTATCCACAGGGTGATATACATGTTTGTACCTAACCTCTTGAGTTTGTCAACAATTCCCGAGTGGGGAATTGTGCCAAATGCCTTGGCCAGGTCAAGGTACGCAGTGTAAATGATTTTGCCCTGATCCATTGTTTTGGTGACCTTCTCAAAGAAGTCCACCAGGTTGAATAGGCATGATCTACCCTTGACAAAACCAAACTAGGGTGGGTCCAGTGTCTGGAGATTTACTATATCTCTGTTGATCATCTCCATGATAATTCTTTCCATGGCTTTACATATAAGACTAGTGAGACTTATAGGTCTGTAGTTTCCAGGGTCTGTAGATGGCCCACCTTTGTGCAAAGGGATGACTGTTGCCTTTCTCCATTCATGAGGCATGAAGCCTGTTTGAAGGCTACAGCTAAATAATAATTCCAGAGGCCCTGATAGATAGAAGGCATCCTGGGATATTGTCTGGGCCCATTGATGCAGTGTTCTTGGTCTTTGAGACAGCATTAAGGACCTGTTCCCTAGTGATAGTAGAGGAAGTTGTATTTGATGATATTTCCTGAGGGAAGGTTGAGGGGGGGGGGGGAGAGGAGTAAAATTTGAGCTGCATTTATCAGCCAGGAGGTCTGCTATATCTTCTGGCTCATTATTGGTGGCTCCATTTACAATGAGCTCTGCACACAATTCTGTATTGTCTTTGAGACTGCAGACATAGTAATAATGGGAGGCCAAACATACCTGAAACATGGCTTTGGTAGACTTTATTTGTCCTCTGGGTTGTTTGTTTAGTTTAATGAGAGCACTTCTATCCTGCTGGGTGCTGCACCTCCTAATTTTTGCCATGATTTTCTTCCTTCTGTTATACAGCCTATTAATTTTGTGATTCCACCAGGGTGGCTTGTTTTTTGGGTTAGTTCTGTACTTCTTCCTGGTGGGTACAACTGCCTCTATGCAGCTATTAACATGCTTGTACAGCATTTCTGTGAACAGTTCTGCATAGGCAGAAGTGTTCTCAGGATTTATAAGGGCTTGAAATTTTGCAAGGTTCTCACTTAATAGCATGAGGTTAGCCTTAGAATAGTTCATGAATATTCCCGGTTTAGCTGGCGGTCCAGATTTTATTTTTACTTCAAAGGAGACCATTTTGTAGTCTGACCTTACTAGGGAAGGCATTACAGTAAGGGGTGTGCAGCATTCTCCCATATTAGTGAGGACCAGATACAGTATGGTTACACCCCTGGTTGGTGTATTGAAAATCTGGTCCAGGGAGTTTGTGTTTACAAAATCCAGGAATCTCTGTGCATGTACATTTGATGTCATATAGGATTCCCAGTTAATAGTGGGGTAATTAAAGTCACCCATGAATATTGTATTGGGTTGGATGGTTAGTGTTTCTAATAAGTTTAAATACATGGTATGGGTTTCCTGGGTCATAGAGGGGGACCTATAGCTTGCAAGGAAGTGGTATTTGATTTTACCTATGATGATTTGAACATGGAGCAACTCAAGTGCATTGTCCTGTTTGACCAGCCTTGAAGTATATTTATTTTTGATGTAAATAGAGACACTGCCACTTTTAGTCCCTGTCTGTGAAGTAGCTGATCTAAATGTGTGGAAGGCATTTTAACCCTGCACCGTTGGTGTGCTGTACAAGGTTTTAAACCACATCTCACAGACTGCATAGACATCAGCATTCTCTAGGGTAAAGAGAGCTTCCAGGGAGTGGATTTATATATATATATGTATATATATATATATATATATATATATATATATATATATATATATATATAATTTTTTAAATTTATTTTACATACACATGTGGAGTCTGGGGTGTAACTGAGTTTTGTAATAAGTGGCATGGTACTAGATATTTCATTTATTAATTTATTACCCTGTTACACCCCATCTATTTATTTATTCCTGTTAACAATTTTTCCAGTGTTGTAGTTTGTCTATAGTACTGTTTTCTGTGTATTTTTTTTATTTACTGTACAATTTTCCATTATTTTTATGGACTTCGGTATTACACTGATAGCTTAATATTGTAAATGAGGGAGGTATAATTTACTAACAATGCATGACTGGGTACAGGTATCATAGGACTTGTCCACTGTTGGTGTGGTTTGATCAGGAGGGCAAAGCTTGTGTGATTAAATAAAGCCACCCATGGGTAAAGTCTATGATACTGACACACAGCAGTGGATTGTTGCTATTATAAAAATGACAATATTAAGAAAGGGGGTGCTTACCTTTATTAAATAATCTCATTGTATAACAGCATTCTTTTGCCTCCTGTCTCCATACTGATACACTGAGCATGCTCGGGGCACCTACACCTGCACAGTACAGCAGTGCAAGATGCAAGACAGTGAGGAAGAAAACAGCAACTTGTCTCGCTTTCTCTCTCTATGTCTCTCTGTTTTCTAAATATTGCCAGGTTAACTGTTACTTCCTTTTGTGAAGAATTCTAGATAAATGCAAAAATAATAGGGACAAAGAGTAGAATGTGATCCCGGTAAGTAAAATGTAGATACAATAAAATAAACAATGTGGCTGGATGGATGAATGGACAGATTTAAAAAGTTTATAAGACAACATGATATCAGTATTCATTTTCTGAACTGTACGAAGTATGAAACTCATTTCCTGATATTGACTGACAGAAGACCTCAGTGATTTACCAACTAAGCAAACATTTTAAAAGGCACATGTTGAACGTATGAAGAAAATAAGGGATGATCTGAAAAAGTCTGGACAGTTGAGATGTATGGTTAATGGCGATAACGTTGATTGTACTGCTGGTAACCATAAGTCTCACCTATCTAGACTTCTGCAGTATGTCCCTGATATTCCTCTTTTTTTTTGCCTTGTCCCACACAAAATATTTTATTCCTGTACAAATGGAACATGTTCTTGAGGAAAGTTTACCTGCTTACTGGGATACTTTTGATTTACAATGAGCATTTTGACTGGGTTGTTCAATCTTCAAGAGCACATTTTTACATACTAAACACACTTCATTGTATAATTTACATGTTACTTTATGTTTTTTTATTTGACTGCTTATGGGATCTGTCTAAAGTGTGTTGAAAATTTCTACTGTGGTGGTTTCTAAATCCTTATGTCCTTAGTAGGCATAACAAAGTTAGCGATAGTTCCTTTTTTATTTTTACTTTTTTATATGTGCATTTTTGCATTATTTTTATGAAATAGTGGACATAGTCAGTGATTTTTAAGGCTTAGACTAGGCTGCAGTAAGGTTTTTGTAAATGAATTTTACATGTGATATCAGCAAGCAACATCTGAATTTAAGTACTGACTTGAATGAAAGGTGATTTGAAACTCCTTCAGAGGATAAGCTTGTATATTTGAGTTTAAACTACTTTTATTTATTATTCATACACAGTTGTGGTATTTTCATTTATGTCGTTCTTGGAATTTGAACAGCAACCTCTTGTTTGGTGTGCTTTTTATCCATGGGATTTTTGGTCAATTAGTTTCTTGTTAATCTTCTTTTTGTTTTATTTAGTTTGTCTTCTCCAGTTTTTTCCAGTTTTGTATTGTATATATGTTTTCATATTTTGTTTCTTAGTTTCTTATATTATTATTTTGCATTTTTTCATAACTTTACCTTGTTCATAGGTAGGTACTAGGCTATCTGCCCGAGGGCATTTATAAGCCTAGCCAGAGTGTGTCAACTTTCGCCGCCCCATCGATTAATTAACTGAGCCTCTGTTAAGCAGAGCCAATGAAGTGATCCCAGGGGTGTATTTTCTGTTACCCATCTACTCGTCAAGGCTTCTCTTGAAGAGTGTTAGTGAGGGGCTCTGCCTAATGTAGTTAGGAATTTTGTTCCAAAGCATGGGGAGTCTCTGTGACAGGAATCTATCCCTCCAGCATGTTCTATTTATTGTTGTGGAGAGGTTTAGCTCACTAGAGCATGTGGCTTGCAGTGATTTGGATTTCTTTAGGTGGAGCATGTCCATCAATTCTGAGTTGGACATGGCTTTGTAAGTCAGGCAGAGATCATCTCTGAGTAAGTGAAATGTGACTGAGTACAGCTGGAGTTTTTCCAGTCAGGCTGCATAGGACATATGTTTGAGGCCAGTAATCCTCTTGGCGAGGTACTTTTGTGGTCTTTCCAGCTGTTGGAAGTGTCTTGTGAGGTACATCCCAAATGGGGCACTGTACACTATGATGGATCTGATGAGTGACGAGTAGAGGGACACTATAACCTCTTTATTTCTAGATGTGAACCCTTTAGTAATTAGATGGGCTACATAGAAGGATTTCCTAACTACTTTGGCAATATGATTGTCACAGGAGAGATTACTATCTACCTGGGTCCCCAAATCTCTTATTACCTCTTCTGTATTAAGGGGGCTGCCACCTATGTGGTAATTCATGGGTTTTTTGTTTTTCCCAAACGGGATGACTATGCATTTTTTGGCATTTAGCTTGAGACCACAACTTTGACACCAGTTGTCCATCTCAATAAGGCCCTTTTGGAGAATGTCCGTGTCAGCTGGAGAGTCAATTATGGCTCCCAGTTTGCAGTCATCGGTGAACTTGGTTAGCCATAGTCCTCCTGTGTTTGCCTGTACTTCTGAGAAGTATATGCCAAACAGTAGGGCTCCCTGGACTGAGCCTTGTGGGACACCACATCTGACTGGTTTAGAGTCGGACCTGGAGCCCGCTATTCTTACCGTGTGAGTTCTGTCTGTAAGCCAGCTGGCAACCCATCTCATGACGTAGGGGTTTATGTTCAGGCTGGTGAGTTTTTCTATAATTCCAGAGTGGGGAATGGTGTCAAAAGCCTTGGCAAGGTCAAGATAGGCTGTGTGAACTACCTTCCCCTCATCTATGGCCTTGGTGACTGTCTTGAATAAGTCAACCAGGTTTAGTAGGCATGATCTGCCCTTAACAAAGTTGAACTGGATCGGGTCAAGTGTTTGGAGGTTCCCAATGTCATTGTTAATGAGTTCCATGATGATGCGCTCCATAGCCTTGCAGACTAGACTAGTCAGGCTTATGGAGCGATAGTTACCAGGGTCAGTTGTGGCCCCTCCTTTGTGGAGTGGAATAACTGTTGCTGTGTGCCATTCTATGGACACGTAGCCTGTGGAGAGGCTGAGGTTGAACAGTGTGTTTAGGTGGGGGGTTAATTCATTCTGTAGTTTGTGCAAGATGCAGCCTGGGACACCATCTGTTCCCATTGACGCTGTGGTTTTGGCTTTTGAAAGGGATGTTTTCACCTGTGCGTCTGTGATTTCCAGGACACTACACTTTTCCGGTATTGTTGTGGGCCCTTTTGGGGGTGAGAGGGGGCTGAAGTTTGCACTAATTTATCTGCCAGGATGTTGGCAATATCAGTTGGTTCAGTATATTTTGTGCTATTTTGCACTAGCTCAGAGCATATCTGCAAGTTGCCACTTAGGGTCTTGACATAGCTAAAGAAGGCTTTGTGGTTATCTTTTGAATCATTGGCTATTTTTCTTTCGAAGTTAGCCTTGGAGGATTTTATGAGGGACCTTAGTTTCATACTAATACTGATCAGGGGTGCCTTTCTTTCTTGGGATTTGCTTTTTTTCTGAACTAGTTTCCTCCTTCTATTGTATAGCCTGTTTATGGCAGGGGTCCACCAGACTGGTTTCCTTCTCTTAGGGGAGTGAGTCTTGGTTTTGCTAGGGATGGCACAATCCATGCATCCTTGTAGGTGCTCATAGAGTGCATTTGTAAAGGTTCCTGCATCTTGGACACTGTTATCCTTTAGCGTGGGGGCTATGAAACTTACCACCTCTGTCTTAAGTAAGGTGAAGTTTGCTATAGAAAAGTTTTTCACTGTGGTTTCCTTGGCTGGAGGGTGGTGGTGTGGTGTGGTGTGGACATCCAGAGTGATTAGTTTATGGTCTGATCTAACCAGTGACGGGTTGACCTCCAGTGTGGAACACCTGTCGCCCATGTTGGTAATGACCAGGTCCAATATGTTTTCACCTCTGGTAGGGGAGTTTACCAGCTGATCCAGGGCATTTGAGTTGATAAATTCCAGGAAGCACTGGACCTGGGATTTTGTACTTGAGTAGTTTTCCCAGTTAATGGTAGGGTAATAGAAATTGCCCAATATCAGGGTGTTCGGTAGGACCTTCATGTTTTCCAGTGTCTCCAGAAAGGCAGAGTGGTGGTCCTGGGTCATGGAGGGTGATCTGTAGCAGGCCACAATTTGCATTGCAGATTTTCCTGATGTTAGTTGCACATGGATGATCTTGGAGGTATCATGCTGCACCACTAACCTAGAGGTGTAGGTATCCTTGATGAATATGGATACACCCCTTCCTTTAGTGTTTCGGTCCATGTTCTGTGGCAGAAATGTGTGGTATGAATTGTAGCCCGGTAGTGCTGGGGTGCTCTGTGGAGCCTTGAACCAGGTTTCAGTTACTGTACAGATGTCGACATTCTCCATAATGAGGAGTGCTTCGAGCGCGTGCATTTTGAGATTTAAACTCCTGGCGTTGAGTAGCATAACCCTCATTTTTGTTGTATATTTTACAGTTCTTTTTTATTATATCTGTTGGTGACAATGTTCAATTAGTTACTGTTGATAGGGTCAAAACTAAGTGCTCCCTAGCTGTCATTTCAGGCCATTTTAAGCCTAGCCAATTTCCCTTTTGGTGTTTGAATTAACCTATCTCATTTGGTGTTAGATTGACCTTACCTATACCCTGTTCTATAATTAAATATTACCTCAGGCTAGAATACTGGGATAACACCATAAATAATTTGAGGGGACCCATGCATGGGATAAAGCATTTAGCAGATGTCTTTGTCCACTAGTAGTAGTACAGGGGCAGTCCTGAGGTACATTTTCTATTACCCACCCATAGATCAAAGTTGATTTTGAATAAGGATAGGGATGAGCTTTGTTTTAAGTGGATGGGGAGTCTGTTCCATAGCAGTGGCATCATTTGTGAGCTATACCTGTCCCTCCAAACCATTCTCTTGATGTTGTATAAGATGTTTGGATACCTAGACCAAGTATTTGTGTTGCCATTTACTTGCTGATGTGCAGTAGGCCCATTAGTATTGGTTTAAAGGATGGTTTGTAAGCCACACACAGGTCACCTCTTAACAATCCCTAGGATACAGAGTATAGTGAAAGGGCTTTCAGTTGGTCCAGGTAGGACATATTTGTTTAGGCCTTGTATCCATCTAGTACAATATTTCTGTGGGGATGCCACTTGATGGATGTGTCTGGACAGATACATGCCAAAGGGGGCATTTTACTCATTGACTGGCCTAATGAGGGCTGAGTAAAGGGGGGCAATGCCATTCCTAGATCTAAACACAATCTTTTGTTTATAAGTTATACAATAGAGAATACCTTTCTTATAGCAGTGGACACGTGTTGGTCGAAAGTTAAGTCACTATCCAAGTAATTTCTCAAATCCTGAATGACTGGATCAGTTCTTAGGAGCATATTTTCAATGTGCTAGTTCCTTGGGGTAGCTAACCTTCCAAAGATATGGTAATGCAGATTTTAACATTTAGATTCAATCCATGATTTTTGGTACCAGTTATTTATTTGGGCCGAACCTTATTGCAAGATGGCCAAGTCATTTCAGGATTCAGTGACTGCTCCTAGCTTGCAGTCATCTGCAAACATACTCAGCCAGAACTCTTTGGCCTAGACTTTCACTTTTCAGAAGTTGATGCCAAACAGGAGAGGTCCCAGGACCAGACCTACTGATTACTGGTCTCTTTGAGGTAGTAGCTTTAACTGTCCTATTTTAGTCTTCTGCATCCTATCTGTTAGCCGACTGGCAATCCAACAGGTGACCATGCTAAATATGGCTATATATATATATATATATATATATATATATATATATATATATATATATGTATATATATATATATATATATATATATATATATATATATATATATATATATATATATATATTAATATGGCTAATAATATATATAAATATGGTTAAATATGGGTTTATTACCTGTTTATTTAGCTTTTCTATTATGTCTAAGTGGAGCATTGTGTCAAAAGCTTTGGCCAGGTTGTGGTATACTGTTTTACCTTCATCCTTTGCTTTGGTGACCTTTTCATAAAAAGTGCACCAGGTTGTGTAAGCATGACCTGCCCTTGATGAATCCAAACTGAAACTGTTCCAGTATTTAGAAGTTCCCTATGACCTTATCAATTAATTTTATGATAAGTCTTTCAATGGCTTTGCATGTGAGGTGGGTCATACTTATGGGTCTTTAATTGTCTGGGTCTGTGGAAGGTTCTCTCTTAAGCAGGGTAATGATTGTAGCTGTTATCCATTTGCTTGGTATAAAACCTTTATGGAGGCTGATGATGAACAGTTTTGTTGGGGGGAAATCTAAATCACATTTCATGCTATTTAGGATGAATCCAAGGATATTGTCAGGGCCCATAGATGAAGAATGTTTAGCTTTCAATAGTAATTTTAGAACTTGGTCTTGTGTGATAGCTGTAGGTGAGACAGTTTTAGGCACATCTTGGGGCATCAGATGGAGGGGATAAAGGGGTAGAGTTAGAGTTGAATTTATTGTCCAGTAAGTTTGCTATACCTTATCCCTTCAGCCTTAGTGTGGGTAACATCGTTCACAATCAGATCAGTGCATTGCTGCAAAGTACTTCTGATATTATGAACATAACTGAAAAAGGCCTTGTAATTGTCTTTGTATTGGGTGGATCGGGGTTACCTAATCTGAAGGGATATTTCAGAACAACACAGTCAAGGCTCCTATACACAGCAGTAGCAGAAAACTATAATTCAATGTGGAAAGGGATGATAATGAGACAGGGGGAAGTTCAAGAAACAAGGAGAGACTGGAATTTTCTTTAACAAGAGTAACAATTATCATAAATAATATCATATTCATAAAGCAGCAGATGTATTCTAAGAACTAAGCCAACATGAGAGTGGAGAAATGAGATTCTGCCGATTGAGATGACTGCAAGTAGGGATACCAATAATAGGCAAGAGAAAGCTGGAATTTATTGGAGAAAACTGACAAAAGAGCCAAAGTATATTCATGTTGGTAAAAATTATCTCATCCACAAAGACTTTCTGATTATTTGCTGGGGTAGATAACATAGCTTCTACAGGTGTTAGAAAGTATTTTCCAGAAATCACATATAGAAAGGAGAGTCAGGTCACTGTGAATGAAAAAATGGGTAAGTACTTACATGAAAAAAGTCTCACTTTAAAAATGGAAATATGTAGAGCATCCAGACCTATATTTGGTCACATGTGTTTAGACAGGATGGTGTGCAGTTGTCAATATCAT
Source organism: Protopterus annectens (assembly GCF_019279795.1). NCBI lineage: Eukaryota > Metazoa > Chordata > Ceratodontiformes > Protopteridae > Protopterus > Protopterus annectens. The sequence goes on along the minus strand of NC_056733.1, from coordinate 857,013,767 downwards.
GGAAAATAATTTTTGCATAAGATATTTTGTTCTATTAGAAAACCTGCAGTCTACAAAAAAGGTATTGTTTTTTCCAAAACAAAAGATGGAAAAAGAGGCAAGGGGCAGGTGAAAAGGAAGAAGTCAAAACTGAACGTGGAAGGACTGAAGGACATTACCACAGGAAAAAAAGAGGAGAAAATAGAAGATGACAATATGGTTCAAGATATGGCTGTACAAAGCCAGGTGGATTTTTATTTTATTTATTTAACATTTGTTGACCGGGAATGTCCGACTAGGTTCCACAGAGCCTGTTTTCAGCGGAGGCCCGGGGAGAAACGCTCCAGATGGATGAGAATTATATGCTAGCAAATGTAATAAGCAATGAACAAATTGGCACATCTTGGAGAACTGTTGTTACATATATTAAAGACTGTACTCATGAGACAAATGATGTTAGGCAAACAGCAAATAGAACACATTTAGGAAAGGAAGTATCTATTGTCTGTAAAGATCACTCAACCTCTATTGAGCAAGATAATGCCACTGACAACTTTGGAATAATGGATACAAGTATTCAGCAATCTAAGAAATCATAGCATATATAAGAAAATTAAAGAAAGCAAGGAAAAAGTTTGCAATAAATAACAAGAGAAAAATGAAACAGTCTATAAAGCAAAAAGACTGCACATTAAAAAGGATACTCCTTTGTTATGTAACACCGATTACAGGGAATGATAATTTTTTTTCTTCTGGAAAACATTTTTTCAAAAGAGAAGGCAGAAAAAAAGTGGCAATGGGCAGATGAAAAGGAAAATATCAAAACTGGATGTGGAAGGAGTAAAATATATTACTTTAAGAAAGAAGAGGAGAAAGACAGATGTTGACAACATGGCTCAAGCTGTGGATCTAGAAAGCCAGCTGGATGAGAATTGTATGGTTGCAAATGTAATAACCAAGAAAAACTGTAGGATTAATAAGACTAACGGTGACAAAAATAATTCCTTTGCAACAATTGATAGAGCAGATATATAACTCAATTAGAAGTTGGAGATTCTTCAGATCTGGTCAGAAAAGATATTCTTATTCTTGTAACTGGAGATTCAGTTATTAGAGGAACTGATACTTACATCTACATAGAAGATAACAAACATTGAATAGTGTTATCCTTGCTAGGAGCAAAATAGGGGATGTGAGAAAGGCATTAGAATACCTCAATGTAACGAAGTATGGATCTGTTGTTATTCCTGTTGGTACAAATGATCTCATCCACAAGGTCTTTCTGATTATTAGTAGGGCTAGATAACATAGCTTGTACAGGTGTTAGAAAGTATTTTTCACAAATCACATATAGAAAGAAGAGTGAGGTCACTGTGAATGAAAAACAAAATGGGTAAGTACCGAAATGAAAAAAGTCCCATTTTAAAAATGGAAATGTGTAGAGCATCCAAACCTAATTTTGGGCACGTGTTTAGACAGGATGGTGTGCAGTTGTCAAAATCATGGAAAATAATTTTTTCATAAGATATTTTGTAATATTTTTGCCAGGTTGAAAATTTAACAGTTCACAGATAACATTTTATGCATCTCTGATAGCTGTTAATTCTATGAGAATAAATAATAAAGTTTTTATTTATTTATTTATTTTTTTGGAAAATGTGCTGCATTCCTACAAGATTGATGTTATTATTGTTTGTGAAGTGTGACTAAAGAACGACAGAAAACCAGTTCTGACAGGGGTATAAATGTCTTTACTGTACCAGACATTCTAACTAATATCAGGTGGATGTGTTATGATAGAGTTTAAAGATTGCTATGAGACCTGTGATTATTACATGTTCAGTGATAAAGCTAATACTGTAAATTGTGTAACTGTGACAGTAAAGACAACCCTGGAACACAGAACAATTGTTGGAGTGTGTAAACCACCAAAGTCAAGTGCTGATGACTTAGAGGAATTCATACATTTTTTGCAAGAAACACAGGAGGGAAAAATAATAGTGGTGGGGGACTTAAATTTACCAGAAACAGACTGGAGTAGTATAGATTCAACAACATTAGTATACAAATTATTCACAATGCATATTCATGAACAACAATTCCTTCAGATTGTATGGAATATACTAGACATTGTTTGTGTTGCGAAATAAATTACTGTTACTTCTTGTTAAGTTTTACTACAACTGATGTGCATTGATCATGGGGTTATAAAGATTAATTTGTTGACAAGATAATTCTGCTGACCTGAAATTTAAACCAATGCACAGAAGGTTAATTACAGATTATATGGAAGCAAAACAGTTGCTATGTAAAACTAACTGGAGTGATACATTCAGAGGAAAAACTACAGAGACAATGTGGAAAGTTTTGAAAAAGAAATTGAATGCAAAAAATCAAAAAAATGTTTAACACCAGGATCAAGGCACACAATGTCAGGAAGATATATTTCCTTAAGAACAAGACACTTGATTAAGGTGAGAGAAAAATGTATAAGAAATGGAAAAGAGGTCAAACTACAACTTTGAAAATGGAAATAAACAAGCTGGAAAGACACATTAAACATAGTGTGAGACAAGATCAATTAAAATTTGAAGAAAATTGATATAAGATATTGAGCATAATAGGAAATCATATTATAGATACATAAGATGTGGTAGGAGTAAAGACATACAAACTGATATACTGTGTGCAGATTCTAAAATGTATTCTCTAACACAACACATTATAGATATATTTCCAAAATCTTATGCAAAACATTTTGGCTCCCCAAAGAGGGTGAAAAATTGTCATAGTGACATCCATTTACCCTGAGATATTGAAATCAAATTTGATTGTATTGAAAAAGAACTATGTAAACTGGATCCAAGCAAAGCACAAGGAGAATACAGAATTAATAATAATGACCTGAGAACACTTTGGCATGGACTTATAGTACCGTTATATCTGCTGTTTACCAGGTCATATAACAATAGGGTGATTCCTCACGACTGGTGACATGCATTTGTCAAACCCGTCTTTAAGGGAAAGGGGAGCAAGGCAAACCCAGCATCATACAGACCTATAAGCTTACTTTCATGCAATGGAGAAATAATGAAGGTTATATGGGATAAATTATTGCCAGAACTGGGAAAGTTAGGACTTGAAATAATACATCAGCACATATATGTTGAAAATATATATTTATTTAACATTTGTTTACCAGTAAAGTCTGACTTGGAATGAGCCACTTTTCAGCAGAGGCCCATGGAGAAATGCTCCAAACATGTCTTTGCAATGTGAAAGGAAACTGGAGCATCCAGAGGAAACCCACACGAATGCAGGGAGGACATGCAGGCTCCACCCAGAAGGCACCCCAGACAAGAACTGAACTG
>NC_056733.1:856942917-857005417 GCF_019279795.1 Protopterus annectens | reverse complement strand
AGATGTGAGATTTAAGCTGCTGTATCTAGCTATCTTCAGAGTGCATTTTTTCCTACAGGGTCAAAATTGTTTTTGATGCAGAACATGGTAAGGAGGAAATACAAAATATTCTTCACCAAAAAGTTATCCCTTAAACAGAAGGGGATGCTGCTTTTTATCTTCTGATAATAAAGCTCATAGAGAGAGACTATGCTGGTGAAACCTTTTCCAGTCTTCCAAAGGAAAATGTTTCAGAGACATAGAAAAGCAGATGAGATGATTAGAAGAATGAGGAGTATGAAATAAACAAGAGACTGGAGTTGGGAGACAGAAATCAACAGGAAGAAAGTCAGCAACTCAGGAATTAATGAATAAATGTAGGATTACAAAGTAAAAGTCATGTTTGTGAAATATGGTGAAACAAGAAAACCTGGAAATATTGGACTTTTTTGACTTTGTTAAACTTGTATTGGACTCCAAAGCATATGCCCTACTTGCCTGTCATTAATGTTTGGAAGTACATTAAGGAGAAGGGAAGAGGAAGGAAATAGGTAACTGTAATTAAAACAATTTTTGTTCTTAAAAGTATTTTTCTAAAACATGACATGTAGTGCATGTTATATACTAAAGCATTTTCACTTATTTTTGTGTATTATAGGGATACTAAAGTAAACGGGTACCATTTGTTTTCTTCTTTCTTCTTGTTTAGTTTTAAGAAATGCAGGCACTGCAATGTAATCAGAGAAGAAAGCCTGGACAAAAGCATGTTTAACTCATTACACCTTAGTGATGCTTCCAAGTGCATCTGCAGTTAACTTCTACTGATGCTTTTATGCTGAAATATTGCTTGTTCATATTTGCATCAATAATTCCAAACCTGCTATGTACAAGATTTTAAAATATTTCATCTTAAACCTTACATGATGACAATCTCAGTTGCATTAATATTTGACCTCTGTCTAGTGCAGTTAAATAGATATTAATAGTTGTTTTATTATATTAATTTATATATATATATATATATATATATATATATATATATATATATATATACATATATACACATACATACATGGGTCTACTTTACATGGTCGGCAGTTCAGAAAGTTGACTTTCGTATGGCCAAGATCTGATCATATGATCAACTTTCAGAATGCCGACTATGTAAAGATAAACACACAACAAACACTTACCTTAAACTATTAGCAGGGGGGCTCCACCCCCCCTGCACCCCCCCACACCCCCCTTACTTAAATATACCAACTCCAAGATCGTACTACAGTGTGGAAGTGGGAAATTTTCCCATTCCGCACTGTGCGGAGATAGCAGTTCCCCACGTCAGCTTTTCAAAAGTCGATCATATGGTCTCGGCCATATGAAAGTCGACTTTATGAAAAGGGGACCCATATATATATATATATATATATATATATATATATATATATATATATATAATTTTCATATTTTTCTAAATATCTCAACAACCAAATAACACAGGCAGAACTCCTTAGTCTCATATGAAAGCTCTCAGCTACTTGAATATAATGCTGCTGACAGTATGTGTGCAACTTGAGTGGTTGCTGAGATACTGTAAGTAGTTTCAAAATTTTACAAATGTAATAGTTACTGTGTTTGCTATGACTTATAAAATTCAGTTTAAGACCCAGAATGTAAAGAATATTACCATTAAAAGGGTTTGCCATTTATTCTTCTTTCATAACCCATATGGTTCCAGTGATACAAACATTTGCTTAAAATGTGAGGACATAATTTGATACTATCAAAAGGCTAGAAGTTACACTGCAAACCTCCTGAGCTCCACTGGAGTGAATGAGTTAAGATAATTTGCTGCAATCTTAGGTTTTTTTAGTTGATAGGCAGGTTGTAAAAGTATACAGAGCATGATATAATTAAAATTGATATGCTTTTTCTTACTTTTGCATAGGGAAATGACTGGATTAAGCCCCTTGCTTTGATCTAACAACAAATGGTAAGTGGAAGCAAGTAAATAAAAAAACACATTGAACGTAATGAAAATTTTTACTTTAGCAAATAAATGTTAACAATGCAACATTAGAATCTTGTAGCTGAAGGTAAATTGTATATGTGGTTCTCATGTTTTTATAGAGACAAGCTGTTATAAAGACAACAAAAACTGAAAACTTCTTTTCTTTCAATGGCTAAAAGATAATGTTTTCTGAAAGAATTCAAGTTGTTTTACACACACCTTGAAAAGGATAAAGATAAGACAAAAACAGACAGTACTTAATGTAAGTAGAATCACAAACTGTACCATGTGTCTTGGCATGATCATTATAGGTCAATTAAAGCCTATGAATGTGGCTGTCAGTTTGGGACAGTTGTTCCTTTTAGTAGGATTAAATGTCACTATTTGAAGATGTATATAGTTGTGTGTGCTTGTATTAAGTTAATAGGTTATAGGGGTGTTCTGGGGATGTTTTTCTTGTTTGAGGGTTTTCATTAAAACAAAAAGTCTTGTAAGATCTGACATGGATATGACAAGAAATAACTGTATAAAAGATCAACCTGCCAAACATTACTGTATGCATGTAACACAAAAGCTGAAACTAGACATTAAAAATGCTGTTATACCTAACAGGTGGGAATAATAACGTCTTATGATAATAGCAACTCTTTCATTTTATCTTTGTATGTGATTGGTCTCACAGGTTTATGCAAAAAAAAATCATAGTTAAGAAATGCCGAGTGCAAATAGCCATGCCACAGGAGACACATATGGAAAGAACTGAGCATGTAAATTTAGAATTAGTCCAAAATGACAAAAAATACACTGAACCCACAGACATTGCCAACATCCTAGCTGACAGGTTCAGTGCAAACTTCTCCCCCCCCTTCCCCACCAAAAGGGCAAATATCTATCCCAGCAGAGTGCTGCCCCCCTGACATCTCAGATGCTCAGGTAAGAGACGCCCTCTCCAAAGCAAAAAAACACAGCATCAATGGCACCAGATGGTGTCCCGGGCTGCGTCCTACATGAACTCCAAGAAGAGCTAAACCCAAACATAAAACTACTGTTCAATTTTAGCCTTACTACAGGATATGTGCCCAAAGAGTGGCATGCAGCAACAGTGGTCCCTCTCCATAAAGGTGGTGCCTCAACAGATCCTGGAAACTATCGCCCCATAAGCCTGACTAGCTTGGTCTGCAAAGCTATGGACCTCATAAATAAAGATATTGGGGACCTACAGACACTGGATCCTACCCAGTTCGGCTTTGTCAAGGGCAGATCCTGCCTCTTAAACCTGGTTGATTTCTTTGAAACAGTCACCAAGGCCATTGACAAGGGGAAGGTGGTCCACACAGCCTATCTGGACCTTGCAAAAGCCTTCGATACAATACCCCACTCGGGCATTATAGATAAGCTCACCAGCTTAAATATAAACCCCTATGTCACTAGATGGATTGCAAACTGGCTCAAGGACAGAACCCACATGGTTAGAATTGCTGGAGCCATGTCAGACTCCAAACCAGTTACAAGTGGTGTCCCACAAGGCTCAGTCCTGGGACCTCTCTTGTTCGGTATATATTTCTCAGAGGTACAGGCCAACAAGGAAGGACTGTGGCTGACCAAGTTCACAGATGACTGCAAACTGGGCGCCATAATCGACTCTCCAGCCGACACAAGCATCCTCCAAAAGGGCCTCATAGAAACAGACAACTGGTGCCAGAGCCATGGCCTCAAGCTAAATGCCATCCCCTTTGGCAAAAACAAAGTGCCCACAAATTACCACATAGGTGGTAATCCATTAAGTACAGAAGAAGTAATTAGGGACCTGGGGACCCACGTTGATAGCAATCTCTCATTTGACAACCACGTGGCCAAAGTGGTTAGAAAAACATTTTATATAGCCCACCTAATCGTGAAGGGATTCACATCTAGATCAGGGGAGGTCATCGTGCCTCTTTACTCATCCCTCATCTGGCCCATAATTGAATACAATGCCCCTTTTGGGATGCACCTTACCAGACACCTGCAGCAACTGGAAAGACCCCAAAAGTACCTCACCAAGAGGATCAAAGGGCTCAAACAGATGCCATATGCTGCCCAGTTAAAGAAACTCCAGCTCTACTCAGTGGCATACCGCCTGTTCAGAGGCGATCTGTGCCTGACGTATAAAGCCATGTCCAATCCGGAATTAATGGACATGCCGCACCTCAGAAAATCCAAATCCCATCGATCTACACGCTCGAGAGACTTGAACCTCAGCACTGAAATAAATAGGACATGCTGGAGGGACTGATTCATAACCCAGAGGCTCCCTTCACTCTGGAATAAAATCCCAGTCCAGGTTAGGCAGAGTCCCTCATTGACTCTCTTCAAGAGGAATCTTGATGAGTGGATGGGAGATCATAGGTTTACCCCGGGTATCACTTCTGTGTCACTGTTAGACAGAGGCACAGTATACTAACCTCGAAAAAGGGCAAAGCAAAATAAATTTAAAATGGGTGGCGAAAGCCAAACACATTCTGGCTAGGCTTATAAATGCCCTAGGGCAGATAGCCTAGTATGAACCTATGAACCTATGAACCTATAAAAGATTTCAGGATGGTTATTCAGTGGAATATGTGGGACAAAAAGAAAAGGGGAGTACTTAAATTAATTGGTATAAGAGCTCTAATAATGATAAAAGAGGAAAAAAGAAAAGTCTTGGAGAAATACTCAATTTTCAGCAGGGAATATTATTTATAGGTGGGGCATGGAATTTGATTTGCAACAGTGAGGATGTGGGGGTCTAGAAGGGAAAATATAAAAAAGCGGGTGGGTTTTTGAAGAAATTTAAGAAAAGGGTATTTGGTATGTAAAATGTGAATTCAGTAGTAGGTGTTCTGAGAGAATTTACATATTATTCCCCAAGGTATGAAAACTGGGTTAGGCTAGACAGAAATTATTATATTTCACATGAACATGTGCAGTTAATTGAAAGTTTTGATACATATCCAATAACTATTTCAGATCATGTGCCAATAACCACTAAAATAAAAATGCAGGGTAATGAAATAAAAATGAGACACTGGTGCTTCTCCATATATCTGTTAAACAGAGAGAAATTTAAGGAATTGGTCGTTCAAATTGTTCAGGAGTTATTAGTGAAGATAGAAATTTCTTCAGAAAAATAGAGCTAAGGGTGGGACTTAAAATATGGTAGAAATAAAAGAAAAAGACATATAGTTAAGAAATAGCAAGAATTATTTAGAGGGACTGATAAACATTAATGTATTGGAGAATAAGGGCAACCTCAAAGACCAAGAAAAGGCACAACTGCAGAATGCTAAAGAGAAAATAAGGGAGTACTTGGATAATATGGATGAGTTTAGGAAGGCTGTTGTTAAGCAACTGTTGTTTGATAATAACTACAGAGCACAACAACTTTTAGGACAATGGCTCAAACAACAGAAAGTAGAAAGGGTTGTCACCAAGATTAGGGAGCCTATAACAAGGAAAATAACCACAGATCCTGAGGAGGTATAAGAAATATTTCAGAAATGTTATGACAATCTGTATAAAGCAATGACATGTGGAAATCAAGAAAAGGTACAAATGGAAATGTTTATGAAAAAATTAAATATGTCAAGGTTAGAGGTAGATGAGGCTCAATGATTAACAGGTAGAATAGGAGGAAATGAGATAAAAATGGTGATGTATAAGCAATCGATGAGAAAGTCTCCAGGAGTAGATGGTATTCCTGTAGTCTGGAAGCTAGGAGGGAAGCAAGTGATAAAGATTAATAAGGTTGTTTAACAGTATTTTAAAATTAACCGTATTTTAAAGTTTTTTAAATTTAACAGTTGGCAAGACACCCATCTACGTTATAGCCAGCTATAGACCCCTCTCCAAGACTCAGGACATCAATTCCTCTTACCTGGATCTACTTGACTCCATTAAGGTACACCCTAATACCCTGATCCTTGGTGACTTCAACTACCCCACCATAGACTGGGTGAACTATTCTTGCACTAATGTACTCACTCAACGATTCCTTGACTTCATCAGTTCTAATGCATTAGACCAGCTTGTCTCATCCCCCACAAGGGGAGATAACATTCTGGACTTGGTTCTCACCAACATGGGTGACTGCTGCACCACTCCCATAGTATGTTCTTCCCTGGTGAGATCAGATCAGATCATCAGAATATCTCATTCGAAGTTTTTATCCCCAACCCCCCTCCCAACTCTAATCAAGCGAAAAAACTTCTCAAAAGCTGACTACAACCTCCTAAGGGAGGGTATCTGTAGCTACACACAGCCACCCCCTCACAGGATGCAGATAACTATGCTGAACAGTATGCCAGTGCATTATACAAGCACCTGTACAACTGCATGGACTCAGCCATACCCAATAGATCTAAAACCTGCTCCTCAAGGAAACACAAACCTGTTTGGTGGACATCCTCTATCAACAGGCTTTACAACAAAAGGAAGAAACTGTTGTCCAAGGGTAAAAAGGAACATATTCCAAATTGGAAAAACTCCCTCCTTAGCTTCAACAAGCAAATTAGATCACTAGTGAAAGCCTCCAAAGCCAATTATGAATTGAAACTAGCCCCTGAAACAAAGGGGGAAACCACAAAACCTTCTTCAGTTACATCAGGGACCTCTATGGCATAGTCCTGGTTTGTTCCAGATTAGTACTTAACATTATTAATTACACTGACCCTGTTGACTTAGCCAACCTGCTAGCGGATAGGTTCAGCACAAACTTCACCCCCCCCCAAATGCCCTTTTGATATGTCAGATAATTGTCCCACACCTCACATCTCCATAGATCAAGTGCTAAAGGCCCTATCCAAGGCAAACAACACAGCTTCCATGGGACCGGATAGTATCTCAGGCAGTATTTTGCACCATCTCCAGCAAGAACTGCCTTCGTCACTGAGCACCCTATTCAACCACAGCCTAAGTACAGGCTTCATTCCAGCATAGTGGAGAACTGCCATTGTCATCCCCTTGCACAAAGGTGGTGCCACTATTGACCCTGGAAACTATTGCCCTATTAGCGTGACAAGTCTGATCTGTAAAGCCATAGAGCGTATTATTATGCATCCCATAAACAAGGACATAAGCAATCTCCAAGCACTTGAACCCACCCAGTTCAGATTTGTCAAGGGCAGATCTTGCCTGTTGATCCTGGTTGACTTCTTTGAGACTGGTACCAAGGTCCTGGATAAGGGAAAGTCAGTGCATACAGCTTATCTTGACTTGGCCAAGGCCTTTGACACAATCCCCCACTCAGGCATCATCAAAAAGCTAACACAACTTGACAAAAATCCCTATCTCATCAGGTGGGTGGCCAACTGGCTCACTTACAGGACCCTCAAAGTCAAAATAGGTGCTTCTACCAGTGATAGCAGACCTGTCACTAGTGGACTTCCCCAGGGATATGTCCTGGGACCCCTTACTGTTTAGCATATGCTTTTCAGAGGTTCAGGCAAAGACAAAAGGCCTGTGGCTCACCAAGTTTGTGGATGACTGTGGGTGCTGTCATTGACTCCCCAAATGATGTTAACATACTGCACAAGGGTCTCACAGCAACTAATGACTGGTGCCAAAATCATGGCTTCAAGCTAAAAACAAAAAAATGTATCATCATACTATTCAGCAAAAACACGGCCCCTACTGATTACCACATCAGTGGCAACCCCCTAAACACACAACCTGTGGTGAGAGACCTGGGCACTCAGGTTGATAACCTCACATTTGACCATCATGTAGCAGCAGTGGACAGAAAAGCATTTTACATGGTTCATCTCATAAGTAAAGAGATTGCATCTAGAAAAAAGGAGGTTAAAACCTCTCTATACTCCTCCCTCATTAGATCAATAATTTAGTATAATACCTCATTTGGTATATACCTCTCTAAACATCTGCATCAACTGGAAAGGCCACTGAAATACCTCAGAAAGAGAATTCATGGCCTCCAAAACCTGTCCTATCATACGGATTGCTCAGCAGTGATCTGCATCTCACTACAAGGCAATCTCGGACCCTCCCCTACTAGAGATGCTCCATATCTGTAAGTTTAACTCCTCATGCAGTACCCACTCAAAAGGCCTGAATTTAATATGTGACATCAACAAAACCTGCTGGAGAGACAGGTTTGTCTCCTAGAAGCTGTCCGTCTCTGGAATAGCCTTCCCATACATGTCAAACAGAGCACCTCACTGACCCTCTTCAAGTGCAACCTTGATGAGTGGATGGGAAACCACAAACTTGTCCCAGGGGTTCCACCTGTGGACCTCATTGACAGGGGTGACAGATGCTGACTGAGGTTTCTTTTTGGGGACGAACTCTTGCCTAGACTTGTAAGGGCCCCAGGACCATTAGTCTAGTAACCTCCTATGATCCGAAAGGAGACGAAGGACCAACATCCTGGCAGAAGGCTGTGGTGGCTGTAGTACCTAAACAGGGTAATGATCCATCAGATAAAGCTTCGTACAGGCCCATTTCAATTGTAAACCATGTCTGTAAAGATATTATGTCTATAATGGCTAAAAGAATGGCAAAAGTGATGTCAAAATTGATAGATATGGATCAATCTGGTTTTGTGTAGGGGAGTCAAACATTTAACAACATTAATATAGTAATGATGATCCAGAGGGAAGCAAAATGTAAGAAAATATAACAGATGTTGGAGGGTCTTTATACAGAGAATGAATATGGCAGAGTAAGCTGGGATTTTATGAGTAGGGCAATGGAAGCATTTGCATTCCCTGACACAATAACAAGGTTAATTATGATATATGAGGGATAAAGAGAAAAAAAAACAGACAGGGGTGCCCCTTTCCCCTATGTTATTTGCGTTATATTTGGAACCACTGACAAAGAAAATAAAGGACTCAGAAATTTAACAATATAATTGTTATGCTAATCAAAAAAAGTTGGGTTTATTTGCAGATGATATTATTTTGTACCTGATTAAACCAGAAAAGGGCATGTCAATGTTTTGGAACATTCTGAGACAGTTTTAGTCTTTTCAAGATACAAAATTAATGAAGATAAAATAAAGACAATAGCTGTAAAGTATGTACCCACATGCAAATTGTTTCAGGATTATGGGTTAGAAAGGATTCTATTATGGCAGTTAAGGAAATGTAGGAAGAGACTAAACAAAAGATAATACAAAAACTGAGAAACTGGAAGCTCTGTTTTATATACATGCATAGCAAGATGCAAGCAATGAAAATGTTTTAGTCTCTTTAGTTTTATATATAGATTATATATATTTTTATCAACCAGAGGAGAAGTTGTGGACTCCAATTAATAAAGAGTTGATGGATTTTATCTGGCCGGGGAAGAGGGCAAGAGTCAAGTAGGAAAACTTGATTCTTTTAACAGAACAAGGTTGGTTTGGGATCACTTGATTTGAATAGAGTATTTCGGAGCTACACAGTTAACGTTATTGTACATAACACAAGCAGAAAGGTTTAATTGAAAATGGAAAGGGATGATGATGAAATGGGGGGGGGGGGCTCAAGAAATAGGAAGAGCCTGGGATTTTGGATGCAGATCCTTAAGGAGAATGAAATAAATGGAAACCTCCACACAAACTTAAACACCAAAATATATGAAAGAAAAGAACCGACGAGTAAAGATTTCCGTCTTTATTACAATAAATTAAACACTTTCATCTACTGTAAAAAGAACTTCATCAGAATAACTTATGACACAACAGTCCTTCTATAAATACTTTAAAAAACAATCACATGACAAACCCAACAGGTCAATTAACCAAAACTTCAATTAGTTGGTAGGTTACCTAGACTAGCCAACTCACATTAAATCAAGTTAACAAAGCAAAATGCATCACAGCCCACAAAAACTATCACTGGGATCAAATACAAATCCTAAAAAAATGTCCAAAACAGAAAATAAAAACTGTTATTCCATATTCTAACATAAAATATTACTAACAAAAATAAAATAATCCATACAAACGACTTTACAAACTAAATTGTGCTCTTAACTTCAACACACTAGCAATGGAAGTGGTTTCATTGAGACCTGGGGTGTAGTGGCATTAACCCTTAACTACCACTTTAACTCCTTATATTCCAAAAATAAATCAGCAGGTCCACCTCTCACTCTCAAATCAACTTGATCAATGACTATAAATTTGAAGAAATGAAGATGGTTGTTTTTAACATGTTTAGCTAGATCGTTCTGTTCATCCCCCTCTCTGAATATCATAGATATGCTGGTATAGTCTATCCTTAAAGGCCCTCTTAGTTTTGTCAGTATAAAAACTCTCACAACATTGGCACTTTGCAACATATACTACCCCTTTGCTATGACAATAAAACCTCTTGGTTAACCTAATGACACCAAAATTCTGGATACATACTTCTGCCATTTATAAAACATGCTTACATTGGGAACACTGACCACATTTTACCACAACAACTTAAGAGTTATTAAGGACAGGCCTTTCCATGAGAGTTTTAAAACAGGCATCCTTCTTGTATACAATGCTGGGCTTGGCCCCAACTCTACCAAGTTGCTCCTGTTGAACACCAAAAATGCTCCAGTTTTTATTAATAATGTCACAAATACCATCAAAATGCATGTTGCATGTTAATACTAAAACTTTTTGAAAATCATTGTTGTTGTCAAAAACCCCAAGTCTGTTCTGGTTCCCAGTATCATTCCTCCTATCACCTAATCCCAAAATGGGAGAAAAGTGTCCAGTTTGTCTTTTCCTGACAGCCTCATTAAAAATAACATTTAAAAAGGTTTCATGATATCCCCTCCTTTCAAACATCACCCTTACAGTAGAAATTTCATTCTGAAAGATGCCATCATTGCTGACCATCCTGGCTAGCATCACACATTGACCTTTCACCGAGGATTTCTTTTGATGGAGGGGATGCCAACTATTGAAATGGAGGACTGAATTAGAATAAGTTAGTTTTCTGTATAATGTGGACTCAAATTTTCTCCCATCCCTGTCTTTAATTAATACCACATCAAGGTAATTTACCTTATCTTCATTTATTTAAAAAAAATCAGTGCTGGAATTCAATAGCTAGAAAAACTGGTTGTCTAAAAATAATGATGTCCTCAAGGAAATGACCATATATGGGCCAACAGTTCACAAATTCAAATGTAAAGACCTTATTGTGTTCCCATTGAGCCAATAGTATATTTGCAGTAATAGGAGCAAAGGCAGAACCCCATAGCCACCCCCTTTTTTCTGTCAAAAAATCTGTTTTTCAAACACTAAGAAATTGTTTTCCAAGACAACTTCCATTAAGGTCTGAATGGTAAGAATCTTAGTATGGTCAAAACCAATATTTCTCCAAATAAATCATAAAACAACTCTAAACCGTCATTGTGCAGGATAAACGAAAATAAATCCTGAACATCAGTTGTGACAAAAAGTAAACTATCCATATATAAATCATTGTTTATCATCCTACAATGGTCCTCCAATAACCTCCCACAAGAGACCATCATACTAGGAGACTTTAATATTAACTGGTACTCCTGCAGCTCTGACCACCCTACCACCTATATCAACCTCTACAGCTTTACCCAATTAATTCAAACCACAACAAGGGTTAATAAACTACTAAATAGGTAACTATCCTTGACTGGATTCTCACCAACTACTCCACATTTTCCTGTAGTTCTGATACCTTCCCAGATTCACTCAGTCACCACCTCCCAACATACATTATACATCATCAGGCAAATCCTACAAAAAAAAACATCTACTTACCAAATTCACAAAACCAAAAATTTCAGGCCTCAAGATTTCATAACATCCCTTAAGCTCTGCAACTGGAATCCCCTCAAAACATTATCCCTGGACAGTGCAGTTGACTACTTTAATACCACATTTTTAAATATCTTAAATAACATGGCTCCTATCCGGACAATACGAGCAAAATCTAATTACTCTCCTTGGCTCAATAAACAGACAAAATCACTCCTAAAACAAGTGATAAAGCGTGACACGAATGGACCCACAAAAAAAATCAATAGTTAATCACCAGAAGTATCTCCTGCTAAGAAACAAAGCCAAAACCCAAATAAGACTTGATAAGAAGAATTACTATACTAGCTTACAAGCTAAATACCAAAATAATCCTCAGAAATTCTGGACCACTTTAAATAAAATACTATGACCAGGTCAAACTAACACCCTTCAACCAACAGCAAGTAATCTCCTAAAGTGTATTGCTACCCAGTTTAATAAATACTTCACTGACTCCATCAAAATCCTTACTAACCAAAACTCTTCATTCCTGCCCATCAACCTAACCCCTCTACTAGATAATAACAACACATTCTCCTTAAAACCATCCCAACCCACAACATACACAAATACTTGCTGAGGCTAAAACCCACAACCACGGCAGCTGACAACCTATCCTCAACATACTTAAAAATAGCAGCTGAAGCCATCTCCTATCTAGTTTCCCAACTAATTAACCATTCCATATCTGAGCAATGGATCCCCACTCTCTGGAAAATTACACACATCATACCCCTACACAAATGAGGTCCCTCCATCAACTTGTCTGACTATCATAGCAATCCTATCCTCTCTATCAAAAATCCTTGAAAGGTGTGTTCACACCCACATACTTAACCATGTCCTAGACAATAAATTACTTACAAATACTCAGCATGGCTTTTGCCCCTACCATAGTATGACCACAGCCCTTATTAGCATCACTAACACCATCAGTCAACTTAGAAATAAAGGTGAGCTAGTATCAGCAATCTTTTTAGACTTATCAAAAGCCTTCAATACAGTGTATCATAACAAACTGCTGACTGCCCTATCCAAACTGAACCTAAGCTACTCCACTCTAGCCTGGTTTCAGAACTACCTCATAGATCAGGAACAAGCAGTATGGTGGAACAAAGCTCTTTCTCCCTTACTG
Source organism: Protopterus annectens (assembly GCF_019279795.1). NCBI lineage: Eukaryota > Metazoa > Chordata > Ceratodontiformes > Protopteridae > Protopterus > Protopterus annectens. The sequence continues at coordinate 856,992,505 of NC_056733.1, read as the reverse complement.
CCAGTGACTATGGGTGCGTCTCAAGGGTCTAATCTCAGCCCCCTCCTTTTTAACCTATTTACAAATAATCTCCATAATGCTACAACTCTAGCTACCTTTATATAGTATGCAGATGACTCCACTGTCATATGTTCTGCCCCAACTCTACCTGAACTACAGAACATAACCCAAACATCCTTCAATGATACTGAATCATGGTTGGCAGATGCCCAATTAATCTTGAACTCAAATAAAACTAAACTCATGCTCTTCCACTCCACTAAATTCAAAACCCAATCCACTTACTTCAACATCACATCCAGTAATAAGACTTTGATTGAACCAGTACCATCCACCCAACCTCTCGGTGTTGTTATTGATCAAAATCTGAAGTTTGACTTACAGATTTCCCAAACTGTAAAAAAAAGTACACAAGAAAATAGGTACCTTATACAGATGCAAAAACTTTTAGTTATGTACTCACCATAACTTCAGATGTTTGGGATCCATCTCGCCTACATTCTGAACTGATGGGTTCGGAGCCGATCCCTCGGCTCCGACTCAGCAAGCTTATGCTATAGAGCGAGGCCTCTAATTGGCTGAGCTATCCTTATCCCAGGATGCACCACCACTAATCCCCCAGATCTTGTTTGTCCGCATTCATGCACACATGCACAACTTGTTTATATAACATTGCTAGATGTTTCGAGATGAAACAACAGGATTCGGACCTTCTGATATCCTCTGATCTCCAAGGAAGGGGGAAGGAGGGTGGGTTATTAGGAATGTAGGCGAGATGGATCCCAAACATCTGAAGTTATGGTGAGTACATAACTAAAAGATGTTATGTGATCCTATCTCGCCTACATTCTGAACTGATGGGACAGCGTCCCTAGCACCTAAATCCCGGGTGGCTCATTGGAAAACACTCCTGAGCACTGTGGAACCAAATGAAGCTCGTCCTCTAGATGCCACATCTAATTTGTAGTGGGAAATGAAGGTGTGCAGGGAAGACCATGTAGCCGCAGCACAAATGTCACTAATAGCAAGCTTAGAATGAAATACCACCGAAGTAGACATAGCCCTTGTAGAATGAGCCTTGACAGAGGTTGTAAGCTCTTTGTTAGAATAAACATATGCTTGAGTAATACAGTCCCTGATCCATTTGGCAATAGTGACCTTTGTGACAGCGTTGCCCAATCTGTTATCTGCAAAGGATACAAACAACTGATCTGTTTTCCTAGTTTGTTTGGTCCTGTCTAAATAAAAACGTAACTGCCTGTGGACATCTAGTGTGTGGAATATGAACTCCGCTTTGTTAGAGTATTTCGGGAAAAAAACTGGAAGCTCTAACGATTGTTGTAAGCAGAAAGTAGAACAAACTTTAGGAACGAAAGAAGGGTCTAGTCTGAGGGATACTCTGTCTTGATGAAAAACCAAGTACAGGGGTTTCACTGACAAAGCTTGAAGCTCTGAAACTCTTCTGGCAGAAGTAATCGCCACCAGAAAAGCTGTCTTCCATGATAGAAACTTTAGATCACATGTAGCTGCTGGTTCAAAGGGGAAAGAAGTCAAAGCGCGTAATACTATATCGAGATCCCATGAGGGTGCAGGATGAGAAATTGGAGGTCTTAATAGAGCAGCACCTTTCAAGAAGGTCTTACACAATCTGTTGCTCATTAAAGGTGGGTCTATGGATTTGTGAAAATTAGAAATTGCTGCCAATTGTACTTTGATGGTAGAAACTGAAGAGCCTTGATTGAAAAGAGAGGTCAGAAATTTTAGTACTTCTGCCACAGGAATAGAAATGGGGTCCAGGCCCCGGAGTTGAGCCCAAATAGCAAACCTTTTCCATTTGCTAGAATACAGTTTCTTTGTAGCAGACTTATGGGCCGAAGATAATATGTGTACAACATCTGAATCCAATGTATGGCTCCTGACTATCGTCGGAAGAGGAGGAGCCAAGCCATCAATTTTAAGGTGTGTAGGGACTGGTGGAACAGTCCCGACTGATGAACCAGTAGGTCTGGTATCTGATTCAGAACCCATGGACCTTCCAGGGCATGTTTCCGAAGATAGGGGAACCACACTTGACGAGGCCAGAAAGGAGCAATCAAGATCATTTTGCTCCCCAAGAGAGATGCCTTTTGAATCACCCAGGGGAGGAGTGGAACTGGAGGGAAGGCATAAAGCAAGCCGGTGGGCCAAGGACGGACTAATGCGTCCATGGGGCTATTCCCCGGAGCCGGGATTAGGGAGAAGAATTCCTTGCACTTCGCATTCAGAGGAGTCATGAAGAGGTCGCAACACGGAACTCCCCATTCACTGAAAATCTGCCTTGCAACTGTCATATTCAGAGACCATTCGTGAGGAGAGAGAATGGTTCTGCTCAACCTGTCGGCTATGACATTGGACTTGCCCGGTATGTGAGTAGCCACTAGGAAGCGTTTGGTCGAGACTGCCCATTCTCAAACTCTCATGGCTTCTCTGCAAAGGGGATAGGATCTGGTCCCTCCCTGTTTGTTCAGGTACCAGACAACTGACATGTTGTCTGAGTGAACAGCAATTACGCCCTGAGGGAGATAATCGTGAAGGGCTTGAAGGGACAGAAGTACTGCCCTCATTTCTAGGATGTTGATATGAAGAGGAGTCTCTTCTGGGTGCCATTTGCCTTGGACTGACCTGCCCAGGGAATGCCCCCCCCACCCCGTCTGGGAAGCGTCCATGGTCACAGTGGCCACCGGAGGAGGAAGAACAAAGGGTCGTCCCTGATCCAAATTGGAGGGCACTAGCCACCAGCGAAGGTCCCGTTTGCAAGATTCCGTGATCCATATGAGGTGATTTAGAGGGAGCTCCTGAAAGGACCACTGAGTTGAAAGAAGCCACTGGAGGATTCTCATGTGCAACCTTGCCAAGGGAACTAGCAGAACCGTGGCAGACATGGATCCCAATAGCTGCAGGACCATTCTGACTGGGGCTTTGGACTTGGGGAGTAAGGCTCGAACTTGATTTTGAATGGTTTGAATTCTGTCTGTAGGTAGATAGACCCGCATCTGGTTTGAGTCTATCTCTACCCCTATGAATCTTATTCTTTGAGATGGCCGCAACACAGACTTTGGCCAATTGAAGGTGATTCCAAGGGAATTGCCCAGTGATATAGTGGCTCGTAGGCTCCGCCGAAGTAGATGCTTGGAGGTGGCAGTTAGGAGCCAGTCGTCTAGATACGGAAACACCTGGAATCCTAGACTTCTCAGGTGAGCAGTCACTACTGCCAAGCATTTGGTGAACACCCTGGGGGCTGTGGTGAGACCAAAGGGCAGTGCACGGAACTGAAAATGACTGCCTCCTAGGCTGAAGCGCAGATATCGCCTGGACGTTAGATGTATCTTGATATGATAATATGCGTCCTTGAGATCTATGGAGCACATCCAAACACCCTTCTCCAACAATGGGAGAATGGTTTGTAGAGTGACCATTCGGAACTTGGACTTTCTGACTGAACGGTTTAGGATGCTTAGGTCCAAAATGGGCCTCAAGTCCCAGTCTTTTGGCACCAAAAAGAATCTTGAGTAAGTCCCTAATCCGATCTGGTCTGCGGGGACCGGTTGGATGACTCCTTTTTGCAGCAGCTTTGAAATTTCTGAGGCTGCGGTATCCCGTTGACTGGGTGGCGGGTCCGGGATTTTTTTGGACTGAGGGGGGGGTGAGAGAATGGGATGGAGTAACCTCCGGCGATAATCCGAAGCACCCATCGGTCCTGAGTGATCCCCTCCCAGGCCTTCAGGTGCTTCGAGAAATGACCCCCGACTGGCTCCGGAGCAGCACAGCCGGGCAATCCCTCAGGGACTATGAAAAGCTGAAGAGCCACGAAAGGACTCGCGGTCTCCAGTGTTGCGGGGGCCTCTGCCGCCTCTGGGACGGCATCTTCTGGATGAATTTCCCCCTCCTCTGCCTCTGGAGGGGGAACCTTCCTGCTGAGAGGGATAAGGCTTCTGAGATCTTCGGAACCACATTTTCCCTCCTCTTTTAGCCTTGGGATAAGGCCGAAAGGGAGTGGAAAATCTTGCCCCTATGGCAGTCAGAGTCTTACCTTCCTGTTCACAGCGGGTAAGTGTGTCTTTTACCTTGGGTCCAAACAGGGAGGACCCATCAAAGGGGGCATCGGCAAATGAAGACTTAAAGGCCTCCGCGAAATGACACAGGCGGAGCCAGGCTTGTCTCCGTAGAGCAATGCCTGTACCCGCCGCTCTACTCGCCCCTTCGGCCGCATATGAAATGAGCCTCATAGACGAGTTCAAAATGGACGACATTGTAGCCAGCTGAGGTCCAACTGTCTGTGCCAGCTCCTCAGGCAGGTTACCCAAGAGGGTATCGGATAGCTCCTTAATCAGATCCCTCTGAAATCTCGTAAAGTGCGTCAGGTAGTTCAAGGACCTCAGTGTAAAGGCCGCTGAACTAAGGCTGCACTTTCCGTACCGATCCATGCTCCTAGACTCCTTATTAGGAGGATGGATGGACGTAGAAGCCTCTGCTACATCTTGCTGGGTAGCAGATGCCACCACCATAGCATCTACAGCCACACCTTTCGTAAGGAACTCTCTATCCGGGGGCGCCGAGAGAAATTTGTTTGGACGAGCGGGCACCGGTTCCACAGAGTCTGGGTGTTCCCACGCCCTTCGACAGATCAAATCCAAGAGCTCGTCAAAGGGCGGAGACACCCAGGAGGCGGAGGGCTGAGCCCCGAAGGCCTTCAGGAACACCGACTCATCAGCAGAGGGAGGTTTGGACTGCCAGCCGCCTCGTTGTTTCAGGGCTTCCAGGATGTCTGCAAAGGAGACATCATCCGAGGACGACTTGGGGGACCCTTCTGCATCATCGAGATCAGTGTCAGATGTCAGAGACTCATCAGGGGAGTCAACGTGCTTCCTCTTGCACGTTCTCTTCCTGGGAGGTTCTTCCGAAGAGGCTTCAGAAGGACCTCCAGGAGGGGGAGAAACCCCAGCGGGGGTAACCTGAGGCCCAGGGGCTCCGCTGTCTAAGGACAGGGGGACTGCCAATGACCCAGTCTCCAAATGTAGGGACGGAGCTGGGGAAATTGTGGAGGTAGCCAAGGAAGATTTGGCTAAAGCACTCCTCATAGCCCTGAAGGTGGGACCACCAATATCCTGGGAGGGTCCCCCCTCCGTGGCCATGACAGTGGACGGTACTCCCGCCGCCGACGCACCAAGAGGGAGACTTGGGACCGAAAGCATCAATCCCGAAGCCTCCCCCCCAGGGCCGAAGGAAGAAGTCCGTGCACTGAACTCCGACCCAAGAGCCGGAGTTGGAGCAAGGGTCGGGCCCGACCCTAACACCTTCACTGGTTCCACCAGCACTGGCTCCAACGGTGCCAAAGCTGTTGGAGGAGGAAAAACAGTAGGGGAGTGGACCATCGGCTCCGAAGCCAAATGAGCTGGAGCCGAAACCATCTTTTGGAACACCGGAGACTGGAAGAGTCGAAGGAGCACCCTGTCGATGTCCGAATCAGACATCTTGGATGATCTCGAGGATACCGATCGGGCCCGAACCGATTTCTCCATCGGCTCCAAAGGGCTCTGGGACCGGCTCCGAAATGACTCAACAATTATCGGCTCCGAGGGAGGTTTCAAGGAAATTTCCCTCGGTGCCGATAAAGACTTCGGCTCCGAGGGGGAAGAGTCTGAGCCGATAACCCTTATCGGCTCCAATATCAGTGGAGCCGATGAGGGTGACCCGCCTCTCGATGCCCCAGACATCGGCTCTGAAACCATAGGGGTCGAGGCTGGAGGCATCGAGGCAGTCCGTTCCGACCTCGGCTCCGAAGTCCGTGGGGCTGATGGTGCAGTCTGCTTAGTTTTTAGCGGTCGGTTCCGACTGACTGGTCGGAGCCGGCGCTTTCTTAGAAGGAGACGGAGAGGAAGATAAAGCCTCCTCGAAGGAAGGCTTGATTAATCCTTTGAGGATTAATTTGTTTTTCCTCTCTTGGAGGACTCTAGAAGAGAACGCATGGCATACGCTGCATGACTCATGCAGATGTTTAGCACCTAGGCAATAGACGCACGAGGAGTGGTCGTCCGTTATGGACATTTTGAAGCCACACCTCGTGCATTTTTTAAACCCGGAGGGTTTATGTTCTTTAGACATAATCAGGCTAAAATACAGTTAATCACAACTGGAAAAACAAAAGATCTGACACACAAGAAAAATATATAGCACTAGATTAGTGTTAAATATTTAAACTAAAGAGCCCCTTTTTTTTTTTTTTTTTTACAAACAAGAGAAAGAGAAAGAGAAAAAAAGAGGGTCAAGACCCTCTAACTTAAACGGGTACTTGACCCACACACAACTACTAAGGTAGCAGAAACCACAGGGGAAGGCCCCTCTAACTTAAACGGGAACCTTCTCTGACAGGAAAACACACGAAAACCTCAGAGAACTTAACAAAAAAACACTCGTATACAAAGAAAATCCGTTAAAACAGCTTTTGTGTTTAAATGAAGCAAATACTGACAGGAAAAAGCCTAATAAATAGTACTTAGCCCAGCCAATGTTGAGACCACGTCCAAGCTCTGTAAGCGGCAAACGAGATCTGGGGGATTAGTGGTGGTGCATCCTGGGATAAGGATAGCTCAGCCAATTAGAGGCCTCGCTCTATAGCATAAGTGTGCCGAGTCGGAGCCGAGGGATCGGCTCCGAACCCATCAGTTCAGAATGTAGGCAAGATAGGATCACATAACATCTACCTAACCACAAATTCCAGAATAACCACAACCAGAACTCATTTTTTGTCAACTTTACTATACACCTCACCCATCTTTACCAACCTCTCCAAATCAGACCTAGCCAAGCTAGATGCCTGCTATAATAAGATAGCTAAATTTGCCACTAGTTGTCCTCCTAGAATCCATCATTTTAAGGCCCTAAGACAACTATCTTGGTTAGAACTACCCCACCAACTCATCCTCACACAACTCTCTACCACGCACCAACTGTTCGATAAACTCAAATAAACTCCAGCCCTACAAGGCCTCCTCAGTCACCATACAAGTATCTGACCACTAAGATCCACTAATAAACCTCTAATTGAAGTAACCAGGAGTAAAAACAGCTCAGGTGACTCTCTATACTCCTACTACATTGCTAAACTGTGGAAAGTCTTACCACTTGAAATTAGAACTATAACTTAAAAAACTTCAAGCATCACATTAAAGCCCACCTCACCAATTCCTGGACTTGTACATGTACTGGACATAGGTATCCCAAACCACAGAACTAGCTGATTTTAAAATTTTAATTGCATATGTAATGAGCATTGAATTTAAGTCATATGACTACCTTATGTTGTTTTTTTTCTTTCTCACTGTTAATATCTATCAGATTTTAAGTCTTCAGTTTGCTATGCTACCTGTATATAAGACTAAGTATCATAACTGCACTCTTATTGTATACAATGTCACTTCCTGCTACTACTGTAAGAACTGTCTTCTAGAAGCATTGTTATAATAAGATTATTGGTCTTGTCTCCCACTTGACCAATTTATTCTGTTTTACTCTTTTTACCATTATGAATGTCTGTTACTATATTTTTATTTATTGTATTTTATGATTTTCTTTCTACTAACAATAGTCTCCTAACAATGGAGCTTTTCTCTCAGGGCCTCCACTGAAAAAGGGTTTTATGCCCAGTCAGACTCTCCCGGTAAACAAATGTAAAATAAAAATAAATAAAAAAATTAGTAACCTTGGATAAAAAAATCCCATGAATCCTGATAGAGGTACTTATGCTTTGCTAAAACCCCTTTCAAATGAAAACCAACATATTTCACTAGAGGAAAAGTTTTGGATGCCTTAGCATCTACAATTGGTCTAAATGGTGGATCAGAAATATTTGTATGAATTTTAGGAATGCCAAAATGGTGGGGGTCCTGGGATGAGGAACTTTAAGAAAACCTAAATCAATCAGATCAATGTGATTATTGTACACCAAATCTTCAAGAACCAACTCTATCCTTTTGTATGCTACATGCAGTTCATTAATAGACATTTCCTCACAGGTGTGTGTATAATGTAAAATTAGAAGTTATGTACCTACCATAACGTTCCATGTTAGTTGTCTTCTTCTCGCCTTCTTTCTTGCTGGATGGGTTCAGAGCCGAACCTCAGCTCCGACTCGGCCACTCTAAAAGCTTGAGAGCTAGTTCCACCGGCTCGAAGCTCCCCTATATCCCACAATGCTAGGCGGTAACTCCTCAGATCTCGTTTGTAAGCTAGGCCCAGCTAGAAAATTTCCATAATATGGAAAAGGATAACCCACCTCTATAGGCTGACCGTGAGGTGTCCTAAACCTAACAGAGGGAAAAAAAAAAAAAAATATATATATATATATATATATATATATATATATATATATATATATATATAGAGGTGGTAAAGCGTGGGAGAAAGGATAGAAAGGTCACAAAACAACCTCCTCTAGGTCTGTCCAGGCTAGGGGAAGGAGGTGGGGCCTTAAGAAAGAAGGCGAGAAGAAGACAACTAACATGGAACGTTATGGTAGGTACATAACTTCTAAATGTTAAGTTGTCAATCTCACCTTCATTCTTGCTGGATGGGACCGCGTCCCTAGCACCTTGTCCCGGGTGGCCTATCGGAACAGACTCTTGAGTACAGTGGAACCAAAGTTGGCTCGGTCACTAGAGGCTAAGTCCAACTTATAATGAGAAATGAAAGTATGGGGAGAAGCCCAAGTAGCTGCAGCACAAATCAAATCAATAGGCATTCTGTCTTGGAAAGCTATAGATGTGGCTAAAGCTCTAGTTGAATGAGCCCTGGGTTTGGTTGGCAACTGTTGATGTCTGATCTCATACACAAAGGTAATCAACGAAGTAAGCCATCTAGAAAGAGATACCTTAGAAACTGGAAGGCCCATTCTACCTTCTGCATATGAAACAAACAGTTGATCAGACTTCCTGAATTGTTTGGTCCTGTCTAAATAGTACCTAAGTTGGCGATGAACGTCTAACCAATGTAATTTTTGTTCTGATCTGTTTGAATAGTTAGGTAAGAACACAGGAAGATCAATGGTTTGATTCAAATTTGCCAGTGAAGCTACCTTAGGCAAAAAGGACGGGTTAGTACGTAAGGACACCCTATCATTATGAAACAAAAGATAAGGGGGTCGACTACACAGAGCATGGAGTTCAGAGACTCTTCTGGCTGAAGTAATAGCTACCAAAAAGAGTGTTTTCCAAGATAGTAACTTCATTGAGCATGAAGCCGCAGGTTCAAAGGGGGGAAGAATTAAGGACGCCAGAACCAAGTTGAGATCCCATAGAGGAGGAGGATCCCTGATAGGTGGTTTCAGGAGAAAAACTCCATTTAAAAAAGCTTTGCAGAGCTTGTGAGACATAATGGAAGACTCTGAGACTCCAACATGAAAGTTAGATATAGCCACCAATTGAACTTTGATGGTAGACGGAGACGAACCTGAGTGGAACAGTTCGGCTAGAAAGTCCAAAACTGATTGAATGGAAGCAGTGAAAGGATCTATATCCTTCGAATGTGCCCAGCAGGAAAAACGTTTCCACTTACTATGATAAATCTTCCGAGTGAAAGATTTATGAGAGGCTATCAAAATATCTCGAACTGAGTGAGATATTAGAGGAAGCCTGGCTCAAGTTGGAATTGGAGAAACCACGCTGTGAGGTTCAGAGAAGGGAGGGAGTGGTGCAACTGACCCGACTGATGGGTCAAGAGGTCTGGAACTGGGTTCAGATGCCAGGGTTGCTCCAACAGATAACGGTGAAGAAATGGGAACCAAACCTGTCGAGGCCAGTAAGGGGCAATGAGGATCATGGAAGCTTTCTGAGCGATGGCTTTCTGTATTAGTTGAGATATCAGTGGGAAGGGAGGAAAGGCATACAGAAGTCCCCGGGGCCAATCATGGACTAGAGCGTCTCTGCTAGGGTGGCCTGGTTGGGGAAAGAGGGTGAAAAAATCGTCGCACTTGCTGTTTTGGGGAGTAGTGAAAAGGTCGCAGCAAGGCCGGCCCCACTTTTGAAAAACTTTCTCCAACACTGAATTCTTCAGAGACCACTCGTGAGGCATGAGAATAGCTCTGCTCAATTTGTCCGCAATCACATTGGACTTCCCGGGAATGTGCGTTGCTAACAGAAACCGCTGAGAAGAAATCGCCCATTGCCACAGTCTGAGTGCCTCTCGACATAGGGGGTAGGATCTGGTTCCACCTTGTTTGTTGATGTACCACACTACAGACATATTGTCTGTCTGAATTGCTATAGTTCCCTTGGGAAGAGAGTCTTGTAGGGCTTGCAATGCTAGAAGCACTGCTCTCATCTCTAGGACATTTATGTGCAAGTGGCACTCGAAAGGTTGCCACATGCCTTGGACCGTCCTGCCCTGGAAATGCCCCCCCCCCACCCAATCAGGGTGGCATCCATTGTCAATGTAGCAACCGGAGGGGGAGGAACAAAGGGTCTCCCTCGGAAGAGCTGGGGGGATGTGATCCACCAAGAGAGATGATTTCTGCATGATTGTGTTATCGCAATGGAATGGGACATTGGAAGTTGTTGGTATGACCATTGTGTGAAGAGCATCCATTGTAAGATTCTCATGTGGAATCGGGCTAAAGGGAGGAGAGGGATAGCTGCCGCCATTATCCCTAAGACCTTCAGGATCAGTCTGACTTTGATTTTGTTGCTTTGCAAGACAAGAGAGACTTGTCTGTGTATGTCTGCTATTCTCTGCTCTGTGAGTCTGGCTGACATGTTGACTGTGTCTAGATTTGCGCCTATGAAGGTAATAACATGACAAGGCGACAAGACAGACTTTTCGTAATTTATTGAAATGCCTAGTGTTTGACATGTGTGTAAGGTGTAGTCTCTGGCAAGAAGCAGAAGATGCTTGGTGGGGGCTGTAAGGAGCCAGTCGTCTAAATACGGAAACACTTGGAATCCTTGTCGTCTCAGATGAGGCGACCACTGCCATGCATTTGGTAAACACTCGGCGGGCTGTAGTGAGTCCAAAGGGCAGGGCCCTGAATTGGAAATGACTGGTTCCCAGCCTGAAGCGGAGGAATCTCCTGGAGCGTCAGCTCATTCTGATGTGATAGTATGCATCCTGGAGATCTATAGAGCACATCCAGTTGTCCCGGCCCAAAAGGGGCAGAATGGACTGCAGCGTGACCATCCGAAATTTTGTTTTCTTGACAAACTTGTTCAAGTTGCTGAGATCCAAGATGGGTCTCCAGTCCCCTGTTTTCTTTGGAACCAAAAAGAATTTGGAGTAGATTCCAGATCCTTGTTGGTCTGCTGGAACTGGTTGAATGGCTCTTTTTGCCAGCAGCTTTGAAATTTCTAGTGCTGCTTGCTCCCTTTGACTGGGTGGAACGTCTGGAAGGGATTTTCCAGACTGCTTTGGAATGCGAAAGAAAGGGATTCTGTAGCCTTCGGAAATTATAGACTGTACCCATTTGTCTTGAGTGAGGGAAAGCCAGGCTTCTGGATACAGAGATAATCTTCCCCCGACTGCCTCCGAAGGTAGACAGCCGGGCAACACCTCAGGGATGCTGAAAGGGCTTGTCAGAGAAGGATTCTCGACTGCCCTGATTCTGCGGGCCCCCTCTGCCTCTAGGAAGGCGTCTACCATTATTGTTCCCCCCTCTGCCTCTAGAGGGGAATCGACTCTGTGCATCAGGCAAAACTCTCTGTGGTTGCTTGCGGAACCACATCTTTCCCCCCTTCTGGCCCTTGGGGTAAGGCCTAGAAGGAGTAGAAAAATGGACTCCCACGGCAGAGAGAGTCTTGCCTTCAGTCTCGCACCTAGTCAGGGTTTCCTTCACTTGAGGACCAAAAAGGGATGATCCATCAAAAGGGGAGTTAATGAAGGACGCCTTGAAAGGGTCCACAAAGTTACATAGCCGCATGCAGGCGTGCCGACGTAAGGCCACACCTGTACCTGCCGCTCTACTCGCTCCATCCACCGCATATGAAAGGAGGCACATGGAGGAGTTAACTACTGAGTTAAGGGTCGCCAGCTGAGAGTTCATCCAATCCTGAAAACCCGCAGCTGTTGGATCCTTTAACATCTCACTCGCTTCCTTGAGCAAATCCCTCTGAAGACGAGTGAAATGATACAGGTAATTCAGCGAGCACATAGAAAAGGTCGCTGATGAGAACATCCGCTTCCCGTACCTGTCCATAGTCCTAGACTCCTTGTTAGGAGGATGAACAGGCACTGAAGGATCAGCTAACTCCTTCTTGGTGGCCGCAGCCACCACCATAGCATCAACAGAGACGCCTTTGGTCAGGAATTCTTTGTCCTTGGGGGCAGTGATAAATTTAGATGGTCTCCTGGGGGTGGGTTCCACTGAGTCAGGAGCCGTCCAGGCCTTCTTTGCCACCACTTGCATAAGGGAGTCAAAGGGAGGGGACACCCAGGAGGTGGAAGGGTGAGAGCCAAACGCCTCAAGATACACTGATTCATCCTCTGAAGGGTTAAGGGCTGGCCAATTCCCCCTCTGTTTTAAGATTTTGAGGATGTTTGCAAAGGAGACATCTTCAGAGGGGGAACGAGGGGAACCTTCAGAATCCTCTAAATCAGTGTCAGAGGTGACAGACTCAGGGGAGTCAATGTGCTTCCTCTTGCACTGCCTCTTCCTAGGTGGCTCTCCTACCGGGTCAGGAGAGGCCTCGGAAGAGGAGGAGATCCCCACTGGGGAAACTTGAGGAGCTGGCTCTCTACGATCCGGGATGAGGGGGTGAGAAGAAATCACCGCAGGCACCGTGGAAGGAGGGGCAGACGGAGCCGACTGTGGTGTTGAACCAGGTTCTAACACGCTCCTCATGACCTCGAAGGTACCCCTGTCAGGCAGAGCCAGAGGTCTCCGCTCCGAAAAGCTGAAAACCTCCCCCAGCACTGATAGTAATGGCTCCGAGGTCAATGTCGGAGCCGAACTCACCAGCACCGAAGCACCGAGAGGGAGAGCGGGGTCGGACAAGGGTCCGATGCCACTCGCCCCCTCGGAGCCGACGAGGGAAGTCCGGCGCCGAGATTCCTCCAGAGAAGATATCGGAGCAGATGACGGTACCGAAGACAAAGGTATCGGTTCCGACGCAGCCACAGTCTCGGGTCCGAGCCGCCCCAGCTCCGAACTCAAAAGAGTCAGAGGAGGAACATTCTGAGTGATGGGATTAGCCATCGACTGTTGAGTCGGGCTCTGAAGCATTTGGGCCAGTGCCTCGGACTTAAGAAGTCGACTCACCACCCTCTGAAGGTCATGATCTGACAGTCTTGACGACCTAGAGGAGTGAGATCTATGGCTCCGTTCAGACAACAATGGCGATGCTGGAGCCGAATGAACGCAGCTGATAGATGGTGACCTTGACCTCTTCCTGGACGTCATTTTCGATAACTTTATCGGAGCCGACTCAGCAATGTCTACCGGAGCCGAGGAAATAGTAGAAATATGTGTCCAAGAATCATCGGCTCCGGCCGGAGCCGATGTTCGAACAGACTTTGAAGCCCCAGGGGACGGCTCAGATACTGGAGCCGACGGTCTGGTAGGCTTGGAGGGTTTCCCCGAAGATTAAGTCGGGGAACCCTCAGGCTTCAATAAGTCCCTTAAAATGAGCTTAGTTTTTCACTCCTGCAGGACTCTAGGGCTGAAACCATGGCAAACAGCACATGAGTCCTGCAGGTGCAAAGGTCCCAGGCAGTATACACAAGAAGTGTGACCGTCTGTCAGAGACATCTTCTGACAGCACGAGTCACACTTCTTAAAGCCTGAGACCTTTGATTCTTTAGACATCTCTAAAGAAGAAAGTGTAATAATTTAGAAAATAAATCCCTACAGAAAAAACACAGTCACTCCAACTACTAGGAGGGAGGGACGGGGCCTAAAAGCCCAAGGGAAGAACTACTGTGAGTTTTTGGAAAAGAAGGGGAGAATTTGGAAGGGGATGGTAGAAAACTACCTAATTTAGAAAATAATAAAGAAAAACTGACTTAAAAGGGAGTCTATCTAAGATAAAACTTAGTCTTAGCAACTAACCTGACGAGCCGGTTGAAGAGCACCTCGATTGTTATAGCGGCAAACGAGACTGGGGAGTTACCGCCTAGCATTGTGGGATATAGGGGAGCCTCGAGCCGGTGGGACTAGCTCTCGAGCTTTTAGAGTGGCCGAGTCGGAGCCGAGGTTCGGCTCCGAACCCATCCAGCAAGAATGAAGGTGAGATAGACAACTTAACATTAACCATTTTATTGATATAATTGTTTACTCCCATAATTACCAGGGCACCACCCTTGGTTTCATAACTCTTATTCTTCTGTCTAAGGTAATTTTTTTCAACAACCTCTGCTCGAACAAACTAAGATTGGTAGAGTAAGGGTGAAGGGAGGACAACAGTTTCCTGATATCATATTCACAGATTCTATCAAACAAACTAATAATGGGGTGCAACAGTGGATTGAATGTGCTGGGCCTTCTGCAGGTATTAGAACCATCAAATTGCATGTTAAGTTCATTAAAAAGGAACCTAACATTTAACTTCCTAATATACAATTTCCATTGCACCAAAACATCATCCAGTTTAGCAGATCTAGCTGGTATGAAAGTTAGGCCTTTTTCAAATAAATCAGCCCAACTAATAGTGACACTCAATTCAATAAAGTTATAAATCTTAAAAGCACCAGTCTTGTTAAATATAATATTGCAAGGCCCATTATGAAATTATATCTCCTGTTCCCCCTCCCCTTCCCCCTTACTCCTGTTCTGCTCCTCTGTTAAATTGGGGCATACTGGACCATTTATTCATTCCCAGGGATGGACCTGCTGATTTATTTTTGGAATATAAGGAGTTAAAGTGGCAGTTAAGGGTTAATGCTACTACACCCCCAGGTCTCAATGAAACCACTTCCATTGCTAGTGTGTTGAAGTTAAGAGCACAATTTAGTTTGTAAAAAGGTTTGTATGGATTATTTTATTTTTATTCGTAATATTTTATGTTAGAAAATGGAATAACAGTTTTTATTTTCTGTTTTGGACTTTTTTTTAGGATTTGTATTTGATCCCAGTAATAGTTTTTATGCACCATGATGTTTTTTGCTTTGTTAACTTGATTTAATGTGAGTTGGCTAGTCTAGGTAACCAGGCAACTAGCTGAAGTTTGGGTTAATTGACCTATTGGCTTTGTCATGTGACTGTTTTTAAAGTATTTATACAAGGAATATTGTATCATACGTTATTCTGACGAAGTGCGTTTTACAGCAGATGAAAGTGCTTAATTTAGTGTAATAAAAATGAAAGCCTTTACTCATCAGTTCTTTTCTTTCATATATTATTGTTGCTTAAGGAGAATCAAAATAACCATAAATAATGTTATATTCATAATTTAGCAGAAAGTACTCTAGGATCTAATCCAACACAGGAATACAAAAAGGAGATTCTGCTGATAAGGATGACTGCAATTAGGGAAACAGAGAATAGCCAAGAGGGGCTAGAATTTATATAGAGAACTGGCAAAGGAACCAAGATAATGGGACCAAATAACTAGAGAGGGAAAGGTAACAGAATGGGAAAAGGCCAAGAATAGATCTGGACTGCAGGCCACAGATTGCCTTTCCTAGCAAGGATTGATATCAGAGTATAGGCAAAGAGAAAGACTAGTGCTGGTAGAGTTTTTAGTAGAATCTGCAACAGAAGCTGCTGTTAAAAAAAGGACAATTAGCAGGACATATAAAATATTGCATGAACTATAGGAATCAATCAGAAGAGTTTAGAAAGGATTGGGAAGAGAGACTGGATAAGCAATTCACAAAGAAACAATAGTAGGATATGCGTACAGCTCCCACTTATGCAGCAAAGTCCGAAACATTTACGATTTTTGCTTGGAAGTGGTTGTTTACGTATTTTTATACTCCAAGCAGACTCCAAAGAATTTTTCCTCAGGTAGATTGCAAATGTTGGAGGTGTGATAATGAAAAAAGTGGTAATCGGGAACATATTTTTATGAGTGTAATAAGTTGGCAGACTACTCTGTGAGCAAATTGTGAGCATACCGGGTGAGCAAATTGGTGTAACTAAGGAAATTATTTTTTGAGTTGTGATACAGAAAGAGAATTGCCTAGACATATTAAGGTCTTGCTGAGTTTAATTTTGGGCTGCCAAAAATAAAGTAATTACTAAAAAATGTAAATCAAAGTCTAAACCAACCATACTAGAAGTAGTGAATATGGTAGCAGAAGTATATGAACTGGAAGTGGGATCTTGAGAAAAGGGTAGGAGCAAATTACATAATAAAAAAATGGGAATTGTGGGAACAGTACATGCAGAATTATGTTTTGAATGAGGAATGAAATGTAAAGGAAAGCAGGAAGTGAATGAGCTATGTAATGTTGGATTGACAATGACTGTATAGAAGAATGTATATGATTTATAATGTTTGTAACTGAAAATATATAATTATGGTTTGTTTCCATTTATGCAAATGTAGGACTGCTTATGTCATAAGTGATAATTCACTAAAGATGTTTCTTGTTTAACAAAGAGATGGAATTAATATTTTCAATATTGTTTAATACTGTTCTAACATTTGTTTGTTTTGTCTAAAATACCATCTTTTCTAATCTTTTGTTTTCCTTTTGTGAGTTCTAAATTTCTTGTATTGTTGAAAAACATTTTTTTCCTTTGTGTATATCCTCATGAGTGTTTATGCTCCACCCATATCGTACCCTGCTGTTATTTTATTAGGTATAACTGAAGTCAATGTTTTATCCAGGGAATCTAGTATAACCATTTCTGATTTTGCATAGGTCTTATCTTGGTTATACTATACGTCTTCTGACTAGTTAATAACATTCAAGTTGTCACTGAGATCCATAATCTAGCAGTCTGTAATCAAATCTCTTTTTATATGATACTGAATAAATAATTCAAGATATAAGGAACAGTGGCCAGAATTACACGAATGGGAACTGATATTTACATTTCTAATATTTGCAACACACTAAGTCACAATTAGGTGAAGGATATCATTGGTGCTAGTTGGTTCCTTATTAATTGACTCAAGTCATTGGATAAAATAATATTAATACATTTCTATTCAAAGTGTGATGTAGGAGTATGACTAACCCAATTTATTTACAACATACATTTGTTGTGGTTTAAACAGTTTCCATATTTAAAATAAATTCCTAATAGGACATAGTATCCATGGAAGGTTTCCTATAAGTTATAACTATGCCAATTGTGTCTGATTTCAATAGTCTCTTCACATTTACTACTAGTGTTTCTAAGGAGATATTAGCACAGGCTAGTTATGAGTTCATGGAGTTTTTTAATATTAATAAGATACCGTCACCATTCTTAATTGGCATCAGACATTCATGTTTAATACAAGCAGGAAAATAAAGTTAGTTAAGTCCCAAACTTCTACAAGAGCTATAAAGCTTAGATTGCCTGTCCTTTTAATATTGCCCTGTTCTAAATGTTTATTACAAAGGTTATGAACGTTGCAGAAAAAAGCCTTTGTGATGTGCTAGATCTATAGTTTTGAGTGGATTCTGTTTCCATAAAGTAGCGTTTCCTAAAAAAGGAGTTAACCATTTTAGCCTTGTTGCTGACAAAGCCTGCACCATGATATCTATGATGACGTCCTTCCTTTGAAAGAAGTGTATGGTATCCAAGAAAACCTTCCTAGAAGGTGATTAATGTTATGTCATATGTTAAAAATAGTTCTCTTAACTAAGAATTGAATAGGTGAGCTTTTGTAAAAGAATAATAATTTCACCTGTATGATGGTAGCTGTTGTTGCCTTTTAGCTTTTCCGGTTAGGGGGTCACCACAGCGGAACTCCGGTCCCCTAATGATTGACCGTAGATTTTCACGAATGCTGAGGTGCCAGCTTGATGGTCAACCTTCAATGAAGGCACGCCCATTTACGCATGTCTTTCAAATGCCCACCCAACTGCGGGGAGGACATGCAGACTCCACACAGAAGGTACTCCCCGCACTCCAGCTGAGAATCGAATGGGAGAAGCTCTTGCTGTGAGGCAACAATGCTACCGCTGCATCACCGCGGATGTATGATGGTAGTATTTCACTGAAACAAACTTCAGTTTTACTAGTTACTATTATTTCAAGTTTTTATAATGCACCATTTTTCATGTTGTTCAGGGAAGTTTCTTTTAGATAATTTGTACCGATGTGAACAATAATGCCCTTGTAGTTGTATTTCCCCTTAAATAGTTTGGTTATCAGTGTTGGAACCCCCTGAAGTCTGACCTGTGAGGAACTAATAGTAACCCTTTATTTATCTGTCACTTAGCTGTCTGTCAGTTTGTTTAGCCACAGAATATGTTAAAATTAAAATTCCTCAACATTTATTCATATGAAGCTGTCAAAGTAGTAATCCAAATTTTCTCTGAATGTTCAGTTATACCTTTATCTTTGTTACACATTGGTGCAGAGTCTAAACTGTGGATAAATGAAACATCTGTAGTCTTAAAATTACCTCTTTTTGTCATAAAGCAGAGTATATACATCTAGCTTGCTGGGCTACTACTCCATTATCTCTTACTGGTGTCCCTCTGAATCACTTTAACCTTAGGAAGTAACTGGGAGATTACTGGCTAAGAAAGTCTTCTTTTATTGATGTCTGTTCACCCGGTTCACTAAATATAGGTACAGTGAATTCAGAGTCTAACAATTCATTTCTGTAGATTTCTTAACAGGAATAGGTTGGAAGTCAGTATCATCTTCATCATTTGTGATGAGAGAATCTTCTAACGACATTGTCCTTTGTCTGATGATAGTTATTTGTCTATTGGTACAGATATTTTACTATTCTTATATAAAGGGATTTTTACCGTTCATTTCTTTTACCTGCAATCTTCTTGTTAGATTGTCTATTACTACTTGCACTATGTTAAAGTCTTTTGTTACTGTCAAAAACCTTTCTTTTACCTGTACTGCTTTTTTTAGGTCATTGTCTGTGAGGTTATTCTGATTAACCAGAGCATTGTAATCCTGCCCCAAGCCATCTTTCCAGGATTCTTTATATGATGTTATAATGCATAAGGGTTTCCCGTTGCCACAGTTACAGGCTGCCCCATCATCTTACATTTTACCTTCTAGTATCAGACATAATTCTTCTAATTTGAAGCAATTTGAAAAAAAAAATGGTCTTATTTGTGCCTTTTTTTTATGACCACTTCACATTTTACACACTGTGTCAGAAATTTATATTTAAGTTGTTTATGGTGTAAACATTCAAAGTTTCCATTGTGACTAGTAACTATCATCAAACAGAATTTATATAGTAAATAAAATAACTGACTAGAGATATCAGGGAAATAAACTAGTATTACATATAATTATTATTTGATGTGGTCTTGGTTGTAACTATGTGCACTCTAATGATGAAATTCTAGTTATGCATGTTTATTAGTGTTTTATATGTATTCATGTTAGTTTTATGAGTTCTGTAGTCTGTTTAGGCAGGTGGCAGAGACAGCGAGCAGACAGGAATAGTCATGGTTTCTTATTTTTTAGGAGGAGTACCCTTGAGACCCATCAGATTTCTATTGATATCATCTTGCCATTTGTACCATTCCCCTTCAATAAACACATCACACCGAATGACATTTGATGACCTTTATTAAACTTCCATAAACATGACTGTTAACTAATAATTATTAATTTCAACCAAAACATGACACAGGCGAGAACATCTATGGAAAGAAAACATAAAATAAATAACCATAAGGGCAGCATAACCGCTCACCCTTGGAATAAGCATCATCCCCCACTTGCTCACTTATCCAAGCACTTAAAAGGCAGTGTTACATCACTCAGCTTCAGTTTATTGAATTAGACCTCCAAGCAAATAAGCATCTCTGCTTGCTTATTTACTTATCAAGCAGTGCAACCTCTCACTTTCCTTTCCAACTTGTTGAATTGAACATCCATCACCTGAGGGGGAACAGAAGAGGGCAAGCCTGTCCCTCTTCACCACCTTACCCAAACTGAAATCACTACAATCCCCACTAATAAAAAAGGGGAAGGGAGAGTAGCAAGTTCATGGCAAAATGTGACTCCTACCCCAGTTACACTTGCCTAAAACCCTTTAAGCCCCTCCCTACCCTTACCTCACTTCCTCCCAAAAATCCCTCCATCCCATTTAATGCTATCCTCCCCTTATCTTCTTTATTCCTGCTACTGTATTTATCTAGCCCCACTTAAAGATGTCCCAGGACAAATTGGTCTGTTCCAAACCTCATTTGTCCTGTTCCCCTACAATAAACACATCATACTGAATGACTGACGACCTTTATTAAACTTCCATAAACATGATTGTTAGCCAATAATTATTAATTTCAACCAAAACATGATACAGGAGATAACATATAAGGAAAGAAAACATAAAATAAATAAAAACGAGGACAGCATAACTGCTCACCCTTGGAATAAGCAGTGTCCCCCACTTGCTCACTTATTCAAGCACTTACAAGGCAGCGTTACACTGCCCACCTTCAGTTTATTGAATTACACCTCCAACCAAATAAGCAGTCATACTTGCTTATTTACTTTATCATTATCAAGCAGTGCAACCGCTCACTTTCCTTCCAAGCTTATTGAATTGAACATCCATCACCAGAGGGGGAACAGAAGAGGGCAAGCCTGTCCCTCTTCTCTGCCCACCAGCCTGTTCCCCCTCTCAGTGACAAACTTCCAACAACCTAACCACCATTAATAAAGTGTTAGGCCAAACATCATTCGGTGTACCCCATTCCTTTCTAACCAAACTGGATCCATGCCATCATCTCCTAAACCCCATCACATCACTAACCAAATAGCCAGTTACCTAAATAGCTGAAAACAAACAACTGATCCCTTTCCTATGCTAAAACAGCAAAACCATAACCTCATAATGTAGCATAATCACTACACAGAAACTAAATAAGCCTTACCTCACATCCCATGGAAACCTCACAATGCTTCCAAGGCATTACCAGACAACTGAAACTAAGCCCACTGCCACTAAAACCACACAGAGGCAAATGCATACCCTGATGCCATATAGCAGCCTCATTTTACCGCCCAATGAATCTAATAACCAAATGAAATCTCTTTAAAGTCAATGTAACCATCATCCTAACATCACACCAAGTATCCATTATAAACATGAAATATTTTAAACAGCCAACATGGCATTTTCCAGCCCAACCACCACAAGCCCTACAATTGCTCTACTGTCAACTGAAAATGAACCGTAATCCCAACAAACCCAAATGAACCTCTTAAACCAGCTTAACACAAAACCAAATACTCAATAGTCCCTCCATCATCCTTGCTTCCCACACACCAGCCACCAACTCAACCTCCAACTTATAAACCCTAATATCCCTAACAGCAATCCAGTCTAGTAACGTCCAAGAGCCATCCTGCCATCCCTCCAACTATCCAATACAAGCATCTCATCTAATGACCACCCTCGCCTTTGCTGAACCTCAATACATTTCCATAATGACTAACTACAGCCATAACAAATGTCACAGAAACTATAACACCTTGAACTCAATATTCCCAGACCAATCCCCGCACAAAACCCATCATTACAACAGCCAAGCTCTGTCCATCTACCCACACAACCTATACATCAGCCCCCATAATCATACCACAAGCATCAAATCCTTCTAACCCCCACCTGACATGCCTCAGCTGCCAGCAGCAACAACCCTAATACTAACATAACAAGTGAAGCAGGTGGTCCCCACTCCCCAACTTTCTCTGCAAGACTGATGCCTGCTAAACTGAAGCAACCAAAATCCCCATCCCTTCCCCAAATGAACCACCCTTCTGACACCAAGGCCCAAGGCCCAAACCAATCCCAACCCTTTTGTCACCTTTGAAAAACAACTACATTCTCATGTGCAATACAATGCTTCTACCCGAACTCAACATCCTTAATGGACTGTTTACTCGTGCCTTACTCCTTTAAAGCTTCCCTATCAATGTATCCCCTTATATCTAGTAACTAACATCTGTTATAAACCCAAAACCATGTCCTGCTTATTCCCTATAACTTTAGCCTAACCCAAAATACCTACCTCCTACATATCCCCAACCCTTGCACACCTACAAGGCCCTTCACACTTGACCTACTGTTACAAAGCACACATGTAACATCCGACCTTCCCTCCATACTTACAAACTAAAAACCACAACCACAAACAATAAAATAAATCAGCAGTGCAATAGCAATCCAATGGACTCAGCGTGTAATCCAAGAGAAGTTCAATCCAGTAAGCGCTTTTGGCCGTGTCACCAGCCTTCTTCAGACATCAAACACAATTGAATAAAACTATATATATATATATATATATATATATATATATATATATATATATATACTAACTGACCTTAATTGAATAATAAACATTAATTGAAACAATTAACTGTTAACTATTAAAACCTTCCTGGTTTTACCCAGCTAAATAATAGCATATATGTATATATATGCAAATTATGTGTAAAAACTCAAATACAACCATATACATTTTATACAAAAATATATACATTAAATAGCATAAATATTATCTGTTATAAGCCTTTAATGTTAAGACGCTAGTGAGCGATATTGAGTCACTGAGCCCTGGAAACTGCATTGCATTTAAAAAAACTTGCCACCAGTATTCTTTGGACTCCAATATTGTTTACCAAGGACCTTTTCTAGGGGATGGAGTTATCTGCTCCAATACTGAAAATTGAGATGAATGTGTGGAATTATACATTAAATGTCTATATAATGCATTATTATGTGAGCTTTTCCTAATTTCATATAAATGCTCATATATACACTGACGCAACTTGCGTTCCATTTTGCCTATAATATACCTACCTCCTACATATCCCCAACCCTCGCACACCTACAAGGCCCTTCACACTTGACCTACTGTTATAAAGCATACATGTAACATCCGACCTTCCATCCATACTTCCTACAATCCTATGACTGCTGTGACTCTACTCACCCTGAAGGAAATGCACCCTTGCCATAAACAAACTTTACACCATTTTACTCTATTCCCCACGTAGCACCTCACTTGGCCACCCGCTAACCAACTGCAGAAACTCTGACCTGCCTAAGTGAACCTGAAGTAGTACAACCAGTGGCCTCAGAGCTCCATTCCAACCACCAGAAACTCCACCCCACAAAATCAGTTATCTCGCAACTCCGCTTCTTACAGGCTACTGACCACTATTCACTGCACCTTGCCCTTTGGGACCTCATTGTGCACAACTCTGGCATCCAGGACATCCACTGCAACCACCCTCATCACCTTTTGGACCTCCTTCATTCTGGCCAGTCAACCATGATCCACTGTGTGCCTCCCTCCTAAAAAAGAAAGAAAACAGTAAATTCAGAACATACCTGTAACCAACATGTCACAATGACAACTTTAAGCAAAGTCAATAGCCTACCCTGTTGACCAACTGCCCAGCCTCTACACCTGCCCATGACCAAAATCCCCAAGAAAATGAACTCTAGGGAGCTTCATCTTTGGCTACTTGTTCTACAAGTATCCCTAATGCAACCCACACCCAGCAGTGGTAGATAAAGTGCCTGCTATATTAGAAAGATACCACCCTAACATACCCATTTCTTTCAGGTGCAGCACACCCGGGGAACACTCTCCCATTAGAGCACACCAATTATGTCCAAACCGAATTCTTACCGAATTCTTCTACCATGAAGGCCTGTTCTATCACTATGATAATCACCTGATAATTATCCTGACCCCCTGTTAAAGTTGTACTACACCCTGAGAAGGAGACCACCTCCTACCCGATTGAGCCACCATGTAACTAAATAATTACCCCTGCCAAGTCTCAAACCCAAGACCTTTCAAACTTCAACATACTGCATTCGCCCAGTAGGCCACCCCAGGTAGGTGTGCGTGTGTTGTCCATACCCTCAATCTGTTATACCCTTACTGCAGGCTTAATATTCCCCCACTCAAATCCAAACATGAGGCAAGCCTGATCATTCTATGAAAATCTGAACAGCTGCAAGATATGTCCTCAAACAGGAAGACATGCCAGACATGCATGAAGCACAGGACCAACACCTGCAACTGCTCTCATGCACCCAAACCACTGCTCCATAGACAGCACACCAGTCCAAAAACTACCCAACCTGCTCGCTCAGTCCCATACCCAACACACTCTGCATCTACCAATCCAACAATGCACTCCCCGACTGACATGGCAAAGTCTTTCTCCCAAAACCTGGGCAAAGCTGCACCTCAAAATAAAGCCACCAACAACAGCCGCACCAAGACCTAAAACTAGAGAACCTCCAACTAATGCTCTTACAGACTCCAAGGCCAATGCAACAGGTCCTGCACAAGTAGAAAGCCTGCAAACCACATGAATTCCCACACTCAGCGTCCATCCCCTTTTACCAAAATCACTTGGCAAAGATTCCTATTAATATAAATCAAGACAGACATGCTAATCCAAGCCACACTGCCAGAATACCCCTTGCGCCACCCCATGAAATCAGAAACAAAGATAAGTATGAAGTAAATCTAGCCACTGAAAAACCTGGCCCTTTTCAAGAACCGCTACCAAAATAAAAGTAGTTGTACCCACAAATATTCCCTAGACCTCAACAGAAGCTCTCCTACCTTCCCTCACTATCAGTACTTGAAGCAGTAGTAAGAAAGATTTTTTTTTAAACACATCCCCATTCCCCCATCATTACCTGTCTCGTTAAACTACCCTTAGTTATTGTCTTTTAACAGGCTAATAAATGAAAGACCGAATCCATATAATAATCCCATATACTTCTAAAATAGCAGTACACCTCTGACTTCATTCAGCCTAAAATATTATCATCCTTCAGTAGGCTAGATCACCCCCCCCCCCAGACCAATCCCACCATGATGCTTCATCCACACCATGCCCTCCCAGGAAACGTCCATGACTCATGCACCTGAAAGCCTACAAAAAGGCCTCGGAGCCCCATCTCCCACTATGAGAAATCAATGCAAAAGTCACTGCCATCGAGCAACTCAACCCCCAAAAGACATAGAAAAACCATGTCCAGACACTACAAACCTCACAACCTCTTAAAGCAAGCAATCTTAACAAAGCTATCAATAACGAGGGGACAACAACCCAAAATAGGGACCCTTTTAAATGTTACCTTCACAAACTTATAAAATTGGTAGAACAAGATTATTTTTTCTTTTTCATGAATTCTGAAAGGCATGAAGTGTAACCTGAGAAATACAACATACTAAATGCTGAAAACAGTTCCAGTACCACACGCATGCACAACAAGTGAAACATATCTCACAGCCCCCGACTCGCTAAAGGAGCCAGCAAGCAAAACCACCACCACCAATGAGCTGAGGGGAAAGAAAATCTCACACAACCATCATGCAGTAATCAAAGAAGAGCCTCCTTAACTTTAACTCACATACCACACACGCAGTGGAGACACAACCCCCAAATCATGCCACACAAAGACCTGCAGCTCCAACAAAATCAACCCAAATGCTGTACACTGCCAGCCCTCTGTAATACTGCTCATCCTGAAATACTTATCCAAACAGGAAGCAAGGTATATTAGTTTTTTTTTAATATGTATGCTACCCCTCTGGCAAT
Organism: Protopterus annectens; assembly: GCF_019279795.1. Classification (NCBI taxonomy): domain Eukaryota; kingdom Metazoa; phylum Chordata; order Ceratodontiformes; family Protopteridae; genus Protopterus; species Protopterus annectens. Next base: position 856,966,812 of record NC_056733.1, on the reverse strand, counting down.
GGAGCATGTCGGCCCCAGGCCCATACTGACCACCTTCAAGGATGGAACCATCGTGCAGTCAAACTTGCCTATTTTTTTTTCTCCATACCTGCAGATGACAGCATTGCAGAACAACAAGAGCCAAATGAACACACTATCCAATCATGTATGTATATTCTGCAGGTGACAGCACTGCTCCACAACAAGAACCAAGCTCAGGGCAATGTCACACCCACCCCAGCATGGCAAGCACCTCCAACGAAAGCCCACGAAACCATGAAACCACCATTTTCTTCCCCCTTTTAAGAAATGCATCCACCTGGAAAACCAACACCCCTGAGTATCTACAAACTATACCAACTCTGAGACACTCCACCAAAGCGTAACACCAGTGAATGCATAGGCTTTGCACATGGGACTCCAAACCACAACATGCTCCACAAAACAAAATGGCATCATGAGCTCCAAGTCTGATGCCACCACATAACACACAATGCAAATGGGACAAAAGACCACAGAATCCATACAAATTGTAGTCAAACAGCTAGTCTGAAACAGTAAACAGAAAGTGACCCTCAAAACCCCTTCCCTACAGTAGATGCCCAGCAGGAAAAAGATCAATACAGGACTGACATGCTTAGCAAATAAGAAAATGGTCACGGCTGAAGTTACTGAGAACTATGCTTAGCTTTCCAGATATGGCATATGTGTGATAAAATTAGCAGCATGAGAACTAGCACTTCAATGGCAACTGCACATGTGCAAAGCAGCCGTTCTGCTCTGGTCGTCCTCACCACCCTGAAGCAAGTAATTCCCAAATACCTGAAATATCGTGCTAACATACTGTGCTACTCCTCTAATCATTCACTAACATCCAGTTTCTGGCCCCAGCTGTGCTAAAGCTTCCACCAGCTATAACTGAGGTGGAATGGTGGAATATTTTGTGGTGAAATCTTCTGTGCTCCCAGCACTAGAAAGTTCTTAACGTTCCTAATCTCTAGGTTGTTAGAAAGCAAGGTCTCCCACTGGAAGCTCTAACAGGGATATACAATGAAAACTGCCACAGATTTATTAAAACCAACACACATTATGCAGCCAAAACCTGGATCATCTGCAGACATCTGAACTGTGAAGCATGCCATATGTCCGTCATTACTTCACCTCTCCCCCTAACAAGCAAAGCTACCCATTCAATGAGCTGCAAGCCTCATGGCCCACGATAACCCCCTAACAGTCCTACCAGTTATAGTTGTGGAGAAAAGAAAAAATATTGATACTGCTACTTATATATTGTAACTCAAACACCCCTACCAACCATTGTTAAACTGAGGCCTACCTACACCAGTAGTTCCTCAAGGTCATCTTGGATGTAAACTCACACTAGCAAGTTCATGCCAAAATGTGACTCCTACCCCAGTTACACTTGCCTGAATCCCTTTAAGCCCCTCCTTGCCCTTACCTCACTTCCTTCCAAAAATCCATCCATCCCATTTAACCCTGTCCTCCCCTTATCCTCTTAATTCCTGCTACTCTATTTATCTAGCCCCACTAGAAGATCTCCTAGGACAAATCTGTCTGTTCCAAACCTCATTTCTTCCTGAACTGCTGTACATATAGTCACCTGAAATACAGAACAAATAATTTCCATTAGATTAGACTTTGCATCAGAATTTGAAAGTTCTGCAAAGGATTGTCATATTAGACAAAGTTGACAAATGATATTCCAAACATATGAATTTAACAAGTTATAGTCCAGAAAGTTAAGATGGAAGAAGTAGCATAGAAAGGACAGGGTAAAAGGGGCAACTGCCATGGGCACTGTCTTGGAGAGAGTGCAATTTGTGTTAAATCATTTAACTACATATATATATATATATATATATATATATATATATATATATATATATATATATATACATATACACATCTCAGTATCTTTTTCCCCTTTAAGGGAAGCAGAAAAAACTCCCAAAAAATGTCCTACATCAATGTCCAAGACTCCAAGCTATTAGGTTCATAGGTTCATACTAGGCTATCTGCCCTAGGGCATTTATAAGCCTAGCCAGAGTGTGTGTGGCTTTCACCACCCCTTAGGATGAGAATACTATACCCGTTAGTTTGCTGTGCCTCTGTCCAGCAGTGACACGGAGATGATTCCCGGGGTAAACCTACGATCTCCCATCCACTCGTCAAGATTTCTCTTGAACAGAGTCAGTGAGGGGCTCTGCCTCACATGGACTGGGATTCTGTTCCATAGTGTAGGGAGTCTCTGGGTGATGAATCTGTCCCTCCAGCATGTCCTATTTATATCCGTGTTGAGGTTTAAGTCTCTTGCTCTCGTGGCTCTGGTGGATTTGGATTTTTTGAGGGGGAGCATGTCCATTAATTCCGGGTTGGACATGGCCTTGTATGTTCAGGCACAGATCACCTCTAAGCAGATGGTATGCGACTGAATAGAGCTGGAGTTTCTTCAGTCGGGCAGCATATGACATATGTTTGAGCCCCTTTATCCTTTTGGTGAGGAACTTTTGGGGTCTTTCCAACTGCTGCAGGTGTCAGGTAAGGTACATTCCGAATGGGGCGTTGTACTCAATCATTGGTCTGATAAGTGAAGAGTACAGGGGTACAATGACCTTTCCTGATCTGGATGTGAGTCCCTTCATGATCAGGTGGGCAATGTAGAAGGTCTTCCTAACCACTTTGGCAATGTGAGTGTCAAAAGAGAGGTTACTGTCAACTTGGGTCCCCAGGTCCCTGATAACTTCTTCCGTGTTTAATGGATTACCACCTATGTGGTAATTAGGGGTTACCTTGTTTTTCCCAAAGGGTATGACTATACATTTTTTGGCATTTAGCTTAAGGCCATGGCTCTGGCACCAGTTATCCATTTCTATGAGACCTCTCTGGAGGATGTCTGTGACTGATGGAGTGTCAATTATGGTGCCCAGTTTGCAGTCATCTGCAAATTTTGTCAGCCACAATCCCCCTATGTTTGCCTGCACTTCAGAAAAATAAATGCCGAACAACAGGAGGCCTAGGACTGAGCCCTGTGGGACACCGCTCGTGACCGGCTTAGAGTCTGACATGGCACCAGCAACTCTAACCCTGTGGGTTCTGTCCTTGAGCCAGTTTGCAACCCATCTTGTGACAAATGTTCCTGCCCCTTTCCACATCACTTTGTGTGAGTGTCTTAAGGCAGTTACACAGCTTTATCTTTGGTGGCCACAGCAAGTGAATTGACCAAAAGAAATAACAGGTAGTTTGCTAACTGTGCGAACTCTAACCTAGTAATTCATTTAAAAATTGAATTCCTGAATCTTAATGGAGGTGAGGGTTATGAGCAGCTGTGGATATGACGCGTCTAAAAAATCTGTGTGTCTTCATACTTTTGTGGGATTAACTTTGTGAGCAGCAAAAAAGAAAAAAGAAACAAGAGTAAGTAAATGATTTTAAAATGCCTTTAAGCATCACTGTGCCTTTAACTTACAAAACTAATTACTTGGCTCATCACAACTGCCATTTCTTTTTCTTTTATATGCAACAGTTGCACTGGAAGTTTCAGCTCTCTGCAACAGTTTAATCTCCCCCACCTAAAATTGTCACCGATTCTCATTTTCAGCTCCAGTCTGTCCAGTATGGGAATCAGTAGATTTTTTGATTTATCAAAGTGGCCAGTGTAGGTTTTGTTTTGTATTTTTGGTTTTGTTCTGTGAACTAGTTTTTGTAATATCCCTCATTGTGATTGCTTGATTGAGTTAGTTAAAACTTTTCTTGCATGCTTTTACTTGTTTTAGAAGTTGTCACTGGAGAGCAAATGAGTATTTAAGTTAACAATTTTTTGATGTTTTCATTTGTTTCATATGTATCGCATGTATTAAAACAAAACTTTCCAGCCCTATAACTGGCTCTTTGGTAAATACAGAATGTGTAATTACTGGGAGGTGGTGACTAATTTGTTAGGAGGACTGTTCAGAGAAGCATTTCTGTTATTAATGATGTTCACATACTGATATGATACAGAAGTGTGTGAGCCAATGGAGGCAGTTTCTTTGGGGGGCAAGTATGAAATATGAAGCACTCTGCTGGGAAGCCTGTTTTAAACATCTTGTAAAGGGGAGAGGGGATTCGCAGCCAAAGTTGTGCTGCTTTATTTCCTTTATGTACATTTGTGAACCTCACAACTTATTTCATGTGTTTGGTGTGATTATTTTATCATTTGTGAACAAATGAAGTAAAATTACCAAAACTGTCTTTTAACAGTACAGCTGAGTGTCGGACAGTGTACAAACTGCCCGGTAGTGTCCACTAACGAATGAAACTGCTGCTGTTATAAAAAAAGAAGTTATGTACCTACCATAATGCTCCATGTTAGTTATCTTCATCTCGCCTTCCTTCTTGCTGTTTGGGTTTGGAGCCAATCCTCGGCTCTGACTCTGCCATCTTCTATTAGCTCGAGAGCTATTTACTGGCTCGAGGCTACCCCTTATCCCAGAATGCCCAGCGTCAGCTACCCAGATCTCATTTGTGATAGCGCACACTAGACATTAGTAGAGTAACCAGTTACTAAACAAGGAAAGTTATAGATTTACCTGGCATGTGAAGTAATAAAAGATGCTCAGCCAGTGAAAACAAAAAGGAACTCCTCACAATCCTCTAGGAAGGGGGAAGGAGGGAGGGACGCAAGAAGGAAGGCGAGATGAAGGCAACTAACATGGAACATTATGGTAGGTACATAACTTCTTTATGTTAAGTTGTCTATCTTGCCTTCATTCTTGCTGTTTGGGACAGCATCCCTAGCACCTAAAATCCCAGGTGGCTCATTGGAACAAACTCTTCAGAACAGTAGAACCGAAGGAAGATCTGCTCTGGGAGACCATATTTACCTTGTAATGAGAGATAAAAGTGTGGGGGGGTTGCCCAAGTGGCAGCTGCACAGATTGAGTCTATGGGTAACCTAGACTGAAACGCTACAGAGGTGGCTAATGGTCTAGTGGAATGACCTTTTGGTTTAGCTGGTAGCTCTATTTCATAACTGATAAATAAAGGCAATAGTATCAGATAACCATCTGGATAAGGTCACTTTAGAAACTGGAAGGCCTTGTTTGTTGAAAGCATAAGAAAGAAATAACTGGTCTGACTTTCTTAGTTCCTTAGTTCTATGGAGGTAAAAGCACAATTGTCTGTGTACATCCAATTGGTGGAACTTGTATTCTGCCTTGTTGCTGTGATTAGGAAAGAAAACTGGGAGATCTATGGATTGATTTAAATTGTTCTCTGAGCAGACTTTAGGAATAAAGGATGGATTGGTCCTCAGAGAAACTCTGTCCTTGTGAAATACCAGGTAAGGAGGACGAACACATAGTGCTTGAAGTTCTGAGACACATCTAGCTGAAGTGATAGCAAACAGAAAAAGTGTCTTCCAAGAAAGAAATTTTAAAGAGCATGATGCTGCCGGTTCAAAGGGAGGCAAAATTAAGGAGGCTAAAACTAAATTGAGATCCCAGGGAGGGGGAGTATCTCTAACTGGGGGTCTAAGAAGAGATGTTCCTTTCATAAAGGCTTTGCAGAGCTTATGAGACATTATGCTAGAATTAAACATACCGATATGAAAATTAGAAATGGCAGCTAGTTGTACTCTAATGGTAGCAGAAGCCGCACCAGGCTGAAAAAGCTGTGTTAGAAATTCAAGAATTTCATGGATTGGGGATAAGAAAGGATCCAAATTTCTAGATTCTGCCCAGTAAGAAAACCGTTTCCATTTACTAGCATACGTTTTCCTCGTAGTAGACTTATGTGAGGAAACAATATCATCACGGACTGCTGGGGAGATATTGGAAAGCCTGGCTAAGGTTGGAAGTGGAGCAACCAAGCTGTGAGTTGGAGGGTTTGAAGGGACTGGTGCAACCCACCTGATTGGTGAATCAGAAGATCTGGAACCGGGTCCAGAATCCATGGATGATCCAGAAGGTGGAGTTGTAGGCACAGGAACCATAGTTGTCGAGGCCAGTATGGGGCAATGAGGATCATTTTGCAACCCAATGATTTTGCTTTCTGTATGAGTCTTGGAATTAGGGGAAAGGGGGGAAAAGCGTAAAGGAGTCCCTGAGGCCAGTTGTGGACTAGAGCATCTCTGGGTATATGATCTGGAAGAGGAAGAAGGGAGATGTAGCTGCTGCATTTGTTGTTGAGAGGAGTGGCAAATAGGTCACAGCAAGGCTGTCCCCATTTGCGGAAGATAAGATTCGCAACTTCCTGATTCAGAGACCACTCGTGAGACACGAGGATAGCTCTGCTGAGCCTGTCTGCTATAACGTTGGATTTCCCAGGAATGTGCATTGCTATCAGAAAACTTTGGGAGGAAATTGCACATTGCCACAGTCTGAGTGTTTCTCAATACAAGGGGTAAGACCTGGTCCCGCCCTGTTTGTTGATGTACCACACCATTGACATGTTGTCCATTTGGACTGCAATGGTCCCTGAAGGAAGAGAGTCTTGAAGGGCTTGCAATGCTAGGAGAACCGCTCTCATTTCTAGGACATTGATATGTAGAGGGTACTCATGAGGTTGCCAAGTGCCTTGGACTGTCCTGCCCAGATAATGCCCCCCCCAACCTATCAGGGAGGCGTCCGTGGTCACTGTGGCTACCGGAGGGGGTTGTATGAAAGGTCTGCCCTGAATTACAAGTGGGCAGACCATCCACCAAGAAAGGTGCCTTTTGCATGTTTCTGTGATCAGGATCATGTGAGACATGGGTAGTTCCTGGAAAGACCACTGCGTGAAAAAAAGCCACTGAAGGATTCTCATGTGGAAACGCGCTAATGGGACAAGAAGAATTGCAGCTGCCATGGAGCCTAGAGCTTGGAGGACATGTCTGACTTGAACCCTTTTGCTCTGCATTAGAATTAACACTTGTTGATGAATGGTGGAAACTCTTTCCTGTGGTAATCTTGCAAACATTTCTTTTGTGTTTAATTCTGCTCCTATGTATGTAATAGACTGACAGGGCAACAAGGCAGATTTTTTGAAATTTACCGTAATGCCTAGTTGAGTGCATGATGTGATTGTATAATCCCATGCCTCTAAGAGTTGATGCCTTGTGGTAGCAGTCAGGAGCCAGTTGTCTAGATAGGGAAACACCTGGAATCCTTGATGTCTCAGGTGAGCCGTGACTACTGCCATACACTTGGTGAACACCCTGGGGCTGAGGTGAGACCAAAGGGCAGAGCTCTGAACTGATAATGACTGACCCCTACCCGGAAGCGAAGAAATCTCCTGGAGTGTCTGTCCAGCTTGATATGGCAGTACGTGTCCTGAAGATCTATGGAGCACATCCAATTGTCCTGACCCAGAAAAGGGAAAATGGACTGCAGTGTCACCATCTGGAACTTTTCTTTTTGTACAGATTTGTTCAATCTGCTGAGATCCAGTATTGGTCTCTAGTCCCCTGTCTTGTTTGGTACTAAAAAGAATCTTGAGTAAGTTCTGGATCCTAGTTGGTCTGTGGGGACTTCTTGAATGGCTCTTTTTTCTGTGACTGCTTGATCCCTTAGATTGGGTGGGACATCTGGGATGGGCTTTTTTGATTCTATGGGGGATTGATGGAAGGGAATTTTGTAACCTCCGGATATGATGGATAGTACCCATCTGTCTCTTGTTATATTTCGCCAGGGTTTTGGGTACAGTGAAAGTCTTCCCCCGACTGCCTCCAGAGGTGAGCAGTCGGGCAACCCTTCAGGGATGCTGGAAGGGTTTGGCAGAAAAAGTTTCTCTGTCACCCTGGTTTTGCGGTCCCCCTCTGCCACAAGGGCGGCATCTGTTATTGTTGTTTTCCCCTCTGCCCCTGGGGGAAAAATCACCACGTGTGCCAGGCAAGGGTTCCTGGGATTTTTGGAACCACATCTTTCCGCTCTTCTGACCCTTGGGATAAGGTCTGGAAGGAGTGGAAAAACGGACTCCCACAGCAGAGAGAGTCTTGCCTTCCTGCTCACACCTGGTCAATGTGTCTTCCACCTGAGGCCCAAAGAGAAAAGATCTATCAAAGGGAGTACTGGTGAAGGGTGCTCGAAAGGGTTCCGTAAACTGACACAGCCACATCCAAGCATGTCTCCTGAGAGTCACACCTGTCCCTGCGGCTCTGCTCGCGCCATCCACTGCATAGGAAATCAGCCTCATGGAGGAGTTAACTATGGAATTAAGAGTTGCAAGCTGAGAAGCTCCTTTGGCTGGTGCTCCCTCAGCTGTAGGATCTTGAAGGGTATCTCCAAGCTCTTTCAGGAGATCCCTTTGAAGACATGTAAAATGCCATAGATAATTCAGAGACCTCATTGAAAAGGTCACTGAAGCAAACATTCACTTTCCATTTCTGTCCATTGTCCGAGACTCTTTGTTCGGAGGATGAACAGATGAAGAGGTCTCTGCTAACTCTTTCTTGGTGGCTGCTGCTACCACCATGGCATCAATGGGCACACCTTTGGAGAGGAATTGCTTGTCCTGGGGGGCTGTAATAAATTTATTTGGTCTCCTCGGAGTAGGTTCCACAGAATCTGGAGCTGACCAAGCCTTTCGAGCCACTACAGACATGAGTGGATCGAAAGGAGGAGATACCCAGAAAGTGGAAGGTCAGGAAACAAATGCGTCCAGGTATACAGACCCATTGTCAGTAGGGGCTAGGGAAGTCCAGTCTCTCTTCTGCCTAAGCATTTCAAGGATGTCCGAAAAGGAAACATCTTCAGAGGGAGACCTTGGGGACCCTTCCGATTCATCCATGCCTGTATCTGAATTGACAGACTCAGGGGAGTCTATGAGCTTCCTCTTGCACTTCTTCTTCCAGGGAGGCTCCCCTGAGTGATCAGCGGAGGCTTCAGAAGAAGAGGGATCACCCAATGGGGTGTCCTGGGGCATAGGTTCCCTATGCTTGGGGTCTGGAGGAGGAGTAGAGGTTGGCACAGACACCACGGGGGGAGGAGCCGATGGAGCTGGCAGTAGAGCTGTCTCGGGGGACAGCACACTCCGCATGACCTCAAAGGTGTCTCGACCTCCAGGCAGAGAAAGCTCCGGGTCCAAAGAAACAGGAGTCTTTCTCCGTGTTGAGGGTGATTGCTCCAAGGCCGATGCTGGAGCCGAGCTAACCTGCACCGAAGCTCCGAGGGGGAGAACGGGGTCAGACAAGGATCCGATACCACTCCTCCCCTCGGAGCCAACGAGGGGGACTCGGCACCAAGATCACTCAATAGAAGGTACAATCGAGGTAATCGGAGCCGACTTCAGAACCGAAGGAGAAATGATGATCGGCACTGACAGTTCTACTGCCTGCAGATCCATGGTCTCCGGCTCCAAGCTAAATGTAGTCAGAGGAGGAATAGAAATAGAGGCAGTTGGAACTGATACCTGTTGAGGTGAGCTGGACAGAATTTTTGCCAGTGCCTGTGACTTAAGCAACCTACTTACTCCTTTCTCCACATCATGATCTGATAATCTAGAGGATCGAGAGGAGTGGAAAGAATGATGGCTACGTTCACTCTGTAATAAAGGTGACTGTGGTGCCGAGTGGATGGACTCCAAGGATGGCGACCTCAGTCTCTTATGGCTCTGAGACGGCTCCAAAAAAGCAGATGGAACTGATGGAGGAGTTGTCTTGTCTTTGCCAGCCGGTACCGACATACTTGGTTGGTCAAGTAAAGGAGTTGGCTCCGAAGGTGGAGCCAACGGCTTGACAGACTTAGGGGATTTCGCTGGCTGAGTACTTTTAGACGGAGAATCCTGAGGCTTCAATAATCCCCGAAGGATTAATTTGTTTTTGCGCTCCTGCAGGACCCTTGGACTAAAAGCATGACCTATAGAACAGGAGTCCTGCAGGTGAACAGCGCCCAAACAATAAGCACAACTAGTGTGCCCATCTGTCAGAGACATTTTATGAGAGCATGAGTCACACTTTTTGAAGCCAGATACCTTATTATCTTTAGACATTATAGTAACACCAACCACACAACAATAATGAAAGGCTATACTATAAAAAACAAGAACAGTTAAAGAATAGAAGGAAAGCCTCTAATTTAAACTGCTATCCTGGGGGACTCTCTAATTTAAACGAGTTCAAGGGAACAGAAGGCCTGAGAGTTATGGAGCGACGGCCAACAAAGCTAAAATACACAAGAACGCAAAAAAGGGATAAAGGAATATTATCTATATACATAGATAATATATAATAGAAAAAAGATTATACTAAGCCTGAGCCAGTAAGGAAGCAACCTCACAGCTGAAGTGGTAAATGAGATCTGGGTAGCTGACGCTGGGCATTCTGGGATAAGGGGTAGCCTTGAGCGAGTAAATAGCTCTTGAGCTAATAGAAGATGGCTGAGTCGGAGCTGAAGATAGGCTCCGAACCCAAACAGGAAGAATGAAGGCGAGATAGGCAACTTAACATCTGCTATTATCTTGTGCATATTTTCCAGAAATGTGGGGTCCTAACAGTAATAACTACTTCAGTCACCCCTTTTACTTTGCAGCCACAAAACTGTTCCATTAACTGTTTTTTATTGATTTGTGCTTCTGTTTGTGTTTGTATGTATAACTGCAACATGCTGAAAATGGTGTTTGTATATTAAACTTAACTTTATTTCAAAATGTGCATATCAGCTTGCTTTTTGTACCTGGGGCCTGGGGTGGAACTGGAAGAAGAGGAAAGGAGTAAGTGTCATATACTAGGATGCAAATCCTTCTTACTTTATATTTTGATTGCTGTCGTGTGAGCATATCCATTGTCAGTTTTATAAACTTACAACTGGAGATGCATTTAAAAGTAGAATAATAAGCCTAGAGGCCTAGCAGGAGGATGTGCAGTGAATACATTTGGACATGGACAGCTGACAAATTAGCTCATAAAGTGCTGTTTGTTTAAGAGTATTAATGTGTGAAACAATAAGTCTGTCCTGTTTTTTGTTTCTGTCTAGCTCAGCAGTAGTTTTCAGTATACTAGTAGGTAGCACTCATTTTGTAGGAAGGAAATCCATGTCAAATTCTGAACCTTTTCTTTTGACAAGAAATTAAATGGTAGGTCAGAAATCTGTATATATCAACAAATACATGACCGAATCATGTAAATGATTATGTGCAGTGAATACAATATATATATATCCTTCAGAAACCTGCAATCACACTTACCTGACTTTCAAAAGACTGAGACAAAAACCCAAAACTCCAGAAGATCGACCACTTGGAACACTGACAGATCACTATGGGTAAGTAACCACTTGGCTGGCATGTTGACCTTTGCCCCTTACTTCCACAGTAGTGCGATCTCGGAGTTGGTAATATTTAGTTAGAGAGGTGTGGGGGGTGTAGCCCCCACATGGGTGGGTATTTTTTGCTTCGGTTTTAGTGTGATTGCGAAGATGGGTGAATGGTTACTTACCCGTAGTGATCTGTCGGTGTTCCGAGTGGTCGCTCTTCTGGAGTTTTGGGTTTTTCATCTCAGTCTTTTAAAAGTCAAGTAAGTGAGATTTCAATCTACTGAAGTAGACACACACACACACACACACACACACATACATACATATATATATATATATATATATATATATATATATATATATACACACACACACACACACACATACATATATATATATATATATATATATATATATATATATGTGTGTGTGTATGTGTGTGTGTGTACTTGCTCTTGCTGTTTCTCTACCTATTTCAGTTTTGCTGTGGCTTGTTCTGACATTGTCTCATTTGACAATTTGACTTGTGTATCTTTTTGCACACATTTTCAATTATTTTAAAAGTTTTGCCTAAACTCTAAAATTAAATTGTTTTTCATTTTGTAAAGATTTTTTCATAAAACTTATGTGGATATCCTGTTAGATAGATGTTATAAAGAAGTTATGTACTCACCATAAAGTTCCATGTGAGTTGTTCCATCTCACCTTCATTCTTCACTGATGGATCGGCTCCGACATGGCCGACTAGCAAGCTTAAAGTTCTTCAGTAGCTCGAGACCCATCCCCTTATCCCACAATGCACTGCTGGAATGACCCCAGATCTTGTTTGCTGCGTACCTTATAGAAGTACAATAATTATTCTGCCTAGGAATGTAGACACATTGAAAAACCAGGATGAGGACAGCCTCCAGGTCAACTGTCAGCCAGGAGGGAGGGACGTGAGAATGAAGGTGAGATGGAACAACACACATGGAATGTTATGGTGAGTACATAACATCTTTATGTGAAGTTGTTCAATCTTGCCGTTCATTCTTCACAGATGGGTAGCGTCCCTAGCACCCTGATCTTGGGTGGCTCACGGAAGTACACTCTTTAGAACCGTGGAACCAAATGAAGCCCCGTCCCTGGAGGCCTTATCCACTTTGTAATGAGTTATAAAAGTGTGAGGTTTAGACCATGTGGTTGCTGCACAGATGTTGTCCAAAAGTAATTTGGCTTGAAAGGCTGAAGAGGTAGAAACTGCTCTGGTTGAATGAGCCTTCACCTTACTAGACAAGGGCATGTTATGACAAGAATATGTGTAGGTGATACAATCCGACAGCCACTTAGACAGGGTTGTTTTGGCAACTGGTTTACCTTTCCTGGCCTCAGAAAAAGACACAAAAAGCTGATCTGATTTCCTAATGTCTTTTGTTCTGTCTAAATAAAATCTAAGTTGTCAATGAACATCGAGTTTGTGCAATATATATTCACCAAAAAACGCGGCAAGGACACTGCTACTCCTTAAAATCTTTATTGCACAAAAAACACAAGATGAGCGCTTTCGGGACTTCTCCCTTCATCAGATAAAATTACAATAAAACAACCCCTTCTTTTAAACTAGTGCATATCCAATAGGATTCAGTAAAAAACCCGCCTTTTTTGAAGGGTGGGCTTAACAGGTATCACATCATTTAAACCAGGTGTACGATTGGCCATAAGCTCAATGATCCATCTGGATTCTGCTAATTCTGTCAAGTGCTTCGCATCACCCCCTCTAGTGGTAAGCCTTATGTTTACTATAGCCCTGAAAGTGAATTTATGTGTGGCATTATCCATCACGTGTCTGCTCAAAGCATTATGCACATCCCCATTCCTAATGCTAGATAGGTGCTGTAATATCCTTGTCTTTAACATCTGGTTAGTTTTCCCTACATAAAAACTAGGGCAATGTGTGGATAAAATGATGTGATACCTGTTAAGCCCACCCTTCAAAAAAGGTGGGTTTTTTACTGAATCCTATTGGATATGCACTAGTTTAAAAGAAGGGGTTGTTTTAATGTAATTTTATCTGATGAAGGAAGTCAAAGCCATCTTGTGTTTTTTGTGCAATAAAGATTTTAAGGAATAGCAGTGTCCTTGCCGCATTTTTTGGTGCATATTGGACTTTCTGTTCGTAGGCTGGACTTTGGTATAGTACTCAACTATTTTGCTTTGTGCAATATATATTCTAATTTGTTGGTGTGATTAGGGAAGAAACGGGCAACTCAATGACTTGATTAATGTTAATCTCAGAACATACTTTAGGCAAAAAGGATGGATTTGTCCTGAGAGATACTCTATCCGCATGGAACACCATATAAGGGGGCTTGATGGATAGGGCTTGGAGCTCTGACACTCTGCTGGCTAAAGTGATGGCTACTAGGATGATAGTTTTCCACGATAGAAATTTTAGTTCATAAGATGATGCAGGCTCAAAAGGAGGAAGAATGATGCAAGGTAACATAAAATTCAAATTCCAGGGAGAGTAAGGTGTCTTCACTGGAGGCCTCATGTGAAAGAAACTTTTAGAAAAGCCTTAGACAATTGGTGAGCCATAATATTCAAACCATCGATTCCTAGATGGAAATTAGATATAGCAGCTAATTGTACTCACACCGTAGCAGCCGCTGCTCCTTTGTTGAAGATTTCTGTCAAGAAATGTAAAATAGAAGACAATGGCGCTTGGTAAGGGCAATGTTGTGGGAAGAAGCCCAAATGGAAAATCTCTTCCACTTACTATAATACAATTTTCTAGTGGAAGGTTTATGGGACGCCAACAACATTTTCTAGTGTCATGGGAAAGATTATAAAGTCTGGCTATGCGGGGAATTGGAGCAGCCATGCGGTTAGCTTCGGTGTCTGCAAGGATGGATGAAGATCTCCTGACGGATGTGTCAACAAGCCCGGAACTGGGTCCAGGATCCATGGATCTTCCAGAATGTGATGGTAAAGAAATAGAAACCAAATCTGCCGAGGCCGATGAGGGGCTATAAGGATGATCATCCATCCCAGCAACTTTGCTTTCTGCAAGAATTTGGGTATCAGGGGAATTGGTGGAAATGCATAGAGGAGACCCGGGGGCCAATCGTGGACAAGAGCATCCCTCGTGGAGTGACCTGGCATGGGAATCAGGGCAAAACAGCTTCTGCATTTGTTGTTGATATGACTGGCAAACAGGTCGCAGGAAGGCTGGTCCCATTTGCAGAAGATTCTGTCCGCAATCTCTTGTTTGAGGGACCACTCGTGGGGCAATAAAATTGCCCTGCTCAGTCTGTCCGCTATGACGTTGGATTTGCCCGGGATGTGCGTTGCTAACAGAAAGCGCTGGGATGACACTGCCCACTGCCATACTCTGAGGGCTTCTCGGCAAAGGGGATAAGACTTGGTCCCACCTTGCTTGTTCAGGTACCAGACCACTGACGTTGTCTACCAGACCACTGACATGTTGTCTGTCTGTATTGCAATTGTCCCTAGAGGAAGAGAGTCCTGAAAGTATTGCAACGCTAGAAGTACTGCTCTCATCTCCAGGACATTGATATGCAGATGTGATTTTTTGATCTGTCCATGTGCCTTGGCCAGTCTTTCCCTGAAAAAGTCCCCCACCACCCTATCAGGGAAGCGTCCATGGTCACAGTGGCAACTGGAGGGGGGAGCATGAAGGGACATCCTATTGTGACATGAAGAGACGTCAACCACCACTGAAGATCCTTCTTGCAGGAATTCATTATCAGGATCATATGACTCATTGGAAGTTCTTGGTAAGACCATTGAGTGAATAGAAGCCATTGAAGGATTCTCATATGCATCCTTGCTAACGGGATTGCTAAAATTGCTGCTGCCATCAGTCCTAGAACTTTCAATACCTCTGCAGCTGGTGCTCTGTTCTTTGATATCAGGGGCATGATGTGTTGGCGAAGAATACAAATCCTTTCCGGTGGAAGACAAAGAGTGGTGGTTGACGTGTCTAATTCTGTCCCTATAAAAACAATATGCTGTGATAGCAACAAGGCAGACTTTTTGAAGTTAACTGTAATGCCTAGCCAATCACTGAGTGTCAGAGTAGCCTCTCTCGCTTGAAGAAGTTGATGCCCGGTGGTGGAGGTAAGGAGCCAATCGTCCAAATACGGAAACACCTGGAATCCTAGATGCCTCAGGTGAGCTGCAACTACTGCCATGCACTTGGTAAACACTCTGGGGGCTGTAGTGAGAACAAAGGGCAGAGCTCAGAACTGATAATGATTGGCTCCCAGCCAGAAATGCAGGTGATCTCTGGATGGCCTGGCCATCTTTATGTGGTAGTACGCATCCTTGAGATCGATCGAGCACATCCAATTGTCCTTTACTAGAAACGGGAGTATGGACTGTAGCATGACCATTCGGAACTTCTCTTTTCTCACAAATTGGTTGAGTCTGCTGAGATCCAAAATGGGTCTCCAGTCCCCTGTTTTCTTTGGAACCAAAAAGAATCTTGAGTAAGTTCCGAATCCTCTTTGGTCTTCTGGGACTGGCTGGATGACTCTTTTTTTCTAGCAATCGGCATACCTCTATTGCTGCTTGTCCCATGTGACTGGGTGGAATGTCTGGGATTTTTTTGACGGGAAGGGGCTGGGTGGAGAACGGTATGAAATACCCTCTGGAAATGATACTTTGTACCCAAATGTCATTTGTTATATTTAGCCAGGCTTCTGGGTACAACGACAAGTGACACAAGTCACAAGTGCCTCCAGAGTAGGACAGCCGAGCCTCCCTTCAAGAGTGCTGGTAGGACTGACCAGTGAAGTGATCTCTGTCACCCTGGTGTTGCGGACCCCCTCTGCCACGAGGGCGGTGTCTTCCATTGAAACCCCTTCCTCTGCCTCTGGAGGGGAGCTCTCCACGTGTGTCTTGAAAGGCTTCTCGGGCTTTCCAGAACCACAACAATGGACTCTGATGGCAGACAGAGTCTTTCCCTCTTGCTCACCCCTGGTCAAAGTCTCCTTCACCTTTGGCCCAAACAAAGATGAGCCATCAAATGGGGTATTCATAAAGGAGGACTTGAAGGGTTCCGCAAAGGAACAGAGTTGCATCCAGGCATGCCTACGAAGAGCAATTCCTGTACCTGCAGCTCTACTCGAACCATCAGCTGCATAAGATATGAGACGCATGGATGAGTTGACTATCGAATTGAGGGTAGAGAGCTGAGTGGCAATCTTGTCGGATACACTCATAGCTACAGCACCCTGAAGAGTATCTTTCAACTCTTTAAGGAGATCTCTCTGCAGTCTGGTAAAATGTGTCAAGTAGTTCAGTGATCTGAGTGAGAAAGTCGCTGAACTGAACATGTGTTTCCCATATCTATCCATGATCCTAGATTTTCTGTTAGTAAGATGGATAGATGAGTGAGTCTCAGACATTTCCTTTTTGGTGGCTGCCACTACCACCATGGCATCAACAGGAACTCCCTTGGTCAAAAAGGACTTGTCTGCGGGGGCAGAAATAAACTTATTTGGCCTCCTAGTAACAGGTTCCATAGATTCTGGTGACTCCCACGCCCTTTGAAAGACCAGATAGTGTTTGCCTTACAAACACAAGGTGCAGGGTTTGAGTCTCACAAGGGATAATTGGCTAGGCTTAAAATGGCTCGCAAGGGCAGTTAGCTTCGTACTAATCTATGAACTAATCTATGAACCTAATATCCATAAGCTCATCTTAGGGTGGAGATACCCAAGAGGTGGAAGGTTGAGACCCGAACGCCTTCAGGAGAACTGACTCATCCTCAGTAGGGCTATTGGACTGCCAATCACCCCTCTGCCTAAGAATTTCAAGAATCTCCGCAAAAGAGATGTCCTCAGAAGGGGATCAAGGGGATCCTTCTGATTCATCCAAGTCAGTGTCCGATGTGAGAGACTCCTGTGGTGAGTCCAAATGCCTCCTCTTGCATAATCTCTTCCTGGGAATATCTTCGGGGGAACTTCTGGAGAGGTCTCAGAAGAGCAGGGAGCACCCTGTGGGGCTACCTGAGGCTCAGGGTCTCTACACTTGGGATGACTGGAGGAAACAGAAACTGACAAAGGCACTTTAGGGGAAGAAGAGGCCAGTCCTTGAGATGAGGAAGTCTTAGGAGACAACACTCGCCTCATGGCTTCGAATGCACCTTGGCTCCGATGAGAAGGAGTCGACAGATTTGATGGAGCTGCGATCTCCTCCCGCCCCGAAGCCATGGGCTCCGAGCC
The DNA here is from genome assembly GCF_019279795.1 of Protopterus annectens. Classification (NCBI taxonomy): domain Eukaryota; kingdom Metazoa; phylum Chordata; order Ceratodontiformes; family Protopteridae; genus Protopterus; species Protopterus annectens. The sequence continues at coordinate 856,949,372 of NC_056733.1, read as the reverse complement.
CAAGGTAGGAGCCGAGCTCACCCGAGCCGAGGCCCCGAGAGGGAGAGTCGACATCGACAAGTCGCTGTGACTATCCTCCCCTGACCCAACCAGAGAGTGTCTGCTCCTAGAGTCCCCGGTCACCACACTTTCTGACCTTTTTCCTTTTTTAGTCCTGGATTCAGAGGAAGATTTGGATGATTTGCTGGCCCCATCCTGGTCGGACAATGCCTCTGAAAAAGGGTGTTTGATAATACCCCTGTCAATTAACTTCCTCTTCCTTTCTGCAAGCACTCTGGTGGAAAAGGAGTGACAGATACTGCATGAATCTTGCAGGTGCACCTCACCCAAACAGTAAACACACTGCACATGGGCATCCGTGACGGACATTTTCTGTCCGTAGTCTGGGCATTTTGTAAACCCAGACTTTGGATGTTTTTCCTTCTCTTCAGACATTTCACAAAATCCAATAAAATGGAGCACACTGTTTAATTATGAGCTATTTAAGAAGAAATCGAACTAACTCACACAATACACACACAGCCCAAAAAGGCAATTAATAACTATATCAAGATAAATAGGATTAAGCAATCCAATAACAAGAATCCCAAAAAGGGAACACTAACCAACAACTATAAGAAGAGGTCCTAAGGCCAAAGGGCCAAAGGCAAAGAAAGATTTTACTGAGGAAAGGGGTGGAACACAGAAAACAACTATTTACTAGCTAGTATTATCTAGTTGTTGTTGTTTGTCTTTCGGCTTTTCTCGGTTAGGGGTCGCCACAGCAGAACTCCGGTCCGCTAAGGATTGGCAGTAGATTTTCATGAACGCCGGGGTGCCAGCTCGACGTTCAACCTTCAACGAAGGCACGACCATTTACGCATGTCTGTTGAATGCCCACCCAACTGCGGGGAGGACATGCAGACTCCACACAGAAGGCACTCCCCGCACTCCAGCCGAGAATCGAACGGGCGAACTTCTTGCTGTGAGGCAACAACGCTACCGCTGCACCACCACGGATATTATATAGTAATCAAAGATATATAAAAATTGAAATATAAAACTTGCTGAAAGTTGAAAACTCCCAATAATAGTCTCGAGCAATGCTGGAAACCAAGAGATACGTGCCGTGGCAAACTAGATCTGAAGTAATTCCAGCAGGGCATTGTGGGATAAGGGGTTGGGTCTCGAGCTACTGGAGAACTTTGAGGTTGCTAGTCGGCCATGTCGGATGCCGAGGATCAGCTCCAAACCCATCAGTGAAGAATGAATGGCGAGATTGAACAACTTCACATTTTTTATTTTATTGATGTATATGATGCTTTATTAAATACATATCAGTGAGCAATTATGTATTGTATGCCTTCTTTTTCACTGCATGATTGAGTAATAGAATTTTGTTTATTTAAATTTGTTTACCATGAAAGTCTAACTGAGACAGAACCCATTTTCAGCAGGGGCTCAGGGAGAAATGCTCCAGACGCATGTCTTTGGAGTGTGGGAGGAAACTGGGTCTATATTACAATGTCAAACTCACCGTATTCCGAAAATTGTAATATTGAACCCATATGTCTGAAATGTGAAAATAGTGAAGCCACGAAACACCGATTTTTGTTTTCCCAGGGAAAAAAATCAGTGGGACGTTTTCATGGCTTTGCTATTTCTTCCACTAGGGTGTGTTCTTGGAGTTGGTATATTTAAGTAGGGGAGGGTGTAGTTTAAGTTTCAAGTGCATGTGTTTTTTTTTGTACCGAAACAGTGATTTCTTTTCCCTGGGAAAAAAAATCACTGTTCTGTGTGTTCTTATATTTTGGGTTTCGAACTTCCTGGTTTGATATTACATTGTTCAAACTCCTGTGAGTTTGACGATGTAATATAGACTCAAGGAAACCCATGTGAACACAGGAAGGACATGCAGACTCCACACAGAAGGCACCCCCAGCCAAGAACCAAGCCATAGAACCTCTTGATATGCGGCAACAATGCTAATCGCTACACCACTGCACTGCCCCTTGTCATGTGTGTGCGTATGATGGTCTGTATCAGAGAGTCAGAATAAAGAATATATATTTTTAATCAAATATTCCAGACCAGAATATGGATATCAGTTGCTGATGTGGTGGTGGACAGTAAACCTAGTTTCAACTTGTTAGCAGAAGAAATCAGGACAAATCCAAAAATAATGATGGGACAAAGACCCCAAAATAGGGAAGGATTATATTACTCTTATGAACTTAGACAATTGTCAGAATAACAGGATTTGTTTTAGCATGCATTTTATGAAGGACAGGAAGTCTGAAACTCAAATGTCTATCATTATAGTGACGTCAATCACTAGTGCTTTATGAGAAAACCAAAAATGTTATGAGGAAAAGACCACATAATGAGGCAAACATCTGGACAGTTGAGGGTAGGTGTGTCAAATTAGAATGTAATGCAAAGGCATAAATGTAGTTTGAGTTAATGGCTATTTCATGTGATTACCTTTTTGGGGAAAGAGGTAGTGAATTTCACTTAATAAAATGACAATGATCAGAAATAAATGAAGAATTCTGAAAATTTGTTGGCAAAGCATTTCCCCCTTGTTCAAAAATGTTTCTTTTGCTCTTCATGTGGGGGTTGCTAAATGAAGGTCTCACAATGGGTTCCAAATGGCCTAGTCACTCCTTAGGGAAGAATTATATACTTTTGCCAAACCTGTAAAATACTCTGCTGGCCTTATAATTCAGGACTGGGTTAGAAAATGTGGTCCTTGTACTTTTCTCTGTATCTAAAGAAATAAAGTCAGGATCAGCAGATGTTTTTTTTCTAAAGGTACACATGTCTATCAGGGACCCTATAAAACCAGTACAGCTTTTTGGGAACATTAGATTGGGAGTGTAATGACACAGAAGCAGCTGAAAAAGCATCCTCAAAGCTCCTAAACTGGAGGGATAACCGCAGGCTTATAGAAGTCCATACAGATTACTTCACGGTACATTTTTCTGGGAGTCAGATGCTTCACCTTCTCATTTACTATGGTGTTACTGAAGGATATTTCCTCATTTTGGGAATCAGAAAACAGAGTATCTTCTGTCTCAAATTCATAACCTTTGGGGGAAGCAAAATCCAATCAGAGTCCGATAAATTCTCTTCAGAAGAGGAAAGCACTCTCTTCCTCTTAAAAAGTGTGGAAGAGGAAGAAGCAGAAAAGGAAGCCTGACAAATCATTTACTGACTGAATTACTGAATGTATGATTGTAAAATTTCTTCATAATGCACTTGCTTTTCCACTAATTTACTGTATATGCACTTTAACTGTGTTTTATGACCTGTATGTAATACATTGTACTTGTATTTGTAAACCTTTCTTGCCACTTTTATCTAGTGTCATCCACACTGTAACGTAATTTTATGTTATATCTTTCCTATTGCTCCTGTAAACCCAGGTCATGATTAAAAAGGGCCAGCAGACCAGCCCACCCACCCAATTGTCCAACAGATATAACTGAAATAAATTAATAAACTCACCATACAGCTTTTCAGTCTTTCAAAGAGCTTTGGCATCACTCTGGTGGTTTCTAACATGACCCATAAATGTGGACACTGTTGGTTTGGCTTTCTAGCTTTGGAAACTAGGAATCTGATGGTGGAACCAATCTCTCTCCTGGTCAAACCATTTCCTGGAAAACATTAAGCTGGGCCTCTCCCAGTTATCATATGCTGAAACAGAACTGGTCCAATGCTATGATTTGTGGCTGTTAACTGTGTAATGATGTGCTTCTTACTGGAATAGCTCCTGCAGGGAAAAAGTAAAAATGATCCATATTCAATTTTGGTGATTGCTGCTATGTATTTTTTGCCCCAGTTTGTGTATAGACCAGGTCTTTGTCACATGGAGAGGACCATGGTTCGACCATAAACTGTGGGTGACTCAAAGATTGGCACAAATACTGATATGAAGACGATCAATGACTCGCTTTCTTGAGAGCAAGTTCAGTCTAGATTTGTGCTAAGCTGTACACTTGTGGAGATCTCATGTAAGAAGGCTTATTTGTGTCTAGTAAAATTTCTGGCTCATCAAATCATTGGGCTGTACCCTTTGCAGTAGCTGGAAGGCTGTGCAGCACAGCCTGTGTTGCTGCTTGTGACATTGTTTTTCTTTAGACTATTATAAGGCAATTAGGACTGCCAAGTAAAAGCAGTCCTTTCCCCTGAAAACTCCCACTGAGTTTTGTGAACTCCAGTACAAATTTACCAGACTTATGTTGAGGAGAGTTTGATTACTCTGATTAGGATTGTATCATGGATGTTGTTTCACCTCTACAATCTACATACTGCAGGTTTGATTCTAGCTCTGTGAGGTTGGCAATATTGTGAATTGCTAAGACAAATTGTTTTCCAGCCTATTTAGTCACTATGTGGGATGGTTATGTTTCCATCTCCTTTAAATAAGACTTTGATGCCCTTGATCCTTAAAAAGCCAGTATTTGAGTTTAACAACCTAGAGAATTACTGTCATGTATGATGTCCCTTTTATTCTGAGGTGATTGTCAAGGTGGTATATGCAGAGATGTATTCACAGCTAATATCTCATCGGCCTCTTAGATCCTTGTCAGTCCAGTTTTAGATCAAGGCACAGCACTGAGACAGCCATCATATGAGTGGTTAATGATCTCATTTTGGCAATGGCTTAAAGGCTGTATTCGATCTTTGTCATACTTAATCTCTCAGTGTAGCTGACACTGTGGACCACGGAATTCTACTGGGGCAGTTACAGTGGTATTGTACTATAGAAAGCACTGTCCTTGAGTAGTTTGCCTCTTTGCACTTGTCTCACTTCCACACTTGGTGTCAGAGGTCAGTTCCTGTGGTTCTTTTGTAGTGAGAACTGCCTCAGCACTGCATTTAGAACTCTATTACTATGCACAGAGTATATGCTGCCACTTAGGGAGATCATTGCAGAGAACAATATTTCTTGCAAGTTTATTGCTGACAATATTATGCCTGACTTTATTGCTATGGAGGACTGCTGGATTTCACCTTCCAGTGGATGGTACAGAATTATACCAGCCTTAATCCAGCAATGACTGAAACTATACTGATTCATGCCAGTGTCCATCTGTCACATTTTCCTCCATTCTTTCCCTTAATAACTTATGGTGGAAATCCGATGGACTTTGTTTCTTGTACCAGTGACTTGGGTATCCTACTTATGACAGGATGACACTGATGGACCAGGTCTCAGCCATCAAGACAGTGCATTTCCTTTTTCAAAATGCAGCCTGTTTGGGGGAACAAATGGTTGTGACTATTGAAGTGATTCTTTTGAACTGGGATATAGGATCTGAATTGCCTAGAAATAGCAAGGTCTTACTAAGTTTAATGTTTTTGACTGCAAAAAAAAGCAATTACTAGAAAATAGAAATCAAAACCTGAACAAACTGTAACTGAGTGATTGAACATTGTACAGGAGATAAAAGGACTCAAAGCAAAATCTTTAGAAAAGGGAAGGAGCAAATTACATAGAAATACATGGGAGTTTGTGGGAATAAAACATGCACAACAAAATACACAGAAATAAATGGAATTTGTGGGAACAATACATACATTCCATAGAAATAAATGGAATCTGTGGAACAATACATAAATTACATAGAAATAAATGGAATTTGTGGGAAGAAAACATAAATGACATAGAAATAAAGAGAATTTGAGGGAAATTTGTGGAACAATAATACATTACATATAAATAAATGGAATTTGTGGGAAAAATACATAAATTCCATAGAAATAAAGATAATTTGAGGGAACAATACATAAATTACATAGAAATAAATGGAATGTGTGGAACAATACATACATTACTTAGAAATAAATGGAATTTGTGGGACAATACATAAATTGTATAGAAATAATTGGAAGTAGTGGGAACAATTCTTCTTGTTTCGGCTTTTCCCGGTCAGGGGTCGCCACAGCGGATCACCTTTTCCGCTCAGGATTGGCAGTGGAGTTTTACGGTGTCGAGTTGCCAGCCCGGCACCCAACCTTCCACAGAAGGCACACACATGCATACACTCAAACCTAGGGCCAATTTAGAGTGCCCAATCCACCTGCAGCATGTCTTTGGGATGTGGGAGGAAACTGGAGCACCCGGAGGAAACCCACACAACCACAGGACATGTAGAATAATGTTCAGGAGGAGGAGGAGTTGGGCAATTTACTTAATGTTGTCGTGAATGGAAATGGTCAATTATTTAAAATGTAATCATTTAATAATGCTGGTGTTTAAAAGAAAAAAAAGAAGTCTGGATCAGGGACCTTATTACATTTACAGACTTAGCAACAGTGTGACCCTGCTACACATACACACACACACACACACACACACATATATATATATATATATATATATATATATATATATACACACACACACACACACACACAGACACACACACACACACACACACACACACACACACACACACACACAC
>NC_056733.1:856772987-856937417 GCF_019279795.1 Protopterus annectens | reverse complement strand
TTATACATGGGGGGTACCTGTTTTTGATGGTACAATATATTATTAAACTCAAAAAAATTGTTGTTCAAAGAAAAAGAAAGAAGCTCCATAACAGATTCAGTTGCTGGTGATTCTCCCAGAAAAAATTTAACAGATTCTAAACCGAATGTATGACTTATGTTGGTATATAAACTTTTAGCATCAACTGTAACCCAATACATTCTATTATTCCAACTGACATTGTTTAGCTTGTCTAACAAATCACATGCATTAGTAATATAGGATGGTAACATTTTAACAAAAGGTAACAGATAATGATGCAAAAAAATTCCCAAATTATGTAAAAAATACGTACAACCAGAAACAATTGGTCTTCCTGTTAATCTAGGCAACTTTTTATGTATTTTAGGCAACAATAAAAATATGCCATAGAACATTTGTCCACTTGAAACTTATTCTTCATGTCTTGCAAATTAAAATAACCTAATCTGATTCCTTTGTGCAAAAGGTTTTTATAGGAACTAATTGCTTCATTATAACAGTCAAGCTGTACTATTTCATAGGTATTTGTATCCCTAAGATGCTCCATACACGTTAAAATAATCACAAGCATTCAACACCACTAACTTGTTACCTTTGTCAGCTGGCTTAAAAACAATTTCATTCTGTTTGCTCAGCGACAACAAGATTTGCCAGTCTTGATATTTAATGTTATATTTAATATTCTTTTTATCATTAAAGAACTTATCATAAGTTACTTCTGTAACATGGTTCATTAGTTTAATGAAATTAGTAACATCAGTATTTAAAATAGATGGTACAAACTGACTAAATGATGGTACCTTTGTTGTGTCAAATTTATAATAAGCATTAACACTATCATCAGAAGCACAGGAATAAAAACTATCAGATGAAGAAGTAACAGAAGAAGAACAGCTATCATTACAGGAATTGATCTGTTCATTCTGTTCTCTACCAAAAAAATACTTCAGATATAATTTTCTGCCAAAAGAAAAAATATCTGTTTGCAATTCATGTAGTCTAGTGACTACTGTTGGAACAAATTTAAGCCCTAAATTAAGGACAAACAATTCAGAATCACTAAAATTGTAATTGGACAAATTAAATACATAGTTGCTAGAGTCTCTTGTAACAGAATCAGCGTTTACCTCTTTTGAAGCCCCCGGACCTCTGTGATTCAAAACCATAGTTTAAAACTTTGTGCCCTGTCTGGTCTTTACATACTCCGGAGCAGCTCTTTTGAGTGTGCACCTTTAACCCCTAGTGGGCGTGGCTTAAGCCTTTAAAAACTAAGTTATCACCTTAGAGTTCTAGAAAACTCTCATTGAAAGAGGTCAAATATCAATAGAGTTGTGTTTGCCATCACATATGGCTCAAGACAAAATATCCTGGTACCTTGTAAGTAACATGGTTTTGGAATTATTAATGCAAATATGAACAATCCATATTTGACGCCTAGAGGAGCAGTAGGGGTTAACAGCAGAAGACGCCTGGAGGAGCACTCGGCTGTAATGAGTTAACATCTTGTCTGACAACGTTATTACTAATATTACATATGACAAGAAACTATCTTAACTTGCAACATTTTCTGTATATACTGTTGATAATCAATATCTTGTTATTGTATTAAAGCTAACAACCTGTAATGTTGTTTACTATTGCTGCAACTTTGTATCTCTGTCATGTACATGATGTGGAGCTTTTCTCCTCTGGCATCCACTGAAAAAGGACCTGCGTCCAGTCGGAATTTTCTGGTAAACAAATGTAAATAAATAAAATAATAAATAACAGCCAAGATCAGCTAAAAAAATAAAAGTTGATTTTTTTTTATTTTTTTTAAGCTATTTACAATGCCAGTGGCCTTATACTTGGCCATTGGCATGCTTCCTGACTGATATGCAGCCTTTATTTGGAGCTGTCAAGGCTCCATTTTGGAATTTGCAGAAATGTACTCGATTACTACCCGAGTACATTTCTGCAGATTACACTAGTCCTGCACGGCCGCTTTCCAGCTTCCTGGATTGCAAATTCACCTCATTTGCATGGATTTCTCCTGCAAATGGAGTGATTTGCATACAAGGGCTTAGTTCATGCAGGACTATTGCAGGAGCGCTCATGCACACCCCTGCAGGCTATTCCTGGATTGCATGGCAGACATATTGCCTGCTGCAGCTCCTGCACTAATCCTGCATACCGTGCAAGGCTTGCAGAATCTGGGGGACTGTTTAAGTGGATATGTGCGATGTCTACTTGTATAGATTGGAAGATGGTCACAGAGAAAATCTGAAATTGTACCTGTGATGATAAACTTGCCAGGCTCTGACAGTGTGATCCAGTCTAATAAGGAATTTGATGTCTTGCTATAATGTGTGGAGGTATTAATTGTGTGAAATCATATAAATTCATGCTAAAGTTAGGGAAGATAGAGGTTAAATCTAACCATTTTATAGTGACATCACCTAGAAGTATTTTTTCTTGTAAATTGTTACGGATATTCAGTGTAGGACATCTTCCAGTTTAGCTGTATTGTTGCCAGAAAGGATGTAAAAGACATTAATACAAATTTGTTTATAATTATTTATTTTCAAGAAAGTAGTTGGCCATGGTGGTACAGCGATTAGCATTGTTGCCTCACAGCAAGAGGTTTTCTGTTTAGAATCTCGCCTAGAGCGCTGCATGTCATATCCCTGCAATTGAGTGAGCTCTAAAAAGACATACAGGTAGGTGCATGTGTGTGCCTTCAGTGAAGGTTGGGCACTGGGCTGGCAAATCGATACTGTAAAAACTCCACTGCCAATCAATAGTGGACCAGTGATCTGCTGTGGCAACCCCTAACTGGGAAAAGCCGAAAGAATAAGAAGCTCTGCTGAATTTAATTTTGGTATTGGTTAGCTGCAGGGTAGAAATGTGGTAGTTGCTGGGAAAGCAGTACTACCAGCTTTCCTCCTTATATGATCATTATGGATTATATTATAGTTGGGAGCTGTAATTTCAGATTTGTTTATGTTGTAATTAAGCAAAGTTTCAGCTACAGTGAGAATATCAGGCTTACATTGGGTAATCCAGGCATGTAGTTCAGCAGTTTTATTTCTTATGCTTCTAACATTCATAGCAGCAAAAGTTAGATTACCATGTATGGGGGTAGACCATTGTCGCATTAGATTATTTTGTGGAAAAGAATTGTCTTAGTGTTAGTTATGATAGGTGGGGCCAGGATTAGGGTGAATATCTCCTTCTAGAAGGATTTTAGTATCTTAGGGTATTACTGATACTTGTTTTTGGAGGGTATTTTTTAACCTTAATTTTATTTTGGTTTGAGTTGAAATGGACTTAATCAGTCTATATTTGGGGTAAACGTAAGGGGTGTCATTTCTATGAAGGAAGAGACTTAAGATGTCCTGGTAATATTCTATTATGTTAGTGGAATGTAAGAGACAGAGGAGTTTGAAAGGACAGAGTATGAGGATGTAGTTAAAATAGGAAGTCGTAGACTCGTGAAAACAGCAAACAAACTAGTGACACAAAGCTTCAGACCACAAAGAGCCTAGAAGACCAGAGCGTACCTTAACGCAGTTTTATTTTTATGCACAAATACAATAACAGCGTTTTCGCTACTCTAACAAGGTAGCTTCTTCAGAGGAAAGAAGCTACCTTGTTAGAGTAGCGAAAATGCTGTTATTGTATTTGTGCATAAAAATAAAACTGCGTTAAGGTACGCTCTGGTCTTATAGGCTCTTTGTGGTCTGAAGCTTTGTGTCGTTAAAATAGGAAGTAATATGCCAGTTGATAGATTTTATGTCTTGTGCCACTGCAGTACATGACTCTGAATTGCCCCCACCCACAGTACATGACTCTGAATTACCCCCCTCCCACACTACATAATCCTGAATTGCCCCTCTTCCGCAGTACATCACCCTGAATTGCCCCTTCCCACGCTGCATGCTGCCACTCATCATGCAGTTTTGCCTTTGCATTGTGCTATTGGTTTCTGAATCCTGAGGCAGGTCATTGATCAAAATAGAAATCAATTACTGAAAGAAAAAACTCTGAAAAGTACTTTTAATCATTGGTAGTCTAAAACTGTTCTCTTAGCAGAGTGACTAGTGACTATATCCCACAGCAAACAAAATACAGAAAAGGGTCTAAACTCTAAAGGGCCATGGCACTGTGTGTAAAAAGGAACAGGATAGGTAGCCTGGGATCATTTCTGCTGTTGGGTTAAATTCTACCAGTCTTAGGTCTGTTTGTAATAAAATTGGAACTCCAATTCCAGATAAATTCTTCCAGGAATGACTGTGGTTCTGAAACAAGAGTTTGAGTTTAGAAAGAGAGGTTCTGCTAAAGAGAGATGAACAATGCCACTGTTATAGTAATGAAGTCCGACTTCACACCCCCCCTTCTCAGAATATGTTTGATTTTATATCTCTAAATATTTCTGGGACTCTGCACTGGATTCATTAAGTCAAAGTTGGCTGAAGCTAAATCTGGACAAGACCGAGGGGATATCAGTGAATGCTGCTGTCCATCCAATTTACTAATTTCTATGGGAGACCCAAGGATTGATGATCCTGACTGCCACCTCCAGCCTCAAGTCATTTGCTCACCCACTGAACCAACCAGAGATCACCCTTACAAAGATTCACCCAATAAACTTCACTTGATACCTGTTGTTTTTTGATTGACTGGTAATATGATATATACCTATAAGGTTAGGTTACAGTAAAGCAAAAATCCACCTATGAGAAACATTTTATGCAATAACCGACCTGTTAATTTTATTCACATCTTGTAGTACATTTGCTGTTTTTTTGCCACTGTGTGTGTGTGTGTGTGTGTGTGTGTGTGTGTGTGTGTGTGTGTGTGTGTGTGTGTGTGTGTGTGTGTGTGTGTGTGTGTTTGTGCATGTGTGTGTTTGTGCGTGTGTGTGTGTGTGTGTATAAATATATATATATATATATATATATATATATATATATATATATATATATATATATACAAGCTGTATAACCTGTAAAAACAAAGACTAGTTTGGCACTCATCTGCCTGTTATTTGGATGTATTACTGTTAAAGATTTCCTACTACTAACTACACACAGTGTTCCGGAACTTTTGAACTACTAGGAAGGACTTTGTTTTATTTTTCGGTCCTACATACAATTCCAGATAGATAAAATTACTTTCTTTTTTTAAACAAATGATCCAGCAACAAGGGGGTTAAAAGAGCCAGGCACTGTTAATTTTTTTCTGCATCTTTACCCTTTTCACATGGTGCACATTTGTCTTGATCAATATAACACCCAAAACAGAATTCATGTTCAGTTTCTGAAGTGTATATTTTTGGACTCAGTCTCAGTCCCTTCCATATTATCCTACTGAACAGTGTTAATATTTAATATCTCTCAGTCAGTCTGTGCTATTATAGATTTTACATGAGGATAGCACAAATTAAAATTATAGGAAAACATTACTTCCCCATCAATAGCTGAAGTGTATGTGAAATGTGTACCTTGGGACCTTTTCCTTTTGCAGAGAGGTATTCTTCCTCTGCAAGATTCCAGTCAGCAATGTATTTCCGATACCCTCCTGGTTTTGCATATTCTCCTTTCTTATATTTCTCTTCCACTTTTTCAAATGCTTGAGTCAATATGGTTTGGCATTTATTTTTAGACTCTTTCTTATTTCTTTTACAGTACTGCTGAAGAAGAGTCTGTAACTTTACCTGTAATTAGTAAAAATGACAAAATAAGGTAAAGCTTAGTATAACTGCTTTTGCAGCTGATTAGCACAGTATGCTGCAACCTCATTTTTATGCTGTAAACTTGAGTGGTATAAAAATAACACTTTATTTTTCCATTCCATTCATTTTTGTTCATGACAAATAAATATGGAGTTCCTCAGGGCTCAGTACCAGGACCTCTCCTGTTAGGCATCCACTGTTTTGATCACCAAACCACTAGCGCAGATATATGGTAAATTTAATTTGTAGATGACTGCTACATGTTGCTTACTCAGCATCCAATATCATGTCACTGCAGCAAGGGCTAAACCAAGCAAATGAACATTGTATTAAAATAAATGCAAAGAAGTATAGCATTGTCACCCTTGGTAAACCAGTCTCAACAGCAGCTTACAATATAAACAGAGCCCTATTCCACACTGATAAGGTCATTAGACATCTTGACACCATCATAGACAACTTACTATTCTTTGATCATCACATGACAATAGTGGTCAGGAAAGCTTTCTGTCTAGATAAATTAATAACTAAAGGTATCTTATCCAGGTCAAAGTAAATAATCTTTCCGCTGTACACTACCCTGATTAGACCAGTTATAAAATATAATACCCCCTTTAGTATGTACCTATTCAAACACGTCACAAAGCTAGACAGACCAAGAGCGTCCTAACTAAAACCTTTACTGGACAAAAGATCTTCAGCTATCATTACAGGCTTGAAGCTCTGTCTCTAGATGCTGTGTGGTGATTTTTGCTCATCATTTTATGGTGCTAAAGGCCCAGACCTCCATGATCTCTTACATCCTCAAAAAATAAATGGAATTCAACTATTATTTTATTAACAGCTGATTATATTGATACAGGGTTTACTATACATTCTGAAACGTCATTTTCATTTATTAGTACAGTCTGCACATGGAAAGCTTTGCAAAGTACTAAAGAACAAACTTCAGAGGGACATTACAACATTCCAGCAAGATTGCTATGTAATATTAAGGATCACATGGAATCCCTTCTAAAATTAATTTTCAGTAAACATCTGCTTTCAGGGTAACACAGTAGATTTTTGGAAAATTTCCAATATTAAACCAATTTATAAGAAAGGGAACCACTTTAAAATTAAAAAATATGACTATTAGTTTGACAGTACTTCTTGGCAAATGTTTTGAGCACTGTTTAACTGATATTATAAATAGGAGCAATGAATCAAGTTGTTTTGGGTTTAGAAAGAGTAAATCAACCATAGTCCTACAACTAGATAACATTGATTTTAGATATGGGTTTACCATCAAGAATAATATATTTCATCCTGACTATTGCATATGACTCACTTCCTCATTTAGCCATATACAATAACAGTTATTATTAATCCCTATATTATAAGGATTATTACATCCTAGTTAACAGGACATGTACAGTCAATAGTGTTACAACATAAAAAAATCAGAATATTTACCAGTTAAAACTAGGGTACTCCACGGTTCAGTCCTGGGTCTAGTTTTACTTAAATTGTTTTTGTTTACATTCCCAGTGACCAAACACTGCTCAACAAGGATGCATAAGATTTAAAGACTGGATTTTGGACTACTTCTGAAAAAGATGCCTATGCCATCACTAATTATATAAATGAATTATGCACTTTTTCTTTGGGAATCATGTTGAAAGTTGCTATATAATGAGACAACTGGGCCTTATGATGAGAAATTTTGCAACTAGGCAGAAGATATATAAGGCCTATTCTTAATATAAAAATGGATTCCGTGTTTACAATACAGGACGACTTGTAACAGTCGAATCAGTTCAAAGACAATTCACTAAAAAAATACATCAATTCATAACAAGAGCTATACAGATAGATGTAAATTAACTAATCCATATTCTTTGCACTGCTGATATTTAAGGAGAAACTAATACTGCAATATAAAATATTTCATGATACTATTTACAAGCAATTTTTAATATTGAATTCTATCAAGGTACTCTATTACTAAGAAATAATAACTTAAAGTTAGTTACAAAGCAGTACAATGTTAACAATTTTTATAACATCTAGAATTCCGGCTTTATGGAACAGATGTCCTGTACGAAACAGAACTTCTACAATGAGTACATTTAAATCTAATCTTGACAAGCGGATGGAAACTTTAGTTTATGAACCAGAATTAACTGAATTGGTGCTCTTTGATGGTCTTTGACCTAAGCACTGTATACAAACTTATGAACTTGCTTGCTTGTCCTTTTCAGCCATGACCCTAAGCATATGAAGACAAAAAAGCAAGTAGTATGTAAAAGTATTCAAGTACAACGTACAATATCAAAGTGAAGTTTAACATTAAAGGTCAAGAAATAACATGCAATAGAAATTAAGATATTCCTTCCTCACCAACAACATCCTACTATATGTAGTATGCTTGAATTTCAGCAGTACTGTGAATGCCACTTCTTTTTATTTTATTTTTTATTTATTTATTTTTATTTTACATTTGTTTACCGGGAAAGTCTGACTGGACACAGGTCCATTTTCAGCGGTGGCCCGGGGAGAAAAGCTCCACATTACAATACATTACACGAGAGTAAAAAGAAGTAGAACATACACACATATGGTGTATATACACATCAGGACAACATACTGGTGATTAACAAACATACATATAGCATATATACACACAACAGGACATCATGCTAGTGATTAGCATGTCTTACAGTAGACAATCAGAGGTACATTTCTTTTTTTTGCAGTTATAAGTTTTGTAAGGTAAATGTACACGGGTTTGGAAGCTTTCAGGGAAGAAACTGTTTATACATAGCTGTACCCTGACAAATTGTCTTGGTATGGATTAGCCTGGATTAGCCTGCACTTCTTATCCTTGGTTTGGCTAAAGCAATACATTAAAGCTGTAGCCAAATAAAGACTACAAATGAGAACATTGATGTACCACCAAAAACTGCTCATTGTAGACAGCTGCCTAAAGGTATAAATATACCTCTAAACTTTTGGAATTTGATGAAAATAATGTTATTTCGTCTTTAAAAACAGACACCATAATATTATGTGACCTTTTAACTCACTTGCAGCTATACTGCAACATATGTAAAGTTTAGAAAAGTGCACTGCTGTAAGAAACTCTTCACCCACCCCTACAGTTCGCATAGGTGCTCAAGACTTTATTGTGATTGTTACATATGCACAAACAAGGTCGTTAAATTCCTTGGTGGTGCGTATGCAACAATCTGTAGTTAAATGCTATGTCTGCCATTAGATGTATGCACTATATTTTTCTAAACTTGTTGATAGTTTAAAATATATGTTGGCAGTCCTACTGTTCATGTTGTCAGTAACAGCACAAATGAAGCCTGCATGAGACAAAGTAAGACTGAAGAGTCGAATTTTGCTAGATTTGCAGAATATCTCTTCAAATAACATGAGTAAAATATGATCAATGTTTGATGTAATGTTGTGCACCAACATATTCCAGTAACTATCGAAGCAGGAATGTTTCATTGCACTAGAGTATACATACTAAGGTGTGTTACAGAGGGGGTGGGGTGGGGATCTGATGGTATTCCTACAGGTTATACTAAACGGGACCAGTGCAAGTGTGAAGAAAGCTGTCGCTCTTCATTTCTCATTGAAGATGAACAGGCGGGGTAGTTTGTTTATATGCTTTATTACACAGAAACACATCAGGATGGATAGGAGCAGTACAAAATACAAACAGACTGATTAACTGACAGACTACACAGACATACATGCTTAAATCTCAACAGCTTACTACAAAATGGCAGTCAGGCTCGCATGTGCTCAGTATTTATACACTTATGTAAGCACCCAAAAACTTCTTAAAGGTATACATACATATTGATCTACAGAAGCCATGCTCAAAATTTTATTTGAAATCTGCCTCATTCTGACAAGAATAGCATAAATTAAAACACTAAGTATCAAATATCAAAAGATATTTCTTGTAGCATGTATTTGTGTGTGTGTGTGTGTGTGTGTGTGTGTGTGTGTGTGTGTTTGTGAATGTGGGAGGGAGAGCATGACAGAAGAAATGACTGGCCCTGCCTCTTTGCTGTTCTACATCATCCTTTGTAGGACTAATGGGTATTTGGGTTAAGAGAACTGGAATATAAGCTGTAACTGTTGTTTGTGTGAAATAAAATATATTAAAGTAGCCATTGTTTCATCTCTGCTGGGTCAAGCCCGACATTGTGGGAAGGTAAAGGGTATGGGGCTGTCTGTTAATGAAACAACTGACCCTGCTGTTTCCTGTTGTCAGTCTAAGTTTGCATAACTGATGTGTGTTTGGGAGACACAAGCTGGAATAACAATAATGTGAGTACTGTTTCCAAATAGAAATACATCCCTGTAACCATTTTATTTTATTCCGGCAGGGTCAAATCAGCCACTACTGGTAGGCAGTGGGTATGAAGGCTATATTGAAATGATTGTCCCTTTTTTTCCTGTTGTAATTTTGGTTTTGCAGGACTAGTGTATATCTGGATGAAGTAAACTGGAATATAAACTGTGAGTGCTGTTTGTGTGTGACAAAAATATATTAATGTAGCCATTATTTTTTGTGCTGGCACAGTCACAATCGACACTATGGCTAGTCAACGGCTACATGGCCTTCTGTAAATCTGATGAACTATTGTGAATTTGGGTAAATCAAGCTGGAATATAAGTTGTGACTACTGTTTGTTGTTGTTGTTGTGTCTTTTGGCTTATCCCGGTTAGGGGTTGCCACAGAGGAACTCTGGTCCGCTAATGTTTGGTAGTGGATTTTTATGTGCTGAGTTACCATCCCTGACGCACAACCTTCAACGAAGGCACACCCATTCACGCATGCCTCCACACAGAAGACATTCTAGCTGAGAATCGAACGCGACAACGTCTTGCTGTGAGGCGACAACTCTACGGCAGCACCACTACCGTGGGTATATAAGTTGTGACTACTGTTTGTGTGAGATACACAAACAATATCACAATCAGAAATATGAGCTGTATGTATATAAGTTGTGACTACTGTTTGTGTGAGATAGATAAACAATATCACAATCAGAAATATGAGCTGTACGTAGTCTATAACTGCTTACTGGTGGGTGGGTTTGGCATAATTAAGATCTTTACTGCAAAGAGACAAGGTACAGGGTTTGAGTCTGACCTTGGTTTACTGACTAGGCTTAAAATGGCCATTCACAGCAGTTAGCCTAGTATTCTCCTATGAACCTACTGGGGAAGATTACCTGTAAATGAAATTAGCCTGTTGTTGTTCTCTTAGTTTATAAAGTTATCAATCTGGGTCTGTTGGACTAATGTATGCATTTGTTTGAAGCAAGCTGAAATGCATTTATGTGGTGGTTGTTTGAGTAAAAGTGTAATAAGATACATTCAGAGATCTCAGCTGTCCCTGATTTAACTGACTATCACTGATAATGCCTCATATTTTAGTTTCTCTCTCTTGTAAAATGTATATTTTTTGTTAAATTGACACAATAGAAAAAAGGGTGGGAGGGTGGCCTAAAGGGTGGGAGGATGGCCTAATGGTTAAGGTGTTTGCCTTACAAACACAGGGTGCAGGGTTTGAGTCTCACAAGGGATAATTGGCTAGGCTTAAAATGGCTCGCAAGGGCAGTTAGTTTAGTAATAATCTATGAACCTACGAATCCCACATTAGCAGCACAGTAAAAGTATACCATTTTATTTTCCTCTTCCATCCTACATTTTGAAACTTCTCCTTCTAAATATCACTCATAGAAGTATACAAAACAAAATCCAAGACATACATGCTTGTATTGCCACATATTCCCCATACATAGCTATAGCTATAGAAACCTGGCTGAAAAAGCACATAAATGACAATGAAATTATCCCATCTGGTTTCAATATAATTACTCTTGACAAGGCAAATAAACAGGTTCATAGGTAGGTACTAGGCTATCGGCCCAAGGGCCTATGTAAGCCTAGCCAACAAGGTTCCCTGGCTTACGCCACCCAAGAAAGTTATTTCCTGTGCCACTGTCGCACAGAGACACAGAAGTGATCCCCGGGGTGTATTTCCTATTTCCCATCCACTCATCAATATTTTTCTTGAAGAGTGCTAATGAAGAACTTTGCTTGACATAGATAGGTAGCCTGTTCCCGAGTATGGGAAGTCCCTGAGACAGTAATCTATCCCTCCAGCAAGTCCTGTTTATTGTGGTGACAAGGTTTAGGTTCCTAGAGCATGTAGCTCAGAGGGATTGGGAATTTTTAGGTGTAGCATGTCTAACAGCTCTGAGTTGGCATAGCTTTATATGTTAGGCAGAGATCACCCTGGAGTAGGCGATATGCTACGGAGTAAAACTGGAGTTTTTTGAGGCGGTCAGTGTAGGTCATTTGTTTGAGGCCAGTAATCCTCTTTGTGAGATAATTCTGTGGCCTTTCCAGCTGTTGCAGATGTCTTGTGAGGTACATTCCAAAAGGGGCATTGTGCTCTATAATGGGTCTAATGAATGTCGAGTAGAAGGGAACAATGACCTCCTTTTTACTGGATGAGAACCCTTTTATGATGAGATGTGCCATGTAGAAGGACTTCCTGACTAGTGTGGCGATGTGACTATCAAAGGAGAGACTACTGTCCACCTGGGTCCCAAGGTCTCTTATCACACATTTGGTGTTAAGTAGATTGCTGCCTATGTGGTAGTTCATGGGTACAGAGTTTTTACCAAAGGGGATGACACTGCACTTTTTGGCATTGAGCCTGAGGCCATGGCTCTGACACCAGGCATCTGTCTCAGCGAGGCCATTCAGTAGGATGTCCACATTATTTGGGGACTTGACTATGGCTCCTAGTTTGCAGTCATCTGTGAACTTCGTTAGCCAGAGGCCTTCTGTGTTAGCCTGTACTTCAGAGAAGTAGATACCAAACAGTAGAGGTCCCAGGACGGAACCCTGTGGTACTCCACTTGTCACTGCTTTGAGGTCAGATTTGGAGTCTGCAACTTTTACAGTGTGGGTTCTGTCAGTGAACCAGCTGGCAACCCATCTTGAGACGTAGGGATTTATACCTAGTTTAGTGAGTTTAGCTATAATTCCAGAATGGGGGATGGTGTCGAAAGCCTTATTGAGGTCAAGATAGGCTGTGTGAACCACCTTACCTTCATCTACGGCTTTGATGACTGCCTCAAAGAAGTCGATCAGGTTCAAGAAGCATGATCTGTCTTTCACAAACCCGAACTGGGTGGGATCCAGAGTTTGGAGGTTACCAATGTCTTTGCTTATGAGTTCCATGATGATACGTTCCATGGCCTTGCAGACCAGGCTGGTCAGGCTAATAGGCTGATAGGCTGATAGTTCCCGGGATCAGTGGTGGCTCCCCATTTGTGGTAGGTGGAATTGCCATCATCTACAAGAATTCCCTAAACAAAACTATGTACACACAGGATATATCACAATTTAATAATGTAGAACTACTTATATCACACCAAAGAAAAAAATCAATAATAAGAAAGCAATTTTTTTAACAGCTATATGTGTCCAACCAGGTAAAAGCATTTAACACTACGGAAAATATACTGGATATCCCACCCTCTACAACATGACACAATAACACCTAAATAGTGACCTAAACAGAAACTGGTAGTTTATCAACAGCAACACCCCATCTAATTCTATAAACCTATACAGATTTACACAGTTAATTACACCAGTTACTAGAGTCCACAAAAGCACTGGTAGGCAGACTACCTTAGACATGACTCTTAGTAAGAAACCCAACAAAACTGGGTAGCTTTCCAGACAGACTAAGTGACCATCTACCTAATTATGCTCTGATTTATTACAATATCCAAGGTAAATATATAATTTTCAACTAAGTTTGTAAATCTACAAACTTTGGTAAAAACACTTTTATCAAATCGTTACAAAATATTACTTGAAAATGCTAAAATCTATGCCCTTAGACTCTGCTGTCAAATGTTTTAGTGAGACATTCTAAAAAGTTCTCAATAACCTTGTCCCAGTACGTACTAAAAGGGTCAAATGCACTCAAATTGAAACCTGGCTGAAAATTTCAAATCTGCTTCTTAATCCTAAGTAAACAAAACTGATGCTCTTCACCCCAAAACATTATCTCCATCAAAAAACAATCTTGGTTACATTTACAAATAATACTAAAATTGAGGTAGTACCACATACTAAATTACTGGGCATTCCAACAGATGAAAGTCTTAAATTTGAACAACATATTCTTCAAAGAATTAAAAAGACCCACCAAAAATTGGTCTTCCTTTACAGGCAAAACAGTACATCACAGACCCAACAAGAAAACCCTATCCTCATCCTATTTGCTTCCAACCCTTTTATATGCCTCACCTATCCTTACAAACCTAAGCTCTACACTGAAATCCTCCAGCTGCAAAAAAGTAGCTAAATTACCTACCAGTATTGCACACTGAACTCACCACTGCAAGCCTTAAAACAGCTAATCTGCTTAATAACTAACTAGTATAGTCACTGCTAGTTATGGCATACAAACTGATATTTTATCATAAAAATCCCATGCATTAAAAAACATATCATTGCCCAACACCCCCACAAGGGACTTCCATTCTACAGTGATAAATTTCTACTAAGCACTACTAAAGCAAATAATTAATAAGTTGACCCACTATATTCCTGTTACTTCTCCAACTCTGGAACACCATCCCTACATAAGTGAAAATGACTAACAAACTCCCATGTTATAAAATGCAGCCCTAACAATATCTTACCCAAGCCTACTCATGCCCATATTCATCATCTAGTGAAAACATACATTTCTTATTACTTATCGATAGCTTTTTTGCTATCATGCACTTGAATCAGTAGAGCCCTCTTCATCCCCATCTTAAACACAACTTCTCATCTTTCTCTTTTCTAACTGCCCCATCCACTGCTCTATCCCTTGCATGCATTTACTGTATAACTAAGTTATAAACCTTCCAGATACATCAGTCTGGAGCAGGCAGCCTGGACAGAACTAATCCTGTACCCTGCTCTCTCTCAAATGCTATTACCACTGTCCTCCTGTACAACACTAATATCTCCTCTCCTACATAATTTTATATTTCTTGAATTCTTCACAAACCTAGACAAAACTAAAATCTTCCTTCCTATATAATTTTATAACTTACTTCTTTCTGTACTGAAATGTAAAGGAGCAGGTGCATTGGAAGCAATCTCTTCTTTGGCTGAAGAAGCAAATAAGGTCACTGGTAAAATCCTCTAAGGCTAACTTCGAATCCAAATTGGCCACATCCGCCAAAGACAATCACAAGGCCTTCTTCACATATGCCTGCAGTCTCAAAGGCAACACTTGAATCTGCACTGAACTGGTGGTCAATAACACCACATACACAAACACCATAGATATAGCCAACCTGCTGACAGACAAGCTCAGTGAAAACTTCACCCCCCTGTCCCCCCAATCACTAAATCAGGACATCCCCAGCACCTGCCCCCCTCCCCTCATCACCAGGGAGCAGGTCCTTAATGCCCTCTCAAAGGCAAAACATAGTCTCCATGGGACCCGATAACATCCCTGGCTGTATCCTACATGAACTCAGGCATGATCTCTCAGCTCCATTAGACACCCTATTCAACCACATCCTGAGCACTGGCTTCATCCCAGCTGAATGGAGGACAGCAACTGCCATCCCTCTACAGAAAGGTGGAGCATCCACTGACCTAAGCAATTAAAGGCCCATCAGCCTAACTAGCCTGATCTGCAAGGCCATGGAACGCATTATCATGGACCTTATAAAGAAGAACAATGGCAACCTACAATCGCTTGACCCCACATAGTTTGGGAAATCATGCCTGTTAAAGTTGGTCAACTTCTTCGAAACAGTCACCAAAGCCGTGGACAAGGGGAAGATAGTACATACCACCTACTTTGACCTAGCCAAAGCCTTTGAGACTATTCCCTACTCAGGCATAATAGTTAAACTCTCCCAGCTAGGCATCAACCTGTATGTTACCAAATGGGTAGCTAACTGGCTCACTGATAGAACACACTCAGTCAAAGTAAAGGAAGCCACCTCTAGTAGTAGACCTGTAATGAGTGGTGTATCCCAAGGATCAGTCTTGGGGTCTCTACTGTTTGGGATATACTTTTCTGAGGAGCAGGCCAAAACCAGTGGTCTGTGGCTGACCAAGTTTGCAGATGACTGCAAGCTAGGTGCTGTCTTAAATTCACCTAGTGATGTGAACATCCTCTAAGAGGGCCTTACCCAAACTAATGACTGGTGCCAGAAGCATGGCATCAAACTGAATGCTAAGAAATGCATCATTATCTCCTTTGGAGAAAATGTCATCCCCACTAATTATCACATTAATAACAATGTACTAAGCGAGCAGTCAGTCATGAGGGACTTGGGCACTCAGGTTGACATCAACCTGACTTTTGACCACCATGTTGTCTCCATTGTACAGAAGGCTTTCTACATGGCCCACCTCATAAATAAGGGTATTTCATCCAGGAACAAGGAGGTCATAACATCCCTGTACTCCTCCCTTATCAGACCCATTATCGAATACAATGCCCTCTTCGGCATGTACCTTGCTAAGCATATGCAACAGCTGGAGAGACTACAGAGGTTCCTGACCAGGAAAATCGAGGGTCTCAAACACCTATCTTATACAGATAGGCTAAAAGCCCTGTCCCTCTACTCAGTCTCATACAGACTGCTCAGAGGGGAAGGCCATTTCAGACTCAGCCTTAATGGAGTTGCTGCATATCCATAAGACAAACTCCACTCGCACAACCCACATGCAAGGCATTAACCTGGTCTGTGTCATCAATAGAACTTGTTGGTGGGATAGGTTTGTGTCCCAAAGACTGTCCCGTCTGTAGAATAGACTCCCTCTCCATGTCAAGCAGAGTACCTCTCGAGCCCTCTTTAAGAGGAACATGGACGACTGGATGGGAAACAGAAAATACACCCCCTGGGATCCCACCTGTTTCCCTGCTGGACAGGGGAAACAGGTGCTGACTTTGAGGGAGCACAGGCTTATAAGGGTCTCCGGGCCAATAGCCTAGTATCATCCTATGAACCTATGTAAGAACACTAAGCTTCTTTACAAAGTTTCCATTCTACAGTATAAATCTATTTACTTCCTGCAAGATGTTAGAGCCACCAGAATTGTATAGCTGTATAACTGTTGATGTAAACACTTTACTGTATATACTTGTCTTCTGTTTGTTTTTTTTCTGAAAAATCTGACTGTTGATTTTTTTTTTGAGAACTGCCTGAAACACACTTGTTAATATAAATGCACTGTGATAAAGCTTTTTCCCTGGGCCTCTACTGAAAATGGGCTCTGACCACCCAGACTTTCTCGGTCAACAAAGACAGTAAATAAATAAGTATCCTCGGGTCTCCTTCTGTTTGTTGAAAACATAGCTTATTTAGAAACAGAAGGTCGAACCCACTTAAGCAAAAGTGCATTACATCATGAAAGATGATTCGCCGAAGCACGTTAAAGTGGGGATAAGGAAATATATCCTTTTCTCCACTGTAGTGTGATCTCGGAGTTAGTATATTTAAGTGGGGTAGGTGCAGGGGGGTTTGCCCCCCTGTAAAACAGTGTTTAAAGTATTTTTTTATATTATTTTCCGATTCGGTGAATCAGCTTTCACGAAAGTTCACTTTCGATGTAGTGCACTTTCGCGGAAGTGGGGTTTTAATTTTCTTTTTTGAGATTGTGTAATTTTGATAAAGAAAAGTAGACCCATATCCTCATATGTCTTTTCAGTTTATTGGGAACATTTTTTTGTTGTTATTATTGAACATTAAATCTTGACATGACTTACTTTTTAGAGAGGAAATAAGATTGAATTTATTTTGTTAGTCAAGATTTTTGTTTAGGCTATCATGGGATAAAAAGATTGTCAAACTGCCTAAAATGCATCAAAGACATGTACAGTGTTATTGGCAAGGGCTGTCAACACCCGCACTGCATGCTGATGGGAAACACACGTCCTGCATGCTGACACGTGTGATATAACTGTTTGCCTTGTGATACTGTACCCCACCATCACCCGCTATTGAGTATGTTCTGGATTGCTGGTGGTGTGTGTGTGTGTGTGTGTGTGTGTGTGTGTGTGTGTGTGTGTGTGTTTTAGTGATGAGTGCATTTGTGTGCATGTGTGCATGTGTTCATGTGTGCATGTGTGCCGACATCATGTACAGGTCATAAAGTGTGTTTCCTGTCTTCCTCTCACAGGTGCTGACTTTGGGCTGGTTCACTGCAGCAGGGAAACTGATGTCACTGAGCAAAACAGTGATAGTGATGATAGGTGTGTTGAGGCACAGGCATGTTTGCCAGGGTCTGTCGTTGGGCCACCAGTCGACAGTACATAGCTGTCCACCCCATCTATGCATACAGTCATACTGCCAATACATCCATCACCAATGCCCATAGCTGAGGGACAGCATACAGTTGGCATTGGCCAGGACAGTGTGGTATCCATGGCACATGCATCCCAACACAGCAGGCATACCCAGATGTCTGGAAGGGTACCACATAGGCAGATATCCAGGGGTTCTTGTAGGAGCACTGCTGCTCATCATGCCAGTGGTAGATGTGCCACAGGTCTGACAACGTCACGCATGTTCCAGGCTGTCATGGAGGCACAGGCACATATGGAATGGTACACCAGACAGGGACTAAGGGCACAGAGGGCACATAACACCACCATCATTGACAGTATCCGTGACCTAGCAGGTGCCATCCATCATTACACCGAGGTCACTGACAGATGTTGGGGAGAGACATTGGATATCCTCCGCAATGTCATGTCCATGTGTCAGGACAGTGCAGGATGGCTGAGTCATTGACATGGACGTATGCCAGCAACATCAGCAGCTGGCAGTCGCCGCGGACATCCCTCAAGTGACAGCCGCTCCCGTAGTGCCAGTACCAGCTCCAGCAATGTAGGGGGTGGGCTGTCCATAGAACATCCTAGAAGACCACGTGCACGTGGCTCTGGACAGTCCCAGCAGGGACCTGTGTCCAGTGTACATCCATCCACCTCTGGGGATAGTACCCAGTCTGACTTAGTACCTGATAGTGTCAGTAGCACCCCTGCCAGGCACATGTACCGTATCCATGGCCAGAGACAGTGATCTGTAAAGCCTCACAGGTACAGTCTGTGGCTGTCCCACAAATACCCGTATATGGTAGCCACATGGTGGAACTGTGTTCATGCAGACACACACACATACTCCAGACACCTAGGGCTAACACATACCCACACATATTACATCAACATTGGCTCATTCCAGTATTCTTGCCCCTCACACACACACACACACACACACACACACACACACACACACACACATACATGTTGATTGGATGGCTCACTGTAGGCCTCTGGCGAACCAACAACACACCCTGTGCATATGATGAAACCTGTGCCACCTCCTGTCATCTGTAACATCGATGCAGGGACAGGCTACCATGGTGCTGATGCACAGGGTGTCTTTATAGCAGTATAGCAATGTTAGCATGTGGTCAGCAGTACAGTGTAATGATATGCTTGGAGGTGTAGCTGAGCAGGCATGATGCATTAATGCTATGATTGTCATTGCAGTGTTGTTTACACCAGTGTTGGTTCCAACTGTGTATTGTCCAGCCACGTGCCACTTGGCTGATGTGTGCAGTATTGGTAGCATGTGTGAGATGTGTGTAGCACAGATTTGCAGATGTACAGTTGTGAACATGGTGGAGGTGCACTGTCTGCATGTACGTGCATAGAGGACACACGGCCAGGGTGACATGCTCTGTATTACACAGTAACACTCCATAGTTTCTATTGGTGGCCAGTATGCATTGTAATACACACATTTCTGAACTTGACTACACGTGTGTATGACATGGTTTGACACTGTGCTGTGGGTGATACGGTTACTGTCTGTCATTGTTTTGCATTCTGGTAGTATACATCACTTCCACAGCCTGACCATAACCAATCATTAGATGATGTCTTGACAACTGACACACAGATGTAGGACACACAGCAAAATTTGGATCCTTCAGGTACTATACTATGCCAATAACCACTGGTATTCACCTGCATCCATTACTGACACCACTCCTGTTTAGCATATAGCTCTCTTAGGTACAAGCAATCACAGTAGGGATATGTTCGTCCACGTCTGGTAATGCATACTGTGGCCTATAATGCATTCTCCAGATGACACACACATCCACCACAAGGGTATCATACAGACAGATGCCTGCTGTCAAACCCATGCTGTAAAGCTATAAGCCAAACTAAGCATAGTCATCCACCTTTACGGAACATATTATCCCCACAGTGCCACATAGGTAGCAGCCACCAACATGATGAACAGGTACCGATGTGTACATGCAACCAAGTGTTACATCATCTGTCCTTTGTTAATCACATTTCCAAAGGTATTTTGAAATCCCTCGGTGGATTACATAAGCAATTACGGGTCTGCATGCGTATCCACAAATGTAGTTCAACAACTGTTATGAATAGTCATCATTGACAGACTTTGCTGCGTTTGAACAGGTCTGACATATACCTCGGCCATAGACCCGCACACACACATTCCACTAGGAACCGTAATGACTTTGTGTGACACAGATGACCTAGGCCAGGGATCACTGCAGTGCCTGGTCTTGTCACAAGCATACAGATGTGACCTATGGTCTGGGAAGCAGCAGCACAGTCTGGCAAGGATGACAGCTGTGTTCTTGGAGAAAGCAGGGTTCACACACATGCAATCATTGAGGTAACATGTACGTATATGTATTTGCCACACAGCTAGCTCACATGTGCAATGCATACTGATATGTCATATAGTAGTAAAAGCAAAACCCACAACACATTGACCAACAGTGTCACACACATACAGCACACACATTCACAAAGTGCAGGATTCAAACCCCCTACCTAACTACTTCATGATACTAGAGGAGCACGCATTAACACGATGTGCTATACATATTACTGGGAGTTCTCTTTTTCACAGGTATATTTGTAGGATGGTGACATCATCAGACTTGACAAAGGTTAGTTTAACGCTTTTTAGGTGTTTTACCACTCTCCTAAAAGGTTGCTCCTTCCCAAGGAGACCACACACAAACACACAGTTGTCCAATGCAGGACTCAAACCCCTACATAACTACTTCATGATACTACAGGAGTACGCATTAACATGACGTGCTATACACATTACTGGGAGTTCTCTTTTCCACAGGTACATTTGTAGGATGGTGACATCATCAGACTTGACAAAGGTTAGTTTACCACTTTTGAGGTGTTTTACTACTCTCCTAAAAGGTTGCTCCTTCCCAAGGAGACCGCACACAAACACAGTTGTCCAGTGCAGGATTCGAACCCCTACCAAACTACTTCATGATACTAGAGGAGCACGCATTAACACGACACGCTATACATACTACTGGAAGTTCTCTTTTCCACAGGTATATTTGTAGGATGGAGACATCATCAGACTTGACAAAGGTTATTTTAACTTTTAATACTCTC
This sequence comes from Protopterus annectens, assembly GCF_019279795.1. Classification (NCBI taxonomy): domain Eukaryota; kingdom Metazoa; phylum Chordata; order Ceratodontiformes; family Protopteridae; genus Protopterus; species Protopterus annectens. The sequence goes on along the minus strand of NC_056733.1, from coordinate 856,916,130 downwards.
CTAAAAGGTTGCACCTTCCCAAGGAGACCACACTCAAACACACACACAGTTGTCCAGTGCAGGATTCAAACCCCTACCTAAGTACTTCATGATACTACAGGAGTACGCATTAACATGACGCACTATACACATTACTGGGAGTTATCCTTTCCACATGTATATTTGCAGGATGGTGACATCATCAGACTATATGAAGTGGGTTACATTAGGTGACATTAGATGGCCTACACTGAAGGAATGTCTAAACACTTTGGCCATGTGATCAACAAAGGTGACTTTACTGTCCCCAGGGCCATAATGACTTTCTCCGTACATGCTGGATTACCACCTATGCGGTAATTTGTGTGTACTTTGTTTTACCCAAAGGGGATGACTATGCATTCCTTGCCATTCAGCTTGAGGGCATTGTTTTGACACCAGGTATCTGTCTCTGTAAGACACTTCTGGAGGATGTCTGTGTCAGCTGTACAGCCAATTATGGACCACAGTTACCATTCATCTGCAAACCTGTTCAGCCATACACCTGCCATGCTTGCTTGAACCTCTGAGCAGTATCTACTGAATAGGTGGGGTCCCAGGACCAAGACCTGTGTGATGCCATTTGTGACTGGCTTAGAGTTGGACATGGCACCTGCAACTATGAACATGTGTGTTTGATCTGTGAGCCACTTGGCCACCCATCCTGTGACATAGCTGTTAATGTTCAAGCTGGTACACTTGGCCATGATGACAGAGTGGGGAATGGTGTTGTAAGCCCTTAGTGAGGTTCAGGTGGGCTGTGTGGACTACTTTCACCTCCATCTATGTTCATGGTAACTGTTTTAAATAAGTCAACTAGGTTTGGGAGCCAGGCTCTGCCTTTAACAAGGCAAAGTTGTGTAGAGTCCAGTGTCTGGAGATCTCCAATGTCTCAGTGTATGGGTTCCATGACAATTTGCTCAATAGCTCTGTAGACCCGGCTGAGTAGACACATTGGGCAATGGTTTCCAGGTTCTGTTTTGGCACACCCTTTGTGGAGCTGGATGACTGTTAGTGTATGCCATTCTTTGGGTACATAGCCTGTAGTACGTTTGAGTCTGGACAGTGAATGTAGATGAGGGTGTAGTTCCTTATGGGCCTAGTGTAAGACACAGCCTGGGACAACATACAGTCACATTGATACTATGCTCTTAGCTTTGGTGAGGGCTGCCTTTACCTGCATGTCTATGACATCTGGGTCTCTGCATCCTTCTGTGATGGACACAGGCCCTTTTGTGGGTGATGGAGGGGGAGTTTACACTGAACCTGTCCCCTTGGAGGTGGGCAATGAAAGTTGGTTTGGTGCATGTCATTCCTTTATTCAGTAGCTGGCAGCATATTTGGAAGTTGACACCTACATGTCTGGTATAGCTACCGAAGACTTTGTAGTTGTTATTCTTACATTCCTTGGCTATTTGTCTTTAGAAACCGTCCTTGGATTATTTTATGAGCAATCATTGTTTCTTCCTGATAATGATCAGGCATGCCTTTCCTTTAGTGAAGCTGGATCTATTATGTGTTTGTTTTCTCATTTTCTTGTCTAGCTTATTTATGGACAACAAACACCTGCTTGTTGTCCTATTTTTGGAGGAGTGCATCTTGGTTTTATTTGTGATGTCTCATTCCATGCATCCCTGTAGATGCCCATAGGATGCACTTGTAAATGATTCTGCAGATTGCATACCATTATCCTATAGCAAGAGGTCTTCGGAACGTTCCACTTTGGTCTTGGGAAGTGTGCAGTTTGCTTTTGCAAATGTCTTCACAGTGGTTTCAGTGACTGGGTGTGGGGCCGGGATGTGGATGTCCAGTGTGATTACTTAATGATCTGATATTACCAGCGAGGGGTTTATCTCTGTTGTGGAACACTGGTAACCCCATGTTGGTGATGATCATGTCCAGTATGTTGTCACCTCTAGTGGGCGTGCTGACCAGCTGTTCCAGGGTGTTAGAGTTTCTTAACTCTAGGACACATTGGGCAAAGGACGTTGTATACGAGTAATTCACCCACTCAATGTTTGGGTAGTTGTAATCTCCTCATATAATAGTGTTTGATAGGACCTTTATATTTGCCATTGTTCTCCAGAATACTGAGTGAGGTTTCTGAGACAAGGTACATGATCTGTAGCAGGCTACAATCTGATGGGCAGCTTTGCCCAATGTTAGTTGCACTTGCATGGTCTCCAAAGCCTCATGCTGTGCCAGTAACCTGAAGGTGTGGATATCCATAAGGTAAATGGCTACACCCCTTCCTTTTGTATTTCAGTCATGGTCTTGGGTCCAAAGGTCAGAGTGATTGTGAGTGTTTTACGTAGATCATATCCAACAGCTGTATGTTTGACATAGCTTTGTATGTTAGGCAGTGAACACTTCTGAGTAGGCGATATGCAAGATGCAAGAGAGTACGGATGGAGCATTTTGCGATGGTCTGTGTATGGCATGTATTTCAGGCCACTAATGCTCTTTGTGAGGTATTGCTGCTGGCTTTCCAGTTGTTGTAATTGTCTTGTGAGGTACATAGCAACAGTGGCATTGTACTCTTTTATAGTTCTAGAGAGTGGTGAGTAGAGGGGAACAATGTCCTCTTCTATTCTGATTGAGACACATTTTGTGATGAGGTGTGCCACATAAGAGGGTTTCCTGACTACTGTGGGAATGTGCTTATCACAGTTGTAACCACTGTCCACCTGTGATCCAGGGACTCTTGTCACACTTACAGTGTGAAGTATACTACCACCTATGTTGTAGTTCTTGGCTGCAGTGTTTTTAACAAAGGTGATGATAATGCACCTTTTGGCACTGAGCTACAGCCATGGCTTGGACAACAGCCATCTGTCTCAGTGAGGCCCTTTTGTAGGATGTCCACATCTTTAGTGTTTACAATGATGGCTCCTAGTTTGCAGTCCTCTGGAAACTTCAGTAGCCACAGGCCTTCCATGTTAATGCTTGCTTCAGGTAAGTAGATACTACACAGTCTGGGAAGTTATCTAGTCCCATGGCTGCTGTGATACTGGCTTTGGAGAGTGCTTTTTACCTGTGCAGCCGTGATGACAGCAACTTTGCAGTCTTCCGTTATAGACATGTGCTCTTTCATGGGTGAGAGGGGGGTAAAGTTAACACTGATCCTATCTGCCATGATGTTGGCAATATCAGTTGGCTCTGTACATTTAGTGCCACTGAGCTGTAACTCAGAACAGATCTGAGTGTAACCATGACATGGACCTGTCTGTTGGGCAGAGATCGCCTGAGTAGACAGTATGCAACAGAGTACAGATTGGGTTACATTCAGTCTTGTTGCATGGGGCAACTATTTGAGGCCAGTAATCCTTTTGTTAAGGTACTTCATTGGTCTTTCTAGCTGCTGAACGTGCCTAGTCAGATTCATCGCAAGTGTGTTGTGGTACTCTCTGACAGGTCTCATGACTGCTGAGTAGTGGCAACCTCCTTTGACCTGCATGCACAGACCTTGGCAGTTTGTGTGAACACATAGCAGGATTTTCAGACCAATTTGTGAATGTGTTTCTGGAAGTAGAGATGACTATACACATTTGTCCATAGATCCCTTATTATCACATCTGTATTTAGCCTAAGTGTGTGAGCATGCCCAGTATGACCTTTTAGTATTGTTCTGCCTGACATTTGCTCCATTTCTTCAAGTATGCGAGCATGCCCAGTATGACCTTTCAGTGTGATGCTGAATGACATCTACTAAATTTGTTGGAGTGTGTGTGAACACGCACAGTATATACATTTATACTATATGTGTATGGTAAATCAAGTTGTATTTTTACAGCAGGGCTCACCTTTGTGTCATAGATCAACAGGGGTCATGCTGTGCCTGCAGGGCTTCCATGAGACACTTTGCATAGACTTATCACCATTTCTACATACGGGGGGACAGCTACTCTTTGTACATTTCTACCAGGGGGCACACTGGATTATTACTGTGGGTGTACATAGGATGTGGGTTTCACCTGACGCTTATACACATTTGCTGTGCCTGCACTGCTATGTATAGGACACTGTTACAGTCTTTTCTGTTGCCTATCATACTGGCTTAAGGCATACTACTGTACTACAGATCTTAGTGTCCAATGTCACGTATATTAGCTTGCGACTTCATAGCCTACACAACTCACATCACAACGCCTGGCCTGTTGTTCTCTGTCTGCATAGGCGTGTGGGGAAGGATACCCATTTGCCTCTTTAGGGGCATGATACAGCATTGCTTTGTGTTTGCATTAGTGTACAATTGTCCTGCTGTGTCTGTGCCACTGAAATGCTATTATGGCTTAGTGGTTCAGTACTGTGACTATAGTACACAGTATCCTGAGTTCAAGGCCTGTCACTGCTTTTTATTTTCATGCTGGCCAGACCAGACTGCTTAAGGAACAGTAAAGCAGATATGAGCATGTTTAACTCACTTTGCTCAACTTGCCCTGACCTTGCCCAACATTGCACGAGCTATTTTGTTTACATATACTAGATATTGGTGAAAGCTGCTTAGCACTGCTTTATATTGCTTAAAACATGGCAATCATGCCTCAGGTGGTGCTGCAGGGCTGCCTATGTCGGATGCACATACTACACTGCCTATACATTTTGGAAACAGGTAGTGTCAAGTTAGGCATCCCTTTTATTTTATGTGTGAGTCAGAGAGAGGTATCATTTCCAGGGTTCCTACTGAGCCAGTGTATGTGCTATGTGTTGCCTCTTTGCCAAGGACAAGGCATACTGGGCACACCTCCTTCTGCCTACTGGGGCAGGCTCAGGCTGTTCTTCCTCTGAGTCACTCTGTGCCTGTGCAGGCCTTGGCAATGCTGGGGGGCTGTTTGGCCCTGCCCCATGCTGTTCCTGCTGCATCTGTTTTCGCAGGATCATATTGTGTAGCATGGCACATACCATGACAATTTGGGTACATGTAGTTGGTGAGTACTTGAAGGCTCCACCAGATGTGTCCAGGCACCGGAACCATGACTTGAGCATCCCAAATACATGCTCGATTGCATTTCGTGTTTGTGTGCATGTCTCATTATGGTGTTCTTGTTCAGGTGTGTGTGCATTTCTGATGGGTGTCATCAGCCATGGCTCCAGTGCGTATCCAACATCCCCCACTAGGTGACCGTCAGGGATGTCCCCATTGGCAAATGTCTGGTACAGCTGCGACAGATGCCAGATATAGGAATTGTGGTAGCTTCCAGGGCAACCAGCACACATATTCAGTATTATACCCTGGACATCAAACACGACCTGGCAGTTGATGGAGTGGAAGCCCTTGCGGTTGATGTAGGTTCTACCCCGCTCACCAGCTGGTTCTTTGATGTGTATGTGCATGCAGTCAATTGCACCCACTACCTCAGGGTATTCCGCTATTTGCTGGAAGAGACGCATATTGCTGGCCAATACCTCATGGGAACTGGGGAAGTATACATGATCACCGACATGTGCTGACATGGTATTCAGGAACTGGTGCAGTACCCTTGATGCTGATGCCTTTGAAATCCCCATCATATCACCAGTTGGTCTCTGGAAGGTACCTGTTGCTAGTATTCTTAGGCCAACACATACCTTGGTTTCCACTGGGATGGGTTCCACTCTGTTGGTTCTGTGTGTGGCCTGCACAGCTCAACAATTTGCTGCAGGAGCTCTCTGTCCACTCTATAGCGCTCCACTATCTCCAGCTCATGTAGCCCCTGGTAGGTTACCCTGGGTCTGTACACACTTCTCCATCTCCTCACTGTGGGTTGCTCAGCAGCATTCACAATGGCATCACCCTCAGCATCTTGCACATGTTGCCTTATAACAGCAATGGCAGCCCCTAACATTTTTATGTTTCAGTTTAAGCTTTTTAAGTTTTCACTTCACTTTGTTGACTGCAGTGTTGCAGTGTTTCTGAGAAAAACATGGGGGAATGTTGTTTGCAGAGTTTTAAGTCCTGGGCTGGACTAGTGTACTGCCTGTGTAATTGGCTGATTCTGATTGATTTCACCTGGCAGCTCTGCTAGTTCTCCTTGGTTAACTTCCTACTACTTCTTTTCCTTCCTTTTCCCTTTCTGTTTCCACAGGGGGCAGTGCCGCACAAACACGCGCACACGCGTTCACACAGGCTTACACAAGCTTACACAGGCTTAGGCAGGTGCACATTCGTGTATACAAGCTTAGACGGCCTTACACAGGCTTACACGGGCGCACACACGTGCACACAGTGTAAGCAGCTTTGCAACAAACTTTAGTGATAGCCATGGCGTACACCTTCAGTTTCTGGGTTTCAGTTTAGACAACTGTAGACACACCTCTTTTATTCCTGAGTAACTCACAGCAAACACATGCCACTCTGCTCCAATAAGCTTACAGTCTTTTTGATACATACCCCCTCATGATGTCACCCATATTCTACTCTGTTACTCCCCTTATCCTACTCTTACACTCTAGGGACATGGTTCACCTAGCAGGAAAAATTAGGATTCACTATCCTTATCCTCATTTGCATAGGATTGCCTACTAATGCTTGGTTATATCTCTCAGACTGAGCTTCCCCCCTTAGCAACCCCTACTCAGTAGCCATGTTGTCTTCAGCCTGCCATTCACTTGCATGGCAGATGAACATTTTGAATTATATCCTTATTTGTGGCTTTTAAATTTTGATTTTTCTGATTTTTAGTGTGCCACACGTTTGCGGGGCGCTGCGCTACGCTTAAACATTGGAGATTTATTATTTTGCAACGCATACAAATGCCAATGGCCATATATTTGGCCATTGGCATGCTTCATCAACTGGATGCATCCTTCATTTGGAGCTGTCATAGCTCCATTTTGCTATTTGCAGAACGGTACTCAGTTGCCAACCGAGTACATTTCTGCAAATAACACTACTCTTACTCGGACAGGTTAGTGTTTCCTGGATCGCAAATTTACCTCATTTGCATAGCTTTCAGCAGCAAACGAGGTAATTTGCATAAACGAACCCTGTCCGTGCAAGAGTCGTTTTAGGAGCTCTCTTGCACGCCCCTGCCGGCTGTTCCTGGATCGCTCGGCAGACATGTTGGCTGCATGGAGTCTTACTCTACTCTTTGACTCCGTGCAAGCCTTCGTGAATCTGGCCCATATATATATATATATATATATATATATATATATATATATATAAACAACATGTGGGAATGTGTATATATATCCTAGGCATTCTGTCTCACTATTTCCTAAGAACACCGTATTCATTTTTTCACTTATTCTTCATGAAATGCCCATCTGATTTACATTCGCTTCTTTACTTCTGCTAATGAAAGTAGTGATTTATTCAACAATGTATTTGATTAACTTTTCTTATGCATAACTTAAATGCTTTTAAAATGACTGCCTTTAATGCACATATATCTTTCACATCTCATGAATTACCCACCTTAACTACCTCACACAGTTTTACCAGCTTATATGAGGCCACTCCCTAAAAATAAAAGATTTTGGTTCACATCTGGAGTTTTTGAGTCTAACAGTTGGATGGACAAAATGGAATTATGGACAGCATAGCAAGTGAGTCACTGGTTTTCACAAGTCCTAACAACACCACATTAGAGAATGTTAGAAAAGTCTCAAGTTAGTTTTTTTCAGAATACGAAGGAATTTTACACATGATACACAAATGTGATGGGCCAGAAACAAAAGAAATCCTTCTCTGTAGTCTTATGTGATTCAATAAAACAAAGAAAATAGATCTCAAAATAAGATACTTGAGTGTACTATTGAGCTCTAAAAAGATGAAATACATATACAAGCACTCACCCACCTCTGCTGAGTGTTATTCATAAAACCACAATACCTGCATATGTATGGAGGTGTAACTGGTTTGCTAGTATAAATGTATTACAGGACTGCGCTAATAATCTTACAAATATCAACAGATTCTAGAAAAAGGTGAAATGCATAATAGTATAGTTCTTCCTTTGTGCTAAATGCAAACAAAACTAATGTAAAAGTATTGCTTACAAGCTCCAGTTTTCCCACAAACAATAGAAACACAAAAGTATCACTGCACAAAGCACACTCCCTCTTCACACATTGTCTTATTAGTTGCAATGGGAGGGACGTTATAGGTTCATACTTGCAGCTAGTGGGAAATGTCTCACTCTGCAATGCCAAAGGAAAATATGCATGTATATGAGAGAGGATACTGGCTGGAATTCAGGGAAATGGTCCTGCGGTTATGTAAAGTGTCTAAAGCATGTAGGTCATCTAATATGATCACTGTAAATGCTATTCAGAGACAGCTTTAGCTGAAATAAAAAAAGACCTCATTATCAGCTAAGGGGTGTCTCTGAATCACTCCTTATTACCTCATGCAAAAATCACTATGTGGTGGTAATTATCTCTACTGGCCCATACATCATACTGACAGGGGCACCACCCACAACACACACACACACACACACACACACACACACACACACACACACACACACACACACACACACACACACACACTTTGACTCAACTCCCCACAATTGAATGGAGTCACATACATACTCAGGTACACACACACACACACACACACACACACACACACACACACACACACACACACACACTTAGACAACAACCTCCCACAGTTGTGACATACTCAGGTACACACACACACTCGCAGACACACATATGCACATGAACACACACACACACACACACACACACACACACACACACACACACACACACACACACACACACACACACACACACACACACACACTTATCCTACTCCGTTCATACCCCTGCAGGGATGCACACACACTCACCCTCCCACCACTAATTCTGTTATGAATGTCACTACCCACAATATGGTCTCTACCACTGACCAGAATGGATGAATGCAACATTTTGGCCAAGTTAATTTTCACTGCTGAGCTGTGCTAATTTATACAGCTAAGTAGCTCTCTACGTAGTGTTCATGTGTACCATATGATTATCTGAATAAACTCTACAGCATGAGGGAAGCACAATAGTCATTTCCCTCTGCAATACTATGTATCCTATAATTGTTCTCTCTCATCATGAATCCTGAACCCCCATTCAGGCTACCCTGTGCAGTCCTCCACACCACAAGACCCCTAATCAAAACAAAAAAATCAATTAAAGCATCACCTATATGCATCTTCCAATATGAACACTTTTTTTTACCATCCACAGAAATGAGCTAATACTCTTTGTATCTCATGTTTGTTGTCCATGTTTATAGACAGAATTTGAGGAGTTACTGCATTCACTTCAGTTAAAAAATTCCCTTGCACTCCCAAATGATTTTAATATGCTGCAAGGTGAACAAGTTACCATTCTGTGTGCCCTACTGCATTCCTTTTTACTTCATATTTTTCATATTTTCTTCATAAAATGTGTGTTTTTTCAGGAAAATCATTGTGGTCTTAAGTCTCTAAATAATGATATAAATTTGAGTTTCATATCCTTAAGAAAAATGCATGCTATTGCAAAATGTATTATTCTAGCAACTTTCTAAGTTCATAAGAGTAAGATTTAAAATTTATCTCTGATTTTAGCCCTTTGCCCCCCCCCATTATTTCTGACTTTATCCAGGTTTCTTGAGCTTAGAGATTGAGAGGTATGAGTACCTGTAAATAGGAAACTTAAAAGTTGTAGAATATCAACATAATTATGTTTGTGATGTTTATTGTCACTTATGTATACCAAAATTAATCTACTGTGTCTCAAAAAAAATCATGACAAGCCATACTTGTCAATCACAGTACCCATCAGTCCTACGTTGCCAACAGCAAGGTGTGAACTGTTACAGTCCCATGGTCGTAAACATCAGGTAACCTCCATTATTTATTTATTTGTTTATTTATTTATTATTTTCATATAATCACTGAATATTAACATACCTTCAGCTCGTTTTGAAATTTGTAATCTTTATCTGGAAAGTAAAGCTGTTTGAAAACATTGAATGCTTTTCTCTCACTTTCAATATGATGCTGTTGAAGTTTAAAAGCATCTTTTACTGGAAGTACTAATTTATCCATAGATTCTCTGTAACATGTCTCAGCTGCAGCAACAATCTTGGAGTTCTCCCTGTCTGCCATGGACTGCACAACAGTTTGTAGGGAAGGTGCATCTCCCCTGCTTATACATTCTGTGAAGGTTTGCAACAAAGTACTGAGCACTGAAAAAAATTAATTCAAATGCATTAGTTAAAGAATATGAATTAATAAAGCAAGATCATTTTTATGATGTATGACAACCTATCAGAATGCTGGATGATAATTTAACAAAACAATAATACAGCACAATAAATGCAACTGTTTCAGAAATTATTTAACTAAATTCTCAGCTGCTAGTACATGACTTTTGTTATCCTGGACAATTACTGCCCATGTGTGTTTAGGGAAAATACTCCACAACTCATATTCCATATCTGAAATTATGTCACAATTGATCAAGAAAAGTTCAAATTCCAATTTATTTTCTACATTCAAATAGCAGTAGCCATATAAAAGAAAAAGAAAAAAAAAACAGTGGATAAAATGCCAAATGTGCCACATTTGTTTACCTACAATTCAATACTGTGCCTTGCTGTCAGCATTCTTTCATTTTATATCGTAACTATTTCAAGTATTTTTCCCATCCAGAAAGTATAATTTAACTTCACACTGTTCACATTCATTTTTTACTGATTTGCTTATGGCTCCATTTGTTGGTATACTGCTTTGCTCAGTTTTAATTCTGCATTTTCTTTCTTAACAGTTATGATTTTGCTTACATGTGATCTGGACCAGTGTTAACATTTTGGGGGCCGCGTGCAAATGTGAAGCTGGGGGGGGGGGGTCCCCTAGGCACTTCCAGTCTAAGTATTACCCTGTCACTACTACCTCTCCTAAGCAACCTTTTAGGAGTACTACGCACCGATTGACCTGTAGCTACAATGCTCTTACAGTACAACAGGTCTTTGTATCATACTTTGTTTGGCCATCTCACAGAGGATCATTCACAGTTACTGGTATTTAGCTGCAACAATGATACATTATAGCAACTATGTACAGGTCTGGACATGAGTGAAATGGTGCCCTAGGCCTATTCTTTCAGTCCCCAACACATACACATACACACACACACACACACACACACACACACACACACACACACACACACACACACACACACACACACACACACACACACACACACACTCCAGTCCTACCCTGTGCTTCTCCCCAGCTTGAGCTCCCTATACCATGCACATTACTTTTTTCTTCCTTTTCTCACATTTTGCCTTACTCTTCAGCTTTTATAAGAAGCCATAGGTTCATAGGTTCATAGGTTTATACTAGGCTATCTGCCCTAAGGCATTTATAAGCCTAGCCCAAATTTTTGTGGCTTACGCCACCCCTTATATGAAAAAATACTGTGCCCATTAGTTTGTTGTGCCTCTGTCCAGCAGTGACACAGAGATGTAACTTTCTACATGTTCTGAAGTGCATTTTAAAGTTTGATTTTTCTTTTTACACAACTTTTCATCCAATGATGGCTTGAACATAAATTATGATTAAGGAAAGAAATTCAGTGTGTTATTGTTCAGCTTTCCTTTTTCTTGCATCCTTTCAACATCCCCTTCCTGGCCAAGACAGCACAGTAATAACCATTTAGGAAATTAGTCAATTAAGCCAGTGCCCCAGAAGCCATAGGGGTTATAGATGCCCTGGGGTATATTTTAGAGCATTTCCAAACCTTTAAATCCAATAGTGGACTAAACAAAAGTCATGAGTAAGAAAAGAATTTCAGTCTTTTTTTTCTTTCAAAGAATACATAAATTGTGCCCAAGGCTTAATGTTAAAAGCTGACAAAATAGTAGCACGCAATAAACTAACAATTGTGAGGATGGTAGTGGAATGAGGAATTACAGGAGAGTATACAGAGAAAGAGGTTGGCAAAGAAGAAGTGGGATTGTCAGAGAGATGAAGAAAGCAGACAAGAGTATAAGGAGATGAGGTGCATGGCAAAGAGAGAGGTGGCGAAGGCTAAGGATAAGGCGTATGAAGAGTTGTATGAAAGGTTGGACACTAAGGAGGGAGAAAAGGACCTGTACTGATTGGCTAGACAGAGGGACTGAGCTAGGAAAGATGTGCAGCAGGTAAAGGTGATAAAGGATATTGAGGGAAACGTACTCATGAATGAGGAGAGTGTGTTGAGCAGATGGAAAGAGTACTTTGAGGGGTTGATGAATGAAGAGAATGAGAGGGAGAGAAGGTTGGATGATGTGGGGATAGTGAATCATGAAGTGAAATGGATTAGCAAGGAGGAAGTAAGGATAGCTATGAAGAGGATGAAGAACGGAAAGGCTGTTTGTCCAGATGACATACCTGTGGAAGCATGGAGGTGTTTAGGTGAAATGGCAGTGGAGTTTCTAACTAGATTGTTTAATGAAATCTTGGAAAGTGAGAGGATGCCTGAGGAATGGAGAAAAAGTGTTTTGGTACCGATTTGTAAGAATAAGGGTGATGTGCAGAGCTGTAGTAACTACAGAGGGATTAAATTGATCAGTCACAGCATGAAGTTAAGGGAAAGAGTAGTGGAAGCTAGGTTAAGAAGGGACGTGATGATTTGTGATCAGCAGTATGGTTTCATGCCGGGAAAGAGCACTACAGATGCGATGTTTGCTCTGAGAGTGTTGATGGAGAAGTGCAGAGAAGGTCAGAAGGAGTTGTATTGTGTTTTTGTGGGTCTACTTCAGTAGACCGACAGTACACAAGACCGATATTCACAACACCAAGACGAAATAACCAACACTTCACAACACCGTACATTCAAAACATCGAGCCTCAGAACACTGATGTTTAAAACACCAACAAAACACAAGCGAGCCCCACACTAATGACCTGAGAATGTGTATTTAAATGCCATGCACACGTGGAAACATCACACAAGTTCAAAAATACCTTTGCCAAATGCAGTGAAAAATCCAAACAGTGATTACCCGCAAACAAATATAGAAGTCTGTGTCCTTTATTTACACACTGTAGTTACATGACCAACAAGTTCAAACAATCTCATGGTAGATGATGTCAAATGTCATCCATTATCACAAAAGTGAGTTCCGTGCTTGTCTATTGCTGAAGTACACCATATATCCTGTTACAAATCCTGTGATTACATCATGTGAAATACAGCCACCTTACATTTTTCATGTGAAACACACACACATTACATCCTTAATAGCCGAGCTGTGGCTTTCACAAAGTCCAGGTTTGAATATGACGTTCTGTGGGAGAGTACAGACCAGAATTGTTCATGCCGTACCACTAGCCAACTCTTCTTCAGAGAAGGTGGACATCCTGTCACCATCCGCACTCATAGTTCGTCCACACAATTTTGTTCACGGACTAAAGCAAGTAGTAGTATATGCAAATTCCTTTTCCTGGCACCTAACAAGCACTTTAGTCTACGATGCCATGCCTCAACTGAGTTTTGAGTGCATGGCAGGAAGAGGTCATTTAAGTCGCTGACATTCCAAAATGGAACTGGGAATAGTGGTGGGAAGCGTTTACTGGTACATGTATGTGTATTAAACATACGCTTCTTCCCATAGACATACCAATCGCAGAAATAATGGAGAAGCTCCCTACCCTCCTCAGGGAACACCCCCTTTAGAAGCTCAAAGGTACTACTGACTTCTGACTCTGGCAGGAAAGCAAGGGCTACTAGGGACTTAACATGCAACTGAAAGGATAGATTGGTATTGTATACTGATGCTAATCCGAGGGACTGCACTTTACGCCAGATGTTCTGGCCAAAATGAAAAAGACAGCCCTTCAAACGGGCTCCAGGTACATTGAGATGTACACTTTTCAGTGCTGCTATCTCAAAGTTGCACAGAACAAACTTAACTGTCACCTCGAATCCTTGCTCTGATAGCAAATGAAATGTACAATGTCAGAGGGTAATTGTACAACTTTAAGGACTTTTTTGACATGAAAGCATATAGTAGTGGTACAGTTTTACTATATGTGCCGCACTTTATTAGCTCGTGTATACTGTATCGTTGTCTGATGGTCACACCTTTCTTAAAGAAGGTGCCATCCATAAGCCAAATGGTAGTCTGGCTGAGATCATACAGGTTCTTCACAGTACTGAACACCACTACTGTGGTGTCTGTTGTTGCATCAGTTATCACCTTGATTGCAAACATTCCATCTTTCAGTGGGTAATCATTGAAGTCCATGGTGTGTAGTATTAGTGCATTACTGCCATTTCATACACTTGCCTTCCTTCTGACTCAGCTGATTTGCTGTAGTAGCGACTTTCTGTTGGGAATATTATCTACACTGTCTAAGGACGTTGATTGTAAAGCATCCTCTACCAGAAGACAAGGGGTGTCCCGACTGTATTTTGCTCTGATTTTCAAGTCATGACATACTGTATATCTGTCTACTTCCCCAGGATCACCTGAGTGATGGTGAGCTACCGATTTCGTTAACCTATCACCCTCTGGTAGCAACGTAGTTACAGCTCTACCCCTACAGCCATGCGTTATTTTCAGCGTACAAGCCCGGTATCTTTTACTACGTCTACACCCCTCTAGATGGTACAAATATCCTTCAGTTACTAGTAGGTGCTTGCCTTTTTGTGACATTAATGTAGAGTATGTCTCCCCAATGGTTCCTGGAGCTTCTAATATGGATTCAGCCATGCTTTCTTCGGTGTGGGACACTAGTTACAAATTCTAATGCTGGATTTATACATCCGGGTTACATGTAACGGTTAGTACGTGCTTGATATGTACTATGATGTCCTAATACTGGGATGATTTTAATTTTTAGCATTTCCTAAGCATATCAATGTGGGCAGCTATATTAACATCAGTATGGGCTGATTTTCAGTAGTTGTCGAATATTTGGAGTGTCAGTGTTATGAACGTTCGGTGTTATGTTTTGTCGGTTATTTCGTCTCGGTGTTGTGAATGTCGTTCTTGTGTACTGTCGGTCTACTGAAGTAGACCCATTTTTGTAGACTTAGAGAAAGCGTATGACAGGGTGCCTAGAGAGGAGTTATGGTATTGTATGTGGAAGTTGGGAGTGTCAGAGAAGTATGTAAGAGTGGTACAGGATATGTATGAGGGTAGTGTGACAATGGTGAGGTCTGCGGTGGGAGTGACGGATGTGTTTAAGGTGGAGGTGGGATTACATCAAGGATCAGCTCTGAGCCCTTTCTTATTTACAATGGTGAAGGACAGGTTGACAGATGAGATCAGACAGGAGTCCCCGTGGACTATGATGTTTGCAGATAACATTATGATCTGTAGTGAGAGTAGGGAATAGGTGGAGGAGACCCTGGAGAGGTAGAGATATGCTCTTGAGAGAAGAGGAATGAAGGTCAGCAGGACTAAGACAGAACATATGTGTGTGAATGAGAGGGAGGATAGAGGAATGGTGAGGATGCAAGGAGTAGAGGAGGCGAAGGTGAATGAGTTTAAATACTTGGGATCAATAGTTTAGAGTAATGGTGAGTGTGGAAGAGAGGTGAAGAAGAGAGTTCAGGCAGGATGGAGTGGGTGGAGAAGAGTGTCAGGAGTGATTTGTGACAGACGAGTACCAGTAAGAGTGAAAGGGAAGGTCTACAAGAGGGTAGTGAGACCAGCTATGTTATATGGGTTGGAGACAGTGGCATTGACAAAAAGGCAGGAGTTTAAGCTGGATGTGGCAGAGTTAAATATGTTAAGATTTGCACTGGGTCTGATGAGGGTGGACAGGATTAGGAATAAGTATATTAGTGGGTCAGCCCAGTTTGGAAGGTTTGGAGACAAAGCCAGAGAGGCAAGATTACGTTGTCTGGACATGTGCTGAAAAGGGATGCTGAGTATACTGGGAAAAAGATGCTAAGGATTAAGCTACCAGGTAACAGGAAAAGAGGAAGGCCTAAGATAAGGTTTATGGATGTGGTGAGAGAGGACATGCAGGTAGTTGGTGTGACAGAGCATGATGCAGAGGACAGGGAGAAATGGAAACAGATGATCCGCTGTGGTGACCCCTAATGCGAACAGCCGAAAGAAGATGATGATGATGTGAGAATACAACGCTCCTATCTGGAAATACTGCCTGCCTCCCTAACCCTCCTAGAAAAGATAGCCATTTCCTATGCATCCCAGTGGTGTTAGATTGGCATGTAAGCAGAGGTTCAAATGACTACAGTCATGTATTTCAAGTATGTGCTGACATACATAGCATGCCTTCTCCCTCCTCACCCCTAACATCCAAAGGCAGCTACCGGTACATGTGCCTGATGTCTGATTGTGATAAAAGTGAAAATAAAAATGATTACAGTAATGTATTCTACTGTGTTGCTCCTAGACCATTCACTGCCCTTACACAAGCTATAGTAACCTTCTTTGCACACCTCTGAGGTCTGTGAGAAAAGTAAAAGAAACAATTTCCAAACTGTCACCAGTCCAAACACAAACTATAATGATCTCCTTTGTACAACTCTGAAGTTTGACTGTGATGAAAATTAAAGAAGTAATAATCACATTATCCCCAGATCCCGAACAACATAAAGCAACTTTCTGTACAAACACATGCGCACGCACGCACGCACACATGCGCGCACGCACACACACACACACACACACAAACACACACACACACACACACACACACACACACACACACACACACACACACACACACACACACCCACACACATATCCCTCTAAGCAGGGCTGGTTTTAGAATGGATGCATTTGACAGCAGAGGCAGTTATCAGCTTTATCCTAACATGGTCATATCGCAGTCCTGTTCAGGTTAAACAGTGTAATCAGACAATTAATAAATTTTTCTTCCCATATTCCCCAAACAACAACAGCTTTGGTGGGCCTCGCATACAGTCAAGGATGACTATGGGGGACCCCTGTATCCATTTATACAGTCTGTGGAGTGGGGGTGACCAGACTTCTAGAAGATCTAAGTGTTTGAATGTTCTGTGACACATTTTATGGCTTGCGTTTGAAATATAATGACTTTTTATCTGCATTTTTTGCTAATTCCCAGAACAACAATGTATGTGTTCCGGCATTATTTGGTGTGTGCACAGATAAAATCTGTGATTTTTTTTAGCATTATTTGGTGTATGCACAGATAAAATCCGTGATATTTTTACAGCATTACTTGGTGTATGTACAGATAAAATGTATGATATTTTTTAGCATTATTTGGTGTGTGCACAGATAAAATCTGTGATATTTTTACAGCATTAGTTGGTGTATGTACAGATAAAATCTATGATATTTTTTAGCATTATCTGGTGTGTGCACAGATAAAATCTGTGATTTTGTTTTACATACAAACAACATAGGCCAAAACAATATTAGCTTTCTACTTATCTCAACAAATAGCAATACCTTGTACAACACTGGTACTGCTACACCAGATCAGTGACTTCTGTTTAGTAGTCGTCAAACATTAGCAGAGGTAAGCCACTTTCACTTGCCTCTCTGAGTAGTAATGCATACTTGTCACTGTCCTTGATTTCACATACCTTCTCTGATTTTTTTCTTATAATTCTGCCCTGCCCTTCATAAAGAAATTTGATCTGCTGGTAAAACATTCAGGATTACAGATAATCAATAAGTCCAGACAATGGAGTTTTATACTTGCTATTTCCAAAAATGCATGATGATGCAAAACGTGTTATTCTATTAACTTTGTAAATGCATTAGAGTAATATTAAAAATGTGTTCTTGATTTTGTGGCTTTATTAAGCTATTATTTTTGACACTGCACAGAAATCTTTAGCAAAGAAGGTGCGAGTTATAGTATCTAGTGCTCTAACAGTATTTATAAAACTCATCCAAGAAGTTCAGCAGTATCATCTCTCCTTAAAATCCAAGGTATGTCCTATGATCGGTCACTTTGGACCACCAATCTCTCTAGTGCTTACCTTGCTCATGTTCATTATCAGCTTTATCCTAAAAGGATCATATCACAGCCCTGTTCAGGTTAAAGAGCATAATCAGGAAATGATTACATTTTTTTCTCATTTTCCCTAACCAGCAGTAGATTTTGTATGGCCCCCACACAGTCAAGGATGATTAAAAGGGACCCCTGCAGTCACGGGTACTGCAGGGACCAAACACTGGCTATATTGTTAGCTTTAGTGGAGACACACAGAATGTTCCCCAACAAGGTTTAACTAAGCCAGGGCTCTATGTCAGTGGTAAAATATTTAATGGAATTGTGAAGCCTGTTACTTGGTAAAACACTTTACTATAGTCAGTAATATCTTTGAATTTTAAAAGAGCTATAAGTAAGAGTTATTATCACCCATCTCATTCATTACATATACTAGCTTTTGTTGGCCTGACAACCATGTTACAAAATATTAAGACAAGATAATTTTCTGTGGTTTGGTAACCACCCCCCCAGGAACAGGAGCCCCCAGTGACCACAGGGTTCACTGATATAAAGCCGGCTATGCATGTGACCTCAGGCTATGATAATCTAATTTCTTGCTTTGCTATTCAGTTTTTTTTTTTTTAATTAGCCACTGAATTTACCTGAGCTTACTGGCCATTGTAGCGTGGGGGGGGGGGGTCTTCTAAAGGTATTGATGTTACTGGATAATTCTTCTAGGTATAGACTTGGAGCTGTTACATACAGCTTAAGGTGTCACTCTGTGTCTTTTCCTCTCATGAATCACGATCACCTCCCATAGTAGGTTCATAGGTGAATACTAGGCAAACTGCCCTGAAGGGCAATTTTAAGCCTAGCCAACAACCCCAGTTTAGAATCAAACCCTGTACCTTATGTCTATGAGGCTAAGACCTTAACCATTATTCCAAACCCATGCAAATGAAGGTGGAAAGATTCCAACTCTGCACCCCTGCCACAGGAATCAGCTCATTGACAAGCTGAGTTTTAGCCCTCTAGAATAACTACCAGTAACCCCACGAACAGCCACAACCATCCACAGAGTTTACTAGGTAGGGTGGGGGGAGCTACAGATGTAGATTGCCAGGCCTTTCTTCTGTATCACACATAAACCCTACGAATGACTTAGAATTTGCCAGTTTGCCTAGTACATGTTCTTACAACGTGAAACCACTGCACTCAGAAAAAATTAACATGAGAAAAGGAAGGATATACAGGCTACACACAGAAGGCACCCCAGCCAAGAACCAAACCAGAGAACCTGTTGTGTGATGTTACAGTGCTACTCCCTGTGCCACCTGCATGCACCCTATTTTAGCTGGTTCATGTATTATGCATATGGTGTTACACAGCAGTCTTATTGTTTACTTGTGTCCTATTAGAAGTTCGACTGGTTCAGTTTGTGCCCTACTAGAAGTTAGACTGGCCCAGTTTTTGGTTATGTCATGTGGCCATTATAGGTTTTGACAACATCAAATTCATGGCTAGAACAGAGTTAATTTC
Source organism: Protopterus annectens (assembly GCF_019279795.1). Taxonomy (NCBI): domain Eukaryota; kingdom Metazoa; phylum Chordata; order Ceratodontiformes; family Protopteridae; genus Protopterus; species Protopterus annectens. The sequence goes on along the minus strand of NC_056733.1, from coordinate 856,896,691 downwards.
TTAACAAGAGCCCAGACTTCTACTTAATTTAATCTTTAGTACTTTCCACAAATTCTCTAATGATTATACTAAACTGCTATGGTTGCCAAGTGAATTTGTTTAATGCTTAAAGCAATCTGTGTGTACAAGTCTGATGTCCTAGCCCAGTCCCAAAAGTTTACAGGTTCAAACCATTGCATACTGTAAAGCCACTCCTTTTCAGATGATAAAAACATGCACACAAGTAATTTATTTAATTGTATCATATTAATTTTCTGTGTATGCTGCGGTAGCGTTGTCACCTCACAGTTAGAAGCTGTCTGGTTCGAATCTCAGCTAGAGCATTTTCTGCATGGAGACATGTGTGAATGGGCGTACCTTCGTTGAAGGTTGTGCATCAGGGCTGGTAACTCGGCACATAAAAATCAACTACCAATCATTAGCAGACCGGAGTTCCGCTGTGGCGACTCCTAACCGGGAAAAGCCGAAAGACACAACAACAAAAGACACAACAACTTTTCTGTGTAATGTTATCTTGGACCCTGAAATTATCCACAGATTTTCAAATCAGCATCTTGTCCTTGATTAGTAGAAGAGTAAACTTTTTTTGCTAAGAATGTGTACTTTGACATAGGTCTCAAAACATTATTAAAGACATCCATCCATCCACAGCCCCCCCCCCCATTTTTTGCACATGGGGTCGGGGTGTCGCTTCAACAGTGACAATCATCTAGAGCCAAGGATTACACCACCAGGTGGCTAGTCCTGCCACAGTAGTTCTTCCACACCCACACTCACTCCTATGGCCAATTTAGAGTGTCCAGTTCATCTATTACATGTCTGTGGAATGTGGGAAGAAACCAAAGCACCCAGAGGAAACCCATGCAAACACAGGAAGGACATGCAGACTCTTCACAGAAGGCACCCTAGCCGAGAATCAAACCAGGGAATATCTTGCTGCGAGGTGACAATGCTATTCTCTTTACCGTAAATACATCTCTGCTTAATTGTGGTAAAGCCCAAATTCAAAGACAGTCTCCTCTATGAATGGAAGAAGCATTGTGAGTAAAGCTTAAGTTAAATAAACTGCTTTATTAAAGGAGAAAGAGTTGACATTACTGTGTCATTCTCAGCAAGATTAAGTGTTTTGCTGAAGAGCCAGTCTATGCCTTTATGGTTGGCTATCAGTAAAAAAATGGTATTTCCTTGTATAATTTCTTCTGACACATGATCAGTGTTTCTAGTGGCTCCCTCTCTCATTACTCATCTCTGTGCTGAGTGGGACGGAGTTAGGTCATGCGGCCTTCCTCTTTTCAAGTGAGCAGTTCCTGGCATTAACCTTAAGGATTTCCCCTCTGTACATTCTGCTACTGACCAATACACCAGCTTAGAATAAAGTGACTCTGAGAACATTTATATTGCAAACTATAAAATCCAACACTTGAGAGAGTACAACTTAACATATTTCACAGATCTCTTTATTTCACAAAATGTTAGCTGCACTGAGAATAGCAACCCTTACCAAAACCAAATTATGCATAAACATACCTCTCAGCTCTCCCTGATTTTACCTCATATTTTTGCCCAGTCCTTCAAAATGCGTTTCAGTTTCTGGTAAATCACTAATAATTAGTTGAATTGGTCAGCATATAATGCCACGTATTACATTTTCATACTCTTTATTGATCCAAAACTGCATGTTGCTCCAAAACCTGTTGCTCTGTTAACTATATAAGGGAATTAGGGCAACATTGTCCATTTCAGGATTTATCCAGATTTCTTTCACAAAGAACTTGTGAATGTAATACTTAGTCTGGAAAGGAAGCAGCTCCATCTCCTGTTGGTAGTATCTAGACAGGAAGTCTGGACTCAAGTTAGAGCTGACCTTAAATACATAGCCAAAATTCATCATGGCTGCATTAAAGCCAAGAACTAGATCAATCCACTATAATCTATCAATCTACTGTAAAAGTGGCAGAGGACCTGTGTTTATACTAGAACTTTGTAAATCTGAGGTACTTACTGTGAACCCAGGTCCGAGATCGAAAATCATCATTGCACACCAAGATGAATCTATTAATTGAAATGATATATTCAAAGAACAGAATCATAACTTGTAATGAAGAACTATGCTTAAGCCAATGAATACCTGAGAAATGCATCAAACACGACTCCCAGAGTTGCTAACCAGATACTCCCGACATTAATTTATATTGTCAAAGCAACCATCTAATCAATAAAAAAAGGGTTTGTTACCATGGATATGAATTTTTCCACTATTTCCATTACTAGCTTTGTGGATATGGGCATCCTAGGGCAATACAGAAACTGCCTCGTGTTTACTGACCACCAGCTAATTCTCAAACAAACTGATAAGGTATGCGAGAGATGTATTTATACAATGTCAGTGGAGACAAAGCTCTCACATAAAAATACTCCTAATGTCAATCAGGTTGTCAGTATTACACAAGCTGCACCCATCACACACACAGTTCAAAACAGACATATAGACCTACATATGCTGAGGCACTTAAATGCAACCTTCATAAACCCTAAAGACTTCCTAGACAAAGTACACATAACAAATACCCTCAGCAGCCCCAAATGCACTCTTTCAAAACAGCACCCACCTCAACACATGCAGACACATTTCATGGAACCTCTACCTCTAAGCCCATAAGCAAGCCACCATACAATCCAACATTTGGGTCATTGGAGACTCCATTGTGAGCCACACTGATGTCCTCCTCACCAGGCTGAGTAAGGAGAAAGTCATGGTCAGTTCCTTATCAGTGGCTAGGATCAGCCACATTATGCATGCACTCAGGTCATTAGAACAGAAGTACCAGTATGACTTAGTCATAGTCCATGTGAGTGTAAATGACCTGAGCCTTCCCTCTCTAGACTATATGAAGAGAGACATCATGGAACACTTTGAATATGCATCCCAGGCTGGTATGAGCCTAGCACTGAGCAGCATTTTACCTTCTCCAAGGTTGATGCCACAATACAAATATAAGATGACGGACTTTAGTAATTGACTTAGTTTCTGGTATCATTCTAAGGGGTTGCAATATTTGTGAGCATGGAAGGAGATGGTCAGCAGACTACACTGCTTTGGCGGAGATGGTCTGCACCTCTCCCCTCTAGGGTTTCAAATATTAGATAAAACATTGTCCTCCCCCATAGTGCCTTTTTTAGGCAATGCCAAACTGAAAGTATTTCCAACATAGCAAATCAAAACCAAGAAAATCTAAAAGTACTACTGCTCAATGCTAGGAGTCTAAACAAGAAACTCTACATCCTACAAGTTCTTCTCACCATAGAGAACCTTGATGTCTGTGCAGCCACTGAGACACGGTTTAAAACCATAGAGAGTAAACTAGTAGTGCAAGGGTATAATGCCTTTTCTACATTTAGACCATGTACTACACAGATAGGGAGTAAAGGGTGAGTAGTCTCGACTTACATCAAAATAAGGATAACTCAATGCTGGTCAAACAGGACAATGCACTTGAGCTTCACCATGCTCAGATCAACATAGGCAAAATCCCATACCCCTTCCTTGCAAGCGGGTTCATATTATATGATCGAATGGTAGAAATAGAGAACAATCTATTATCAAACCCAAATGCACGAAACCACAAAATTTTGAAGGAACGGATCAGCAAATTTTTCCCAGGGAAAAAATTTGCTGATCCAAAAAAAAAAAAAAAAGAATGTACAGACAACATGAAGTGGGGGGCTTTGCCCCCCCCACACCTTAAATATACAAACTCCAACATCGCACCACAGTGAAGAAAGCAGCAAAGTCCAGAGAATGGCCCAGCACATTTTTTCCCTGGGAAAAAATTTGCTGATCCGTTCCTTCGATATTCTGTGGTTTTGTGCATTTGGGTTCGACAAATGGGCATTTGCCATTTCTAGATTTTGCTCATGTAATAGGAACCCCTTGCAAGCTATAGGTCCCACTCTATGACCCAGCAAACCCATAAGATGTACTTCAGCTTATTGGAAACACTCACCATCTACACAATACAATATTCATGGGAGACTTTAATTGCCCCACTTTCTCTCTCTTTTAGCTTTTCCCGGTTAGGGGTCACCACAGCAGATCACCTTGTCCACTCATGTTTGGCAGTGGAGCTTTTACGGTGTCGAGTTGCCAGCTCATCACCCAACCTTCCACAGAAGGCACACACATGCATGCACTCATGCCTAGGGCCAATTTTAGCATGTCCAATCCACTTGCAACATGTCTTTAGGGATGTGGGAAGAAACCGGAGCACCCGGAGGAAACCCACATGACCACTGGGAGGACATGCAGACTCCACATAGAAGACACCACAGCCAAAGATCGAACTGGAGAGCCTCTTGCTGTGAGGTGATAATGCTAACCGCTGCACCACCCAATTGCCCCACTATTAACTGGAAATAATATATAACATCAAACATGTAGGTGCATAGATTCCTAGATTTTGTAAGCGCAAACTCCCTGTATCAGACTGTAAATACACCAGCCAGGGCCACAGACATACTGGATCTAGTTCTCACTAACACAGAACAGTGCTGCACAAGCCCTATTGTGATGTCTTGCCTGACAGGGTCAGACCACAAAATGGTCCACATTGAAGTAAAAGTAGAACCCAGAACCCCAGCTAAAACTGGAATGCTCAGGAACGATTCTAAGGCTAACTTCCTACTATTAAATGATAACCTGGAAAAATTCAAGCCCCTATAAACCCTTAAAACACTGCTGCCTACACTGAGCTGTTTACAGAACCTCTATACAAGCATGCTAATAGCTGAATAGAGGCAGTAGTACCACCACGAATAAGTACAGAACTAACTCAAAAAACAGGCCATCCTGGTGGAATCATACCATCAGTAGGCTCCTTTTTGTCATTTACTTCTCTGAAAAAGCCAATTTCAAGGGCCTCTGGCTGACCAAATTTGAGATAACTGCAGATTTGAAGCAGTCATAGACATGTTCTCTAGGAAGGGCTGACATACACAAATAACTTGTCAGAGCCATGGACTAAAACTAAATGCCAGTAAGTGCATTATACTATCTTTTGGGAAGTCATCCACTCCTGATAATCTCATACTGACAACACATCCCTAAGTGCTGACCCAGTATTCAGGGACTTGGGGAAACACAGACTGTAATCTAGCCTTTGACCATCATGTGTCTACAGTAGTGAGGAAATCATTCTGCGTTGTGCAACTTATAAACAAAGGAATGACATCTAAGTCATTGTGGAAACACATTCAGCAATATGAAATGCATAGCTTCAAATTCTATGGTTTGGAAAGACTTGAACAAGATGTGAGAGGAGACCATGTAAAATTAAGCTAGAGGTTAAAGAGGTACATTGGCATCTTAGGTCTCAAGCTTTGGGTCCCCATGGATTGAATGACAATATCTTTAGCACCTATTTTAAAATTGAAATCAATAAGTACATTTTAATTTTTAATATTAATTATATGTAGAAGTGTCATTAATTTACAAGAACGTTTAACATGGTGTGTTTTTTATTTTTCATTTTATTTCTTGTTGTTTCTTTAAGAATGTATTCATGAGGGATGTATGTAACAATTAGAGGAGGGTAGATCATTATAAAAGCAGGAATGAGGCATTAAGCTTTTATCTCTGAAGTAGTCCCAGAAATTTAAGTTGGGACGAAAGCGCTCAGATTTAATAAAGGCAATTGGATTACAATTGTTATTTCCCTCAGTTTTTCTTTTGGGAAAGTCCTAAATATGTACAGATTTTAGCCAGAAATATACCACAAGCAGCCAAAGGTCCATCTTGCACAAATAAAATCAATGACAAAAGAATGAAGATGACCACCATGGCTAAAAACATGTACTTTAGTCCATTAAAAAAATAAAAACATGCAATGGAGGCATAAAAGAAAAGAGCAGCACTTTCACACCATGAGTGCTTCTGAAGAACACTGCTGTCTGTTACCTTTAAGGTTTCGGATATAGTTGAATAAGGCCTTGTGGTTGTCCTTAGCCTGAGAGACTATCCTGACCTTGTAGTTGGCCTTGTTGGACTTATTCTCTTACTTTTTTGTTTAGTTTAATCAATGAGCTTTTGTCTTTATGAAAGTAGCTCTTTCTGATTTTGGCCATGACTTTTTTCCTTTTGTTATATACCCTGTTAAGGTTAGGATTCCATCAGTGTGATTTGCATTTGGTGTTTGTTATGAGCTTACTTCTCGTAAGTACAACTGTCTCTATGTAGCCATTCACATGTTTGTGTGGGGTTTCTGTGCACAATTCTGCATAGGTTGCTGTGATCTTGGGGTTTGAGGGAGGCATTGAATTTTGACGAACTATCAGTCAGTAGGATGCAGTTTACTAAAGAATAGTTATTAACTGTTAGGTTTAGTTGGGTTTTCCAGGTTGATTTTTATTTTGGAGAAGGCAGCTTTGTGGTCTGACATCACCGGCGAACCAGTGAGGACATGACAAAAGGGAGGTAGTCTGTTTGTTTGAATCTCTGGTTGGTGGGAGCACTATCTAGTCCAGGGTATTTGTGTTAATAACATCCAGAAAACGTTTGAACCTGCAAGTTTGAGGCGGTGTATGCTTCCCACTTTATAGAGGGGTAGTTGAAGTCCCCCATGAATAGGGTATGTGGTTGTATGGTGAGTATCCCCAACTATGAACAATTTATAAGATTCTTGGGGTATAGCTGGTGACCTGTCACTAGCTAGGATATGGTAAGGAACTTTATCTATGGGGACTTGCACATGATTGAACTCCAGGGCATCATCCTATTTAACCAATCTAGAGATATATCTGTTTCTGGGCGGCTGCGGAGGTGCAGCGGTTAGCATTGCCACCTCACAGCAAGAGGTTCTCCGGTTCAATCCTTGGCTGGGGTGCCTTTTGTGCGGAGTCTGCATGTCCTCCCTGTGGTCACGTGGGTTTCCTCCGGGTGCTCCGGATTCCTCCCACATCCCAAAGACATGCTGTAGGTGGACTAGACACTATAAATTGGCCCTAGATGTGAGTGTGTGCACCTTCTGTGGAAGGTTGGGCATTGGGCTGGCACCTTGACACCGTAAAACAACACTGCCAATCATGAGCAGACAGATGATCCGCTGTGGTGACCCCTAACCGGGAAAAGCCAAAAGAAGAAGAAGAAGAAGAGGAGGTATATATCTGTTTCTGATGCAGGTCAAGACACCTTCACCTTTAGAAGCGGCTGTTCTGCTGTTGGCCTAAATGTGTGGAAGGCACTGTAATGTTGCACTGCCAAAGTACTTTCTACAGTTTTAATCCAAGTCTCTCTAATGGCACAGATGTCTATGTTATCCAGAGTGAAGGGAGCTTGCAAGGTGTGGAGTTTAATGTTGGGGGTCCTAGCATCAGTAGTAACATGTTAAGCTTGCTTTGAATTTTTTTTTTTTTTTTGCTATATTGGAAGGTTTGGCAGTTTGGCATTGCCAAACAAAGGCTTTAAGAGGGGTGAATAAACTTGTAGATAATATCTGAAAGCCCAGGGGGGACATGTGCAGACCATCCTTGGCAAAGTAACATAGTTTGTTAACCATTTCTTCTCATTCTGACAAATGTTGACTCACCCTGGAATGACACCAGAAACTAAGCCAGTTGTTACATCAACCATTCTTTTTTGTTGGTGAATGTAGAATGCTGCTCAGTGAAAGGCAAATACCGATCTGTGACATACACAGATCCATAATAACTCATTCCATATGGTACAGTGAGGTACATCTCAGGTAATTTACACCCACATAGAATCATACTGGCACCTATGGTGCAGTGACTTCAGTGTGAGTGTGTGATATGGAGGATCTTGGCTCCAGATAAGCAGCTGACCATCATCTTTTCCTTGTTTAGCCTGGTGCTTGTGGCATTTGTTTATCATACAATAGAATGCCCAATGACAAGAATCCTAGGTAAAGTGTGTGCTTGGCTTATGGGCTTTGATCTTGGGGGACCATTAGATGTAAGCTTATGTGCTGTGTTTGTTGTTGCTTTTGGTGACTGCTTTAGAGATTGCTGAAGATGGGCATTGCTGTTTGTGGGCTTAGTAGGTCTTTGAGGATTGGGAAGGTTCTTTTAAGTGTCTTAGTATAGAGTGGTCTATGTGTGTCATGAGCAGTACGTATGGAGGAAGTAGTGTGTGTGTGTGTGTGTGTGTGGTGAGGGAAGGATGTAGTGTGTGCGTTCTTGACAACCTTTTCTGTAATATGATGTGATAATGGCTTTTGAGGAACTTTTTGTTTCTCTGTTGTATAAAAGGAATCATGCTAGTGAGTGATGGGTGCTTATAAACATGTATACTTAAGTTACTGTTTTTAAGCCTTTAATGCTTTACACACTCAGTTTGGGTGTAAATGCGAGTATTTACTATTAAATATTTGTTTTTGACTACAATTTAGTGAGCAAGCCTAGATTTTTTTCTTAAACATGGAATCTTTAAATAAATGTGCTTCAGATTATCTTTTAAATCAAAATTATTTATTTAACATTTGTTTACCTGGAAAGTCCAACTTGGAACAAAGCCAATTTTCAGTGGAGGCCCAGGGAGAAACACTTCAGATGCATGTCTTTGTAATGTTGGAGGAAATCGGAGCACCTGGAGGAAACCCACACGAATGCAGGGAGGACATGCAGACTCTGCACAGAGGGCACGCCAGCCATGAATTGAACTGTACAGCCTTTTGTTGTGAGGTGACAACACTACCACTGTACCACTGCACCATCCCCAATTACTGAGGAATTAGTGATATGTATAAATATTTCTTTAAAATAGACAGCAGCAGTACAACTTAATGTGTGTGTTGTCTTATGTTAACAAACTTTACGGGGTGTGTCAACACTAATGTTTGACAATATGACAGTAGAGGATTTCTGCCACTATTGAGAAGGCTGTGCTTACTAAAAGAAAATGTGTAAATGACTGGACTGTTGAGGTACATGCATTGCAAAACAAACTATTTACTCAGGGGGGGGGAAGTCCCAGAGACTGATATATACCCAAGTGACAGTAAAACATCTAGAATGGTACTTGAGAGAGAAACATTTGGTCATAATAATTTAAATAATAACAGATATCAGTTAAGTAGCAAAAGGAAAAATAGATTAAACTAAGTAGCATAAAGCCTAATAAAAAGGAAAAGAACTGGTTTACATATAAGCATTAACAAGATATTAATAAACCCTTACAACATGACCACCTGTAAGGATACTTCATCCTCAAATCAATTACAAGAAATTGTTTATCTGACATTAACTCAGTTCATGAACATATTTTCCCTGGGACAGTTATTCTAAACTAAACTCCACAAATGAAAAAGGCCTAGAAAGTCATGCTGATAGACATTAAGTTCTCTCACAGGATAACTCAAAGATAGGTTATGAGGGGTACTATTAACCTAAAATTAAAATGATACAATCATAAATGACATAAATATGAATGTTATTGAAGAAATTATAAACACAAATAATATTAATGAAAATGAAATACCTGAGGCTCAAGAATATAATGTGAAAGGAAAAAACAACAACCCAAGTGGAAAAGGTTTGCAAAAACACATGGAAGAGAAACTGATTCAGCTCTCAGTAAGGACCTGACAAAATAAAATATAGCCACTAAATAATCTTTAGAAAAAATATCCAAAATTTCATGTTAATAAAAGGGTAGAAAATGTGGAACATAATAGAGGGGTTCTGTTTTTTTTTTGGGGGGGGGGTGGGATTCTCACTTGTGACAGCAAGTAAAACCTTTAACATTTTTTGAATAAGTACCTAACAGTATCATCTTTAAAACGTATAAATTTCCATTATGTATACTGGGCTACTCTCTGTTAAGAACAAGTACTAAATTCTGATAATAACAGCAAGGACAAATGATATGTCTTATGTAGTAATGGGACAGGTAAAGGTTTATTGTAAAGAAAAGAAGGTGGATTTAATTTGTTTTGTGAAATAATACCTTGTTTCGTGTTCTGTGATTATGCATTACAAAAGCAAAATGTTTTAATACCTGGTTGAGAAGGTGGGATATTTAACTGTTTTAAGGTTCTGACAGCATGGGAATCTGACAGCATGGGAAGACACAGCTTTGGACCACAAATATATGCAGGAGATCAAATACATTTTAGTAACAAAAGAAATTACACAGAGACAAAAATATTAAAGGAAAATTTTGTCTTTTTTAGGTCAGTGCAGAAGTTAGAAGTTGCTTTAGAGGATGACAAAATATCGTACAGAACTGTAAAATGCAAGCTGCTAAAAACATAATACAATAAGAGGTAGAACTATGTATAGTCAGTATCATTTTCAGGCAATAGCTATTACTGAATCTGAAGGGATGCAAAAAAAAGAAATATTTTCTGAATTCACCAAATATGAAATGGTTCGACATGCTAAGAAAGGTGGAAATATATTATTATTATTATTGATACATACATCTATTAGTAGTTATCTCAAATGATGAAAGAATGAGCTTAATATTAAAGAATGTTACACCTTGGACAGACTTCAAATTTTTTAATAATTATTTACAGGACTCTAAAAATGAGGAATTTGGAAGATCAGTCCATTCTGCAAAACTTATTTGGCTATTTGGGTGGTTTACTGACATGAATGTAATTTCAGTTACATGACTGTTAATTGGTATAAACAAATTGCAAGTACCTTTATGGAATCATACTTTTGGACATATTGTATTAATACAATGTTGCATAAAAGTTGACTTACCAACACATTGTTTAAATACTTAGAATGTTTAAGCATTATAATTTGAACTTACTGAATATGCCAAATTTATTGGTGATCTTAGTAAATTAGAACAGGACAGAGTATATTTGGATATGTCAAAAGATTGTTTCTAAACCACCTTTAATAACATTAGTACTTTACATCTTAGAGGTGTGGAGATAAAGTATCAGGAAAGTAGGTGGAATTAAAAAACCTTCGTGGAATAATCATTTTAACAAGGTAATTGAGGGAAAACAGACATTTATAGTTATAATATATCAGAAATAGATCTAAATATAATAAGGTGTGTCTAATGGTGCCACTAAGAATATGAGGAAAGTCCTTATAGGAGAAGGAACTATAAAAACTCTTTGATAAGGACAACTAACAATAAAAATATTTTATACGTAAGTTAATGCAACTAGAAATGTATGCAATATCATATGTTTATATAAATATCAGTGAAGTTCTCAAGGCTGTCTCCTTTCGCTGATAAAGACTATTGAGGAGGTGGTGAACCTTCCCATATACTGTATGACCAATGTGACCCAATCTGCTTGCTTATCTAGGTTCAAAAGCTCCCTAAACATTTTAGCTCTAGTTGTCAGAGCACAAAGTTCCATGTCTGGCAGACCCATCCCTCCATATGCAGTCGGTAAGATAGGTTAAGGTGCTGCCAGCTAAATTTAGGCTTTTCAGAGAGTGCACCACATACAATAAGGATTGCTGACTTGTTGCTACACCTTGGAATTGGTCAGACTAAAAATATGAAAAACAGAAGGCAGCGAGGAGATTCACAAAGATGGAGGTAAGACGTCACTTAGAGTTTTGCATCCACAATGTCCCTGCTTCAACCGGATGTATATATTGTTCCTATTTTTAAGGGAGAAGATGAGCCAGATGTAGGTAATTATTACCCAATTAGGCCTAATTCAGTTATAGGGATCTGCTTTGAATGATGTATATTACAACATTTAATAAAAGAAAATATCTGTATACCAAGCTTAGATTGTAATCAATATGGCTTTAAAAAAGGCAGATCAACTTTAACGTGTCAAGTTAAATTTTATACTGAAGTTTCAATCTTAAAGGATCAAGGTAAATGTTATGTAGTTACATATCTTTGATGTAAGCAAAGCTTTTAACTTGTTACACTGTGATCAAATCATTGGCTCTCTTCAAAAGATGGGTAGATTCTTACATAATAAGGTGGATCGCAAATGGGTTATGAGATTGTCAGCAATGTGGCATTCTACAAGGTACTAGGTTGAGACGGAAGGCAATATCCAAGACAGTACCTCAAGGTTCAATATTAAGACCTATACTTTTTAAGACAGTATGGGAAAAAGAGGTTGTGGATGGATGGATTCTCTGAAGTCTCAACTTCTAACAGATTTTGATTATGCAAATATGTTGATGACCATAAAGAGGAGGCAGAGATTAATGATCTTAAGGATGTGTAATACTTCAATGTTTATCATACAAGCTTAAATAAATGGGCCACCAGGATGGAATTTCAACTCAAGTTTAAGAAAAGTAAAATAGTAACTTTTGGTGAACATAAACTGAAGGTAATGATAGGAAACAACAGACTTGAAATAGTTGATTATGGGAAAGATCTAGTTACCTTAGTAGGAACCAGCTTGACAGTAAAGCATCATATACAAGATGCAAAATCAAGGGCTTTAAGACATATAGGACTAATATTGAACATAATAGAAACCATGGACTGTATTATACTAAAAACCTTATTTATATTCAATGTTAGGCCATTAATATAGTATATCTGATTTTCTCCCACATGACAAAGTCAGGGGCTAAAGGTGAAGGTATCTTGATCTGCATTAATAACAAGCATACATGTAGGCTGATTAAGCAAGATGGCACCCTGGAATTTCTCCACTTGTAGATTACCATAGACAAAGTCTCTTAGTATATCCTATCAAGCTATAGGTCTCCCTCTATGTCCCACAAAACCCATAACTCTTACCTAGACCTGCTGGAAACACTCATTATTCCACCAAGTACCTCACTCATGAGGTAATTTAATTATCCTTATAATGACTGGTAAACCCATTTGAGCTTAAATTTGTAGGGTCAGAGATTCCTGGACTTTGTGAACACAAACAGCCTAGACCAGATAGCGCATACGCCCATTAGAGGATTAAACATATTTTACCCGGTGCTTTCAAATATGGGACAGAGCTGCACACCCCCACCAGTGTCATTTCATCCCTGGTAAGATCTGATCACAAAGCTATCTCCTTTGAAATTAAAATCAGTATGGAACCCCAGTTAATCCTGTAATGGTTAGGAACTATTCTAAAGCCTACTACCTTTTATTAAATGATAACTTGTCAAAACTGCATGCCCCTCCAAACCCAGAAAACACAGCAACCTATGCAGAATTGTTCTCAGAAACTCTGTACAACCATGTCAATGGCTGCACTGAAGCCACTGTGCCTACTAGAAGGAAGCCTTAAAACTAAAACAAACCACCCTGGTGGGATCCTAAATTAAATATGTTGTACAACAAAAGAAAGTCATAGCTAAAAATCGGAAGTGTAACACCCAAAAAGATAAACACTCTCTCATCAAACTAAGCAGACAGCTAACAGGGCTAATAAAGTCCAAAAAAGCTAACTTCAAGGTCAAGATAGCTTTACAGGCCAAAGAAAACTGTAAGGCTATATCATTCAGCTATATCAGAAACCTCAAAGGCAGCACACAGCAGTGTGCTGAACTGGTGGTTAATGGAGCCACATTCACAGAGCCGGGGTGATAGAGCAAATCTGCTGGCTGAAAAATTCAGTTCCCTATCCATGTAAAGCAAAGCCCTTCCTTAACCCTATTCAAGCATAACTTGGACCAGTGTTTGGGAAATCAAGAATTCACCCCAGGTCTGGCACCTGTACCTCTTGAAGGACATAGGTCGTAACTAATTCATGCCCTAACATAGACCCTTTGGGATAATGACTGGGATGCTAAAACTCATGGGACATATCTGGGTTACACAGCCAGGCTTATAAAGGCCCTAGTGGTTGTTAGCCTAGTATAAGCCTATGAACCTGTGAATGGTCTAATGGATTGTCTGCAGCATGGTTTTAATTATGAAACTATGAAGCCGAATGGTTTCTTAACCACAGCAAAGTCATGGTGATCAAATGTTAGCTCACTGTCAGAATACATATCCATATGCCTAAAGGCTGTGTCAATTTCAGGGGGCATAGCTTTGATGAGCTATGAACTAGGGGTGCTTGATTTCCCAAAAATGACATCACTACACTATTTAGCATTAATGGTAGGACTATGGTCATTATACCAAGTGCTGGTCTGATCAAGTCTTTGTTGAAGTATCAGTGTGTCAGAAGGGGGAGTTAACAGCCCCCATTCTATAACCATTAATACCTTGTCTTCTTCTTTTCACATCAGAGATACAGAAGCCAAAGAGGTGGGGGCTAGGACAGAGGCATGAGGTGTACTAAGCATGATGCTTTAAGGGGTTCCCCAACCTTTCCTATCTGAGGTCTGTTAGTGAGGCAGTTAGCAAAGCAAAGTATAACATAAAGGCCAATGTTTATCTTGGTGAGTTTTTGATAACACCAACCTAAGGCATGGTGCCAAAGATCTTGGCCAGAACCAAATATGCAGAATGGACAATGTGACCTTTTTTCATGAAAAACAAGTTAAGATTCAGGGTCTAAAGCTGCTTATATTGTTATTTATGTGCTCAATATGAATGCATTCCATGACCTTGCAGATAATACTGGTTAGGCTTATGGCTCTCTATCTACCAGGGCCTGTAGTAGGGCTACCACGGTACAGTGGTACCATTAAGAGCATTTATCAAGCCTTATGGTGTAGGTTGAAGACATTTAATAGCAGCTGAGATAAACCCTGATTTGCATTGACTAGAAAGCAGCTGAGGATATAAGACTTCCAACCAGGCCAAATAAAGATGGTACCTCTGGTACCATCATAGACTGGATACTGAAAACCTACCCCAACCTTACCTCAAACGCAGAATACTACCAGACCCTCTCAGCGACCACCTACCAGCCTTCATAGTCCGCCTACCCTCTCACATAGAAAAGCAACACCAATACGCCCAAACCCGCAACCTAGCCTCCTTCAACCCTGAAATCTTCTCAGAATGCCTTAAGCACACAGACTGGTCACCCCTAAAAACCCTTCCACTAGATAGTGTTGTATCTTATTTCAACCAAACCTTCCTTATCCTACTAAATAAACTAGCTCCCCTTAGAACCAAATGAATCAGAACCAATCACTGTCCCTGGCTAGCCCATGAAACTAAATTTATTATGCATCAACGAGACAAAAACTGGAAACAATACCAAAAACAGAAAACCCCCAACTACCTCCTAGAATTTAAACAATTACATAACCTGGCCAAATAACTAATAACAAAAGATCGCAAAACCTACTACTGTAAACTCCAATCCATGCACTCATCAAACCCTAAAAAATTTTGGAAATCCAATTCATCCGTTTTGAACCCTGGTAATAAAGACAACCCTTGCCCAGATCCTAACCTTACCAGCCTCGAAACCACCACAAAATTCAACTCATTCTTTATAGACTGCATAGCAAAACTATCCTCCTTCCCTGACCCCCCTCCAACCCCACCCCCTCCTGCCCCCCTCACTCCCAATCAACCTCCTCCCTCCCCCATTCAGCTTTACACCCATCCCCACAAACAAAATAAAAAGACTGCTTCTCAAGCTAAAACCATGTCGCAACGCACCAGACAACCTACCACCGACCTTCCTCAAACAACCTGCTGAAACTATAGCCTATCCTATATCTATTCCTATAAATAGATCCATACAAGAATCCTATGTCCCAACAATCTGGTGGCATGCATTCATCATCCCCTCTCCACAAAGGTGGTAAAACATAGACACAACTAATTTCAAACCCATAGCTATACTTTCTCCTCTTTCTAAAATGGTAGAAAAGACTATCCACTCAACTTATGCCATACCTAACCCTACACAAACTCCTCTCCCCTACTCAACACGTCTTTTGCCCTGGCCACAGTACCATGACTGCCCTCCTATTCTTTCTTGAAACCATCAACCTACCACATGAAAATGGCAAATACGTATCATCACTGTTTCTAAATCTCTCAAAGGTGTTTGACACCATCTCCCACTCCTTACTCCTGTCCCGGCTCTCATACTTAAATCTCTCTTCCTCTACCTTAGCCTGGTTCTCTAGCTACCTATTCAACTGCCAACAAGCTGTCCAATGGAAAGCATCAACCTCTCCTTTCTTACCAACACCCACAGGAGTTCCCCAGGGATCTGTACTGGGCCCACTTCTCTTTAACATATTCATCAACAACTTCCACCACTCCATCCCCGAAGCCTCAATTACCCAGTACGCAGATGACCCCACCATCATCTGCTCATCCTCCTGCCCCTCTGAACTGCTACTAAAAATCCAGCTAGCCCTCTCCAAAACTGAATCACCTAGCCCTAAACACTAGCAAAACAAAACTAATAATTTTTACTCCTACCAAAAACTCCAGTTTCGACAAAAACTTATTCTCGATTAAAAGCCAGAATAACTCCCCCCTAGAAACTGTTCCCAGTACCAAGCTACTAGGCATCACCATTGATGAAAACCTAAAATTTGATTCCCACATTTACTCCACAATTAAGAAAACCCATCAGAAAATCGGTCGTCTCTACAGACACAACCGTTACCTCAGCCCTTCCACCCGACAAACTTTCGCAACTACCTTCTTTCTCCCCTCTCTCATGTATGACACCCCCCTATTCTCCAACCTTCAACTTAGTGTAAGTTCCAAACTTGAACCCAGCTACCACAAAATTTGCAAATTTGCAACTAATTTTAAAAACTCATCTCATCACTGCCACTCCTTACACACCCTCAAATGGCTAGAACTCCCCAACTACCTAAAATACCTACAGCTTACCACTGCCCACAAACTCATCTTCATACCTGCAGAATGCCCTTCTCTCGCCACATTCCTAATACCTTACTCCATCAGATCCAAGAGCCAAAACCTCCTACAAGTGCACAACCCCACACATCCCCCTGGCCAGTTATTACTACCCTACACCATAGCTAAACTATAGAACTCTCTTCCCCCTCCACTACGCAGTATACCAAACCACAAAAACTTCAAATCCACCCTGCTCTCTCATCTGTCCTCCAAATGGGAATACCCTTCTCATGCCCCTACCTAAACACCCCCCTACTCTTAAATCCTTTATAAAGATATAGGATCAATACACTATTCCTACAGTACAACATCCCTTTTTAGTTGTATTCTATATGGCATAATGTCTATTCAATTGTATGACATATGCATTAAGACTACTCAAATGCTTTAAATGAACTTTCTAAATCAATAAATAACCTCTGTACTATCTTTGACAGGAATGTTTAAATATTTCTAACCGAATCTTGACAAAGAAATTCATATCAAATATGTCCTGTCTTTGCCAGAGTTGATCAAATGTCTGAAAATTGATTTCCATATATTTTCCTATCTAATATGTAACTTTATATTCTTCTGTAATGAATGTTATGCATGAAAGCCTCTTCTTATTATATATTTTTAATACTGTATATTTTCAAAAATATTGTAACCTCTATTGCCATGAATGTAACTGCTTTTGGAGCTTTTCTCCCCGGGCCTCCACTGAAAATGGGTTGCTCTGACCCAATGGACTCTCCCGGTCAACAAATTCAAATAAATAAATAATACTATTAGGACCCACTGAGTTTGTATTCATGGTCTCAGAAAGAGCTGTTTGGACTTGATACAAAGTGATTTATGGGGGACGAATTAGGGAATCAGTAGGGGTAGCAGTGGCTTGAGTGGGTGATGTTAAGTTAGGGCTGAATTTGTCAGCAAGGACATTGGCAATGACTTCAGGATTTGAATAGGTGGTACCATTTAGTATCAGTTCAGAGCAGTTTTGTGAGTAGCTTCTACTTTTTCTAATATGGATATAGAATGCCTTCTGATTGTCTTTGGTAACAAAGGCAACTTTAACTTCATAACTGGCCTTACACTTCTCAGTTACATCAAAAGTCTTTTTTTATACTGGGCCAGAATAGCCTTATTATAAAGCTATAACAGTCACTTCCTTTCATTGCAAGGCTTGTTGAATCTTTTGACAGATAAGGGCAGATACCTTGATGCTGTTATATAGAAATTAGTAGAATTCATACAAATATGACATGGCATGATTTTGGTGGCTGATTGAGGATTTATTCTAGTTCTGATATTTGATATTGTTAACAAGTACTACATAGCTGGCTTTACAGATTAGTCCCTGATCACAGTTATATTCTTAAAACTAACAACACAGGTCTTAAGTGAAAGTGAATATATTGATATTAACAGTGTCAGTGGCTCAACAGATAGCATGCTTATCTTTTGTGCTAGAAGATCAGAAGGCTGTGGGTTTTCTTCCCACACCAACTACTTGGATTAACTTCTTAATATTGACACAACAGTGCAGTATAAGTGGGGTGCTGCACTCCTGAACTGATGTGCCATCTGGCTTAGTTGGTGGTAGATGAGGTGGATGTAAAAGGTCCCATGGCACTTATGGAAAAAAGTAGAGGAATTTCCCCAATATCTTGGCCAAATTTCCCTAGTTAGTATAAATACCACCTTCGGTTTTTCTGAAAAGAGGGCACTGACCTAGTGGGACTAACCCAGTCAACGAATAGTAAATATAAAATAAAATAAAAATATATGACTGCTTGGTCGTCAAACTTTACCATTAAGGCAGATATGTTTAGGGGGTATAGGTAGAGAATATGCAAGTAAAAACTATATCAATGCAATTTGTACTTATACTGGGGAAGGGGACTATCTGGTCAAGGAAACTGGTATTAACAAAGTCAAGAAATCTTTGTACATGTCTACTGTTGGTGATATATACCCACCAGCTAATAAAAGGATAGAAAAAAATCTTTCATAAGTAGTGTATTAGGTTTAATAGCTATTCTTTATCTAATAAGTATACTTTGGGCTCAGCAGGGTACATAGAAAGGGTTCTGTAATTTGCAATTTTGTGGTAATTTAGTCTTCTTGAGTGATACTAAAACATCAATAAGTTTCAGGCTAGCATTATGTAGACTCTGGCATGAAATAATGGGAGTTTGAATAAATACTGGTACACTCCGCCCAGTTCCCAGTGGGAATGAATGCATCTAATGGGCTGAAACCAAGGAAAAAGGAAATGCTACTGGTACACTGAAACTAAATTTTGACATTTAAAAAATATGCATGTCTTTTAGACTCAGGACAGTTTGGAGTTTTGGCATTTTATGGTTCAAACTCTCAGAATTAAGCAGTGCTACCTTAACACTGTCCAAATGAGAATTAGTTAAGACAGAATGTTCATAAGTTAAACCCTGCCTAAAAAACGGACTACATGGGCAGCCAGCATCTTAACTATTATGTAAAAGCCAGGGGCAGAGAGATGCAGATCATTCCTAGTAAACAAGTAGGGACTGTCAAGCACTTCATTCCATGTGGTCACACAATGGATGCACCTAGAATGACACCAAGTTACCAGCCAGCTGTTTTAGCCAATTACCTTATCTCAGTGATGGTAAAATACTGCTTAGAACTAAGGCCTTACATGAGACATGGAATCAGAGCTCAAATATGCTTCTCTGTTTCCAGAAGGTTAGACTGCCTAAGATTATTCATGCCTACACGAGGAAGGTCATAGTTATAAATGAACTGGTGGAAAGTTTAAGGGCCCAAGAGTTATCCCAAGTTTTGGTACTAGAGAGGCAGCTTACCACTATCCCACCCTTGTCCAGCTTAGCGGGTGCTGAGTCTATGTGTCAAAACCTTACCTGAATTAGCTAAACGCTTTGAGGACCTTAATGGTGCAGGCAATTCATCTTGGTTGTGAAAATAGTGAAAGATGTAGGTATATGCAGGTAAGTGTTTCCAGCTAGCTGAAGTTTGCTAGAGAGGTTTCTGGAGAGCTTGGCTACTGTTTTCTTGAGCCTCAACATATCTGGGTGTAGTATTGCAATATTTTTTATGGACTATGTGGTACTGAGAGATCTGCCTCCAGTTTAATTAAGCAACTGCATCTCTCGAGTTCCTATTAGAACACTGAAAGCTCAAAATAGCGAATGACCTAAAGGTCGGAAATGCTGGACCTCGATCTACTTTTTGTGAGATCACGGTACAGTGAAGATTGGAATATTTGCCCTTTCCTCACTGTAGTGCAATCTCGGAGTTGGTATATACGTTTAGCGGGGGGGGGGGGCACAGCCCCCCACAGTAGTGAGTTCAAGGTCCTGCATTTTTTACCTTAAGGTCGTTCGCTCTTTTGGATTTTCATTGTTTTACCATAGATCCAATCTCTCACAGGTGGCACTGGTATATAATTTGTGTGGGGAATTATGGGTAAACATGAAGCAGTTGTTACACAACTTCCATAAATGGAGGGCTAATAGACTGACTAACGTAAGAGACAATGCAAACTGGACTTTTGTGGTGAAAAATGGTAGGATAATGGGTCTAGTAAGGAGGCAAATAGTAGAGAGAGTAGTATAATTTTTATAGGAAAGAGTGGTGATCCTGTAGTGATAACACACATTATCTTAAAAAACAATAATGACGCAATGCAATAAGCTTAGGGCAGTTGCAAACTAACTCTAATACTTAACTACAGAATAAGTGCTTTATCCATGACCAGAAATGTAATACCAGTATTTCATAATGAAATGTGGGTACTACACTCCTGTACCATTTTCACATGCCAATTGCTCCCATTGACAGTGTCAGCAGCAGAAAAAACAAAGAAGCTCTTCGACTTGAAACTGTAGCAAACTACTTGCTACAAATGTGACAAGTAGCTTGCTACAGTTAAAATAACACTCAGTGAGTGCTTCAGCATTTCAGTCATTGCTGCAAATCAAACCTCTCAACTTTTCTTTTTTTTTACAGAACTTCACTGATTTTTGCTCATATTTTTGCCTTCTCCTCACAGAATTTCTGATTTTCTAGTAAATTACTGAGGAGTACAGTCAATAATTCTAGACTTTTGAATTTCATACTTTGTATTGTTCAGAAAATGCAAATTCAAAAACGTTATTCTATTAACTTTTTAAGTGATTTAGAGTAATAATTAAAAATGATTCCTGATATGGATTTTTGCCTCCCCAATTGTTTTCGGCTTTGTCTAGGATTCTTGTGCAAAGAAGTTGAGAGGAATGCCACAAATGCACTATCATCATTCATAAATGAATTCATTACTTTACTTCTGCACCATCATCATCTGTATAATTATGCCATTTGCAGCTTTTACTTGGGACACAACCCCTTCATCCCACCTTAGTTATGGCTCGGACACATATTAACTATAATGGTAAGAAACACATGCTAAGCAATAACCCTAATACAACAACTACAAACTACTAAAATTAGAAATGTTGTGTGAGTGGTCACACTAAGGGAAGATAAAGATAGTTGTTTTTCTTAGAGTGACTAAAAATAAGTTTTGGTGGGTCTTTAGGTTAAGTAGCACAGTTAGTTACCTAAAGAGGGACACAACACATGCAACAGTGCATCTTGAAAAGACAGCAATAGATTCTAGGCAAGGCTCTATGCAGTGATAAAGCATGTATATTACATCTTGCAGGTCTGTGGGTTTGGCAATTATCTTAAATAATTACTAAATTTATAAACCTCTGTGGCATTACATACATGAATCACTGCACCCTTGGAGAGAGGAATGAGCATAAAGTTAGGCAGCTGCCCTGCTTTCTACTTCTGCAAAAAAAGCCATGAAGGTTTTTTTACACTCTGGCTATCTGTACCTGTGGCAGGAGTGTATTGCAGTAATGTTGCCCACAACTTTTAAGCCTATGGGCTTACAACAGTATTCCATATTAGACAGCATGCAGTATGTTTATGACAAATAGTATTACTCCACTGGGAACAATATACAGACCTGACACAACAATACAGGGAAAGAAAAGCAGATTTGACTCAAAAACCCCACTATTAACATGTGGAACAAAAGAAAGAAAAACTAAGTACAGTGGCGGCTACCTTAGGTTAGTACAGGCATTTGAACAAAACAGCACAGCACTACAGTGGACTTAATAGCGCTGGTTGAAATTAATGGAGAAGTGTGTAACAGAAACAGTCAGGAATGAGGCGACCCTCTTGAGTGAGGCAGGTTTCCAATAGCCAGGTGTTAAAATGGATTGGTTTGAGCTTGATGGCTACTGGTAGTAATGTTCTATTCCATTTGGTCAGGAGTTTCTTCAGGGGTACCACAGGGTGAGGTCTTGGGCCCTGTATTATTTAACTGTGTGATATCTTTATTCCATACTAAATTAAGTGTAACATTGTTGTTGTTTTTAGAAAAAAAGTGAGTACTTTAGATGTGCATTTTAAGCGCATTTTAAATGTACAAATGTTATTGCTTTAAGACATTAATTGATTATCCAATGAAAGAGATTTTTCAGTTATATAAGTGCTTGGGAAGTCATTTGAATGAGATTCTGATGAAGTTTCCTGTAGGAAATGAAAGCACTTAATCGTTTATGTATATGTTCTTGGGAGTGTACTATTAAACTTTTTTGAACCTACGGGACTGGAGCCTTTGCTTTTGTACCTTGGAGGGATAGCCTTTATTGGAGCCATGGGCTGAATTGTGTTTGGTTCTAGTTTCATTGTACTTCAGTTATCCATTTCGTTTTTTCTTGGTGTTGGATATGGATGTTCAGGGTGACCGAGGAATCACCCAGTCACAACTTACTAACAACAGTCTTATTGAACAGATTTGTTCGTTCATATTCGCAACCACAGGGAAGGTCCCAGGGCACTGAGAGTTCCATTTCCTGTGGACAAGGATCCCCACGATCACAGGCTATGACGTCACTTCCTCCTGACAGTCAACAAAGCCAGCAGTTACATCAGGAGAGGAATGGAGAGGTTACACAAGGTAACTCTACTTGTGATGGTTGACGGAACATTTCTTCACGATTACCAGGCTTTGGAAGGGACTTAGAACGTTACTTGAACTTGGATTTTAATGACTGGCTCAACACTAGTTTTTCCAATGGGGAGAACAGTTCATCACACTCTTCTTCCACTAATACAATTTACAAGGACAAATGTAAGATTCTTAAAAACAAAATGTTAAAATATAAAAATCTTCAATTAGACAATTGGTTCCTTAATGAAAGTATCAAACAAAAGCATGTACCTAAGGGGCTTAGCCTCACTAAGTTCCCTAACAACACCATATTTGAATCTGAAATTTTTAAAGAAATTGTTAATATCTTAAGTGAAAGTGGCATTGCAATTATGAAAGCTATGGTTAAAATGACAATGGTATTATCAACCAACTTAAAACAGAAACTGATGTTTTGAATTTTGAGATACAGAATGATTTATTATATTCAGTTAATGAGTTTAAGAGAGATTATTTGTTAGTCCAGCAAGACACCGATAAAGTGGTGAAAAAGAACCACATTAGGAAAATGTCTAAGTTGGAAAGGGACAATAGGGAATACGTGAATGGTACAGCATATGTGTTAGGGACCCAGAGTAGGGGTCATTTCTCTTCTTTAAACAACCATAGGAATTCTAGAGGTGAGGCACACCCCATTCAATTTATGGAAGATTGTGGTGTCTAGAGGCAGGGGGAAGTTTACGATGCCCCTTTAGGGGAAGAGGGTGTGCAGAGATCCGAGAGGATAAGGAACCAACAAATCCACCCCTCCTATGCACAAGCAACCAGGGGTACTTTGCCACAACACAGAGGGAATCAGCGTTTTCAACCAATGTACCCACATTAGAAATATTGACCATTAGTAATGGAGATAGGTCATTTATTCATTCAAACTTGCCTTTTATGAAGGTTGATACTAACCCTGAGACTAGTTTTGATATTGAACAAGTAGTTCAGAACAACACGTGGTTAGGAAGATCTGACAATAAGGTTCCAAGAGAAATAGTGACAGGCGATAGCTTCCACATTTATAATTATAGTAATTTGATGGTGGACAAGAAATTTTTTCAGCCTTTTTAAAAAGGGTTTCACTTTTGTCCCAGCCAATAAGGGGGATTTGGCTAGGTCAATTTTGGACATTAAGATGTTCAGTAGGAAGTTAAATTTGGAGGTTCTACTGGGTGATGGCCCGTATACTACATCTAATAGGAATTTAATACGTAGAAAAAGTATATACATATATCTGCCATTGCACCAGAAAATCCAGAATTTTGAGACTTTGGTTACACATGAAGTGAGACAGTACTTTAGGACTAGGAAGTTTTGTCACTATAATCTTACAAGGGAAGAGAAAATGATACTTGATCTATTATCCCGTAACAAGGATATAAGAGTTATGAAACCCGATAAGGGGGGAGGGGTGGTTCTGATGAAAAACTGGATGTATGGTGCTAAAATGATGGAACTCTTGAATGTGGAGAGTAGGTACACTATTGTATCGAAAAGCGAGTTAAACATTGCATATAGAAGACTGGATTTGATTTTAGAGGACAATCTTAGTCAAGGGTTAATTGATTTACAACTGTTCAACTTTTTCAAGGTTAAGAAACCATACATCCCAGAGATCTTCGGGATTCCGAAGATTCACAAAGACCCATGGAACCCCGCACTTAGACCTATTGTTACCTCCCAGGGGTCTAAAACTCAGCCATTAGCTATTTTTATTGATACCAAACTCAAACCCTTTTACAGACTATATCCCCATATTCTCACTGACTCATGGAATTTTCTGGAAAAGATGGGGAATCGGGAATTTGATCCAGAATTAGTATTTCTCACTATAGATGTTCGAGGCATGTTTTCAGTTATTCCTCATAGTAAAGGGTTGGATTGGTTTGAGAAAAAGTTATTAGACTTTGACTTTTTATCCGGTACTGATTTCAGATTACTATTAGAGAATATGGAACTTGTCCTCAAAAACAATTTCTTATATTTCTAAGGTAAATATTATCACCAATTGGATGGTGTAGCCATGGGGTCATCCTGTGCCCCAATTTTTGTGAACATAATGATGTTATATTGGGAAGAAAATTTTGTTTTTAATTCCCATTATAGGGGAAACATTCATAAATACTATCGTTTTTTGGACAATATTTTTATTGTATGGAAAGGAACCCTTGAATTGATTACTTCCTTTATGGACTTTTTAAGTGGAACCACTCAGTTTCTGTAATTCACCTATACATTAGAGAGGAATGTAGTACATTATTTGGATGTCACTATAAAAAAGGATATGGTACAAGGAAAATTCATATCCAGAATTTATAGGAAGGAATGTTTTTCCAAAGTGTATCTTCACTATGACAAGTTTCCATCCACAGTTTCAAAAAAAGAATATCGTTAAAGGGCAGATGATCAGGGTGGCTAGGATGACCTCAGAAAGGGAAGATTTAGGTGATGAATTGGAATTTGTACGCACCTTATTTCTGGATAGAGGTTATCCGGATACTCTAATAACCCCTTTGAAGGAACTGGTTACCAAAGAATGGGGCAATAGATATAAACCTTTATTTCAAGCTGATGATTCCTATACCCTAACCAGACTGAATGACGCCCATTACCCCTTGAATACAGATATTAAAACACCATATTTGGTAGTTACTTATGACCAAAATACACACTGGTTAAAAAGAACTATTAAGGGGATATGGGATATGTTTGGGAAAATGCCCAACAGACTGGAAGTATTTAGTCACAGGTTGCAGTTTAGCTAAAGGAGGAATCGAAATTTGAAAGAAATATTGGAAGGGAATAAAGAAAGTATTAATACATCCAGGGTAGGAACATACAATTGTGGCAGGTGCTGCCAATGTATATTCATGGCCGAAGGTGACACCTTTAGGGTTGCAGGGCATACCATGAGAGCCAAAGGATATTTTAGCTGTTACACAAAAGGGGTAATTTATATTGGCTACTGCACGGTATATGTTAGGCATTTTATATTGGGAAGACAAAACGTAACTTTAGACATTGAATATATGAACACATATACAATGTGGGTAGGGGTAAGGAGACAAATGCCATAGCTAGACACATCAAAAAATGCCCTAACGCTGATTTTAAGTTCTGAGTTATTGAGAATGTACAGAGAAATGACAGGGGTGGAGATTGGGAGAGTAGACTTGAATTCAGGGAACTTATTTGGCAGTTACGTTTGGATGTCTGTAATTTCCCTGGGTTGAATGATCATATCTCACTACTACCTGCCCTAAAACTGAAGGCTGACAAATTGAAGTGATTTATGGTTACAGTTATTGTTATAGTGGGTACATTATGATTTTACATGAAGTTCCCCTATCAGTTTTTTTAAGGGTTTTTATGAGTTTTAATGATTTTTTTTTAAGAAGCATTTTTTATATACAAAAGTTTTTTTAAATGAAGTGTAACATTGTTGTTATTGTTGTTGTTTTTAGAAAATAATGTGAGTACTTTAGATGTGCATTTTAAGTGCATTTTAAATGTACAAATGTTATTGCTTAAGACATTAATTGATTAT
This sequence comes from Protopterus annectens, assembly GCF_019279795.1. Lineage (NCBI taxonomy): Eukaryota > Metazoa > Chordata > Ceratodontiformes > Protopteridae > Protopterus > Protopterus annectens. The sequence goes on along the minus strand of NC_056733.1, from coordinate 856,870,399 downwards.
CCAACGAAAGAGATTTTTCAGTTATATAAGTGCTTGGGAAGTCATTTGAATGAGATTCTGATGAAGTTTCCTGTAGGAAATGAAAGCGCTTAATCATTTATGTATGTTCTTGGGAGTGTACTATTAAACTTTTTTGAACCTACGGGACTGGAGCCTTTGCTTTTGTACCTTGGAGGGATAGCCTTTATTGGAGCCTTGGGCTGAAGTGTGTTTGGTTCTAGTTTCATTGTACTTCAGTTATCCATTTTGTTTTTTCTGCATATTAATGTCACTTATTGGGTGTCCAGAATTGCAAATGATATTGAAATAGGAGGTTTTTTATCTTCCTTATTTGATTTTCTGCAATTCAACTCACATGTTTATGATGTATTTTAATGGCTAAAAAAACATGGATTATATACTGATTCTTCAAAAAGTGATATGATGCACTTTGGTGCATTTAGACTAGATCAACACCTTAGTTTGGGTGTTATTATAGTTCATGAAATCTATGAATGAAATGACTTAGGAGTACACATCACTAAAACTTATAATATAATAATAAATTATTTATTATTTATTTATTGACATTTACCATGAAAGTCCAACTGGGCAGTAGCCCATTTTTAGTGGAGGCCCAGGAAGAAATTAAAACAAAGGTTATGTGTTATTTTGTGATTATTCCAAAAGAACAAGCATATCAGCAAGGAACCAATCCCTCTGATTGGGTGGAACATCAGGAATTTTTCAGGTAATGGTGGTGTAATGGAAAAGGGAATGATATTATCTCTGGTAATGATCCGCTGCATCCAAGTGCCATTTTTATGGTTACCCAGGCTTCTTGGTGTAAAGATAAGTGACCCCAGACTACCTCTAGAGGCAGACATCTGTTCAGGACTGCTGATAGGGTCTATTGGAGAAAGTATCTCAAGACCCTTAGTTTTGCAGGCCTCTATTGCCACAGGGTCATCTTCTACCATTATCTCTAATCTCTTTACATCTGGGGGAACTATCTCCGCATGTGTCCTGGAAAGGATCCTGAGACATCCTGAACCACATCTTTTGACTTCCCGCTGATTCTTGGAAAAGGTCCATTGAGGGGTCAAAAATGTATGCCCATGGCAGGTAGGGTCTTTCCATCCTTCTTATACCTGGAGAGTGCATCTTTCACTGTCGGGAAAATAACAAAGAACTGTCAAAAGCAGCATTGATAAAAGAAGACTTGAATGGCTCCACAAAGTCACACAGGTGCATCCAGGCATGCCTCCTGATGGAACTGCTTGAATCCACCACCCTTGAGGCACCTTCAGCAGCATGCAAGATGAGCCTCATGGGCAAATTTGAAATTGATTTAAGGGTAACCAACTGTGAGGCCACAGAAGTTTGAGCCTCTGCAGTGGTGGTCCCTGAAAGTGAGTTTGAAAGTTCCTTAATTAAGTCCATTTACAATCTTATGAAATGTGCCAAACAGTTTAGCAATCAGATGGTGAAAGTTGCAGAAGCATACAGTCATTTCCCAAATTTGTCCAGAGCCCTAGATTCTCTATTAGGGGAGTGGAGAGTGGAACTCACTTCTGTGGGTTCCTTCTTTGTAGCTGCTGCCAAGACCATCAACTGGTTTACCCTTACTACAATGTTTTCTGTCTACTGGTGGTGCCAGAATCCTGTCTGGTCTCTTGGAGATTGGTTCAGTAATATCAGGTTCTTTCTACACCCACCTAGAAACCAAACTAACGAGTTCATTGGCAGGCAGAGTTACCCATGAGGTAAATGGGCCAGTCCTGAAAGCTTCCAGAAATACTGACTCTTCAGGAGATGGGTTTTGGGCAGACTGACCATGCTTCTGTTTTAGGATTTTAAGGATGTCTCCAAATGAGACATCATTGTGTGGTGACTTGGCAGACCATTCTCCCTCATCAAAGTCGGTATCCTGCAAGACTGACTCCAGGGAGAGTTCAAGTGCTAACTCTTGCACATCCTCTTCCTCGGGACTTCTTCAGTGGGATGATCTGGAGAAGTATCAGAAGAGATGATTATACCTGGCTGGGTGGTCTGGAAGCTATGGGCTCATATCTCTCAACCATACCAAATTCCTTGGTAGTTACTGGTTTTGAGGTCAAAATAATGGGGTGTCATGAATTCTCGAGTGGCCCTTTAATTTCTGAATCTCCCAGGGTTTTTTTTCTTTCTTCCAAATTTTTTGCTGATGTCATCACATGCAGGGAGTGCGCGATTACGTCAGCATCATGAGCAGACTGCCAGCCTGTTAGAATAAGGCTAAGGGCTTGAGGGAGTGTGTATTACTGTGTTTTATTGTTTATGTTTATCTTTACCAACATGTGCAGGGCAGGCAAGCCGTTCATGGTTCGTTGGTGTCTAGTTAAGTGCAGACAGACAGTCACACATGCGTGCGTGCGCGCGCGCGCGCGCACACACACACACACACACACACACACACACACACACACACACACACACACACACACACACACACACACAGTGCACTTAGTCCAGTTCAGTACTGCAGCAGTTGAGTCAGACTCATTGTACTGGTGATTGGTACCATCTCACTCTCAGTCAAAGATGAAGAAATATATCACCAGCACCACCAGACCCAGACCCAGTTCTACCCCAGCTCCTTCAGGTACTGTAAAAGAAAGAATTAAAAAAAAAAGAAGCAAAAAGAAGTGCAATGTGGCTCGGCTGTTAGTGTTTTTTTTTTTTTACCACTTCTATATATTCATTAACAGATTTTCAACCAAATTTCTACAACTACCACTTATTCTGTACATAGGCAATATGGTTATCAATGCAGCCAACCTCTCCCACACCACATTTAAAAAAAGAAATAGAAAAGTATTGTACATCTCATTCCCTGCAATGGAACTCTGAAAAGTTTGCACTGTAGCTTCCAATAGTGGAATCTAAGCAAATTGGTTAATGAAAGATATAAAACTATAGGTTATATAAAAAGATTTATAAAGTCTAGGATATCAGAAATGATGAAATCATTGCTAGTTAATTACATTAGACCATGACTTCAGTATAACATAACAAAATGGAAGACTTACAATTGTTGAGCCTTGTCTTCTTATAACCTTGGGATAATTAAGTCTTCCAAAAATATTTTCATATCTGCCATTTCTTGGTTTCCAAATTCCTATGCAAACACAGATTTTCATAACATTTCTGAAATATGTTATCATGTCTCCATGAAGACAATCTGATAAAGAGAAATTGGTTACAGTCTGATGGGAGTTATTGGCTAGGGGGAAAAGGTAAACTGGCTTGGAGATAATGTACTTTGAAAGTATTTAGGATCTTTCTGAGCTGGAAGATCTATAAAGATGACAAAACCAACTAGCACTTAGTTGAAGCACAGGCTGCACCATGCATCTTAGCACGGATAACCTTTCTTTTAGGTTAACTCAACTATATGAATGTGGCTGTCAGTTTGGGATATTTGTTCCTATTAGGACGGTAAAACTTCAATATTTGAAGATGTACATAGATTTGTGTTAATATTAAGTTAATAGGATTTAGGGGGTCTTATTTTTTCTTTCTTTCTTTCTTTTTTTTTTTTGTTTGAGAGCTTTCAATAAAACAAAAAGTTTTCTAACATGTGACATAGGCTCAAATGCACATGACAAGAAACAACTGTATAAAAGTTCAACCTGCCAAACAGTGTATGCATGTAACATCAAAGCTGGAACTAGACATTTAGCAAAAAGGTGTTATACATAAAAGGTGGGAATAATAACTTTTTAATACAATGATGTTTTCTATCATGTCTTTACATGTAAATGGTTTCACAGATAAATACAAAAAGAAAGAGTAGTGAACTATATTTAAAATAGTTATGTTACAGGAAACATACTTGGAAAGAACTGAACATCTGAATTTGGTACAGAAAAGTTTTCAGGGTGGTTATTCAGTGAAATAAATGGGAGAAAGGAAAAGAGGAGTACTTATATTAATTACAAGAGGAGATCTAATAGTGGTAGATGATGGTGAAAAAGATAATAGCAGCAGATTTGTAGTTCTAAGAGGCCAATGGTAAGGGAGGAGGATTGCAATGGCATGTATTTATATTCCACCTAAAACTGCTATGAGAAATAATCAGTTTTCAGCAAGGAATAGGTAGGGAGACAAATTTGATTTGCAGGAGTCAAGATCTCTTGTGGGCTGAGAAGAGAAAGTATAACAAAGGAGGGTAGATTTTTGAAGAAATGCATGAAAATATTTGGCATGGAAGATGTGAATTCAGTAATAGGAATTTGGAATGAACTTGAATATTATTCTCCAAGATATAAAAACTGGGCTAGGGTAGAAAGAATGTACATTTCACAAGAACATGTGCAGTTAATTGAAGGTCTTAATATGCACCAATAATAAGTAAAATAAAAACACAGGGTAATGAAATAAAAGCAAGACACTGGTGCTTTCCTGCTTCTCTGTTGAAAAGAGAGGAATTTAAGGAATGGTTAGTAGAGATTACTCAGGTTTCTGAAACTATAGCTAGAGAGTAGGATAAAATTAAGGTGGAGTTTAAAAATAGGGTGGAAATAAAAGAATGGGAGCAATGGTTAAGAAGTAACAATAGTTATTTAGATGGACTGACAAATGTTACTGCATAATAGGGGGAATCTCATGGATGAAGGGAATCAAATGCAGACTGCTAAGCAGAAAATAAGGGATTACCTCAATAATATGCATGAGTTTAGAAAGATTGCTGTTAAGCAACTGCTTTTTTTGATAACACTAGAGCCCCAAAACTTTTAGCATGATGACTCAGGCAACAGAAAGTAGAAAGGGCTGTCACCAACCTTAGGCTGCCTATAACAAGGAAAGTAGTAAGTGCACCTGTAGAGGTATTAGAAGTATTTTGGAAATTCTATGAAGGTCTGTATAAAGCAGAGAAATATTGAAATCAAGAAAATATACAAATGGAAATGTTTACGGAATAATTAGATATGCCAAAGTTAGATGTAGATGAGGATCAATTACTAATGGTTAGGATAGGAGGAGATGAAATAAAAATTGTGATGTATAACCAATCTACAGGAAATTCCCCAGGAATAGATGGTATTCCTGTGTAGGTTTGGAAGCCTGGATGGAAAAAAAATGATAAAGACCTGGAAAGTTTTGTTTAACAGTATTTTAAGAGGAGAAGTACCAACATCCTGGAAGAAAGCAGTGGTAGCTGTAATATCTAAAGAGGGTAAAGATCCATCAGATGCAGCTTCATACAGGCCCATTTCAATACTCAACCATGATTATAAAGTGTTCATGTCTATAATGGCTAAAAGAATGGAAAAAGCAATGCCAACATTTATAGATGTGGATCAGTGTGGTTTTGTGGAGGGGAAGCAAACATTAGACAACATTAACAGAACACTGATGATCCAGATGGAAGCAAAATATAAGAAAATACCACTGTTGGTGGTGATTCTTGACACAGAGAAAGCATTTGCCTGAGTCAGCTGAGACATTATGATCAATCAGTGGAAGCATTTGCATTCCCTGAAAAAAAATATAAGGTTGATTTGGAGAATATATGAGGGATCAGAGGCAAAAATTAAGGTGGGGTTCCCCCTGATAATTTCTGCATGAGCAGATGAACCAGGCAGGGGTGTCCTCTTTATCCTTTATTTTCATTATATTTAGAACCATTGGCAAAGAAAATAAGTGACTCAGAATTTCAAAGATATAATTGGCATGGTAGTCAAGAAATGCTGGCTCTCTTTGCAGATGATATTATTTTATACCTGACAAACCCAGAAAGAGATGTTACAGTGGTGAGGAACATTAGAGACAGTTCCATATCTTTTCAGGATACAGAATCAATGAAGCTAAAACAAAGGCAATAGTGATAAATTATGTGCCCACACATACATTTGTTCAGCAATATCCATATTTATGGGGGCATGATAAAATGAAGTATTTAGGAGTATAGATTAAAAATTATTCTGGTGTGGCAGCTAAGGATGTCAAGAGAGACTAAAAAAGGATAATACAAAAACTGAGAAAATGGAAGAAAATAGATATGGATATTAACCATTCTTAATATGTATTATATATGATTATTTTAACAACAAGTTGTTTTTTTTAAGAAGTGGTTGCCTCCAATTTATTTAATAGCTTTTAAGTCCCAGTATTTTTACTTAAGAAATTGAATATGCATCTTGTTGAAGGTCTGCCTACACATTTTTTCTTTTCTGTGGGGAGCATCTTTTTAAATGGAATAAAATCTAATTAACTGTGTTTGCTGATTGGTTTAGTATCCCTATTTAAATAGGGACTGTCAACAATTTTTTTTATCTGATGAAGTTCCAAAGAATAAATAAATAAACAAAAGTGCTCATCAAAATTACGTTAAGACTTTGAAGGTGTTTCTGTTTCCTACCACAGTGGTCTTTTTTTTTTTTTTTTTTTTTTAACAATTGTTTGTGTTATTTTATACTGGTTAACATGCCTTGTCATCACTGACAGAGTAGCCAATATGATAGAAAGCTATTACTCCCATAAATTATACACAACAGATCTTTTGAACTTGTATATCCAAATACTCCCTTTTATTTTCCTTTTAGCACTTTGCAGTTGCTCTTCTTCTTGGTCTTTTCACTTCCCTTTATTCTGTATTTATTTATTGACATTTGGTAACCGGAAAAGTCCAAATGGGTTAAGAGACCCATTTTCAGTGGAGGTCCGGGGAGAAAAGCTCCAGTATCGGCATTAACAGATAATACAATATAATGATACAATACATTAGATACAAAAAAATCATAACATTGCTTCAAGCTGCAATCAGATAGTTTAGAAAATGCAATATTTCAATGCATCAGTTTAAAGGGTAGATATCTTACAAGTAAGTATTATACAAAGAAGTGGTTAAGACAGAATGTCTGGTAGGGATTAGTGGGGAAATTGATTAAATACTTTATAGGAATAATAGAAGAGATGGAGAGGTTTGAGTGAAGTGCAATAGCTAGAAGGAAGGGTATATGTGTTAGTATGTGGTGTTTAGAGAGTTGGGAGTTGAAGGAGGAAGGTTGTTGGGATGTTTAAGGAAAGGTAGTGATGAAGTGGTGGGGGGGAGGTGGTGTTGGGGTGAGTGTTAAGTTTGACATATTTTAAACTTTGTTAGCTCCTCCAAACAATTCCTATTCATTCTTTCCCATATTTATTATTCTTTTATTTTACGTGGTCTTTAAATTAATTTTTCATTTTATCCCACTCAACAGCTATCCCTGCCAAATAAATTTCTATAGCCGTTGCTCACTCTTTTTTAAACACTTTTATTAAATTATCACTTAAGACATAAGCAAACATACATTAACAAAAAAGAAAACAATTTTAACATTTTTCCATTTGAATACAACATACATCATTTATACTTTCTTTGCTACTATCATCAGTCCATTAGAAAAAAATGCTGAATTCCTGCCCACCCATAAACCCCGTGCCTCCTCCTCAACATTATAATGCAAGTATTGTTCCCACAATTTCCATTTACTGCTACATCATTTGTTTGTTAATTTGTCTAAAGATCCTTCTTCCAGTAGTTTTATCTCTTTTATATTTATTTAACATTTGTTTACCAGGAAAGTCTGACTTGGAACAAAGCCAATTTTCAGTGGAGGCTCAGGGAGAAATGCTCCAGATGCATCTTTGTAACATGGGAGGAAACCACAGCACCCAGAGGATATATAGTCAGTATAGACTTTGATTTCCATTTTTTCATAATTTTATTTTGGCAATCAGCAGAATTTAAGTTAATAAGGCCTTACATTCCCAAAATATATGGTCTCAATTACCTATTTCTTCTTCATCACATGTATAACATTTGCTATCTACCTGAGGAAAAAATCTTTGAAGTCTGCTTGGGGTATAAAATACCTATATAAACACTTCCAAGCAAAGATCCTAAACCTTCTAGACTTGGCTGCATACTCGTCTTCCATACATATGTTTTCCCATTGTTTTCTTGTAAATTAATTTTCCAGTCTCTCTTCCCATTTCTAACCTTCTCTGATTGATTCTTGCAATTATCATGCAATATTTTATATACCCTACTAATTGTCACTTGAACAGCTGCATCTGCTTTAGATTCAACTAAAAACTCTACCAGAGCAGGTTTTTCACTTAAAATTCCACCATCCCTTACTGTTTGCCTGTTCTCTGAGATTAGTCCCTGCTAGAGAAGACAATCTCTAGCCAGCAATCCAAATGTCTTCTTAGCCTCATCCCAATCTATTACCTTTCCTGCCCGAGTTATTTGTTCCCAATATCATGGTTCCTTTGCCAGGATTCTTCAATAAATTCTAGCCCCCTTGCCTATTTTCTGTACCCCTACTTGAAATCACCCCTATTGTCAAAATCTCATTTCTTCATTCTCATATTGGCTTAGATCTTAGAATACTTTCTGCTACTTTATGAATATAATATTCTGTATGATTCTCAGTATTCTCTTTAAGGATCTTAATCAAATTTTCTAAGCTCTCTATTTGTTGAACTTCCCCCTTGCTTCATCACCATCCCTTTTCACTTTGAATTATAACCTTCTGCTTGTGTTATGTATATGAGCCTTAACAGTGTAGTTCTAGAATATCCCTTCAAATCAAATAAACCTAAACCACCTTGTTCTATTGGAAATATCAATGTATCCCACTTAAATCTTGACCTCTTTCTCTCCCAGATCAATTCCTTCAATTCTTTATTAATTATTGTCCACAACTTCTCTTCAGGTTGATAAAAGTATGTCTGACATACAATACTAAAGGGACTAAAAACATTTTCACTTCTTGTATATTACTAGCCATATCTATAAATAAGAGTTTCTACTTTCTCAATTTTTTATTATCTTTTGTTTAGTCTCTTCCCACATATCCATAGCTGCCATAAAAGAAGACTTTTTAATCCATTTCATCTTATCATGTCCCCGTAAATATTGGCATTAATGAACCAATTCGAGAGTAGGTACATAATTTATGGCTATAGCCTTTGTTTTACCTTCATTAATTTCATATCATGAAAAGACTTAAAAATGTTTCAAAATGGTCCACAACACTGAGATATCATTTTCTGCATTTACCAGATACAAAATAATATCAATTGCAAATAAAAACAAGTTTTCTACCATACCAATTATATCCTGGAATTTCTAAGTCCCTTATTTTCTTTGCCAATGACTTTAAATATGAATCAAATAACAAATTGGAAAGAGGACACCCTAGCCTGGTTCCTCTGTTCAAACAGTTTATCTGAGAGGAACTATCCCACTTGCCTATGAATTGTTCATATATCCTTCTAATTAACCTTATTATTGTATAAGGGAAAGCAAATGCTTCCATTGTCCTACTCATAAAATCCCAGTTTACTCTGTCAAATGCTTTCTCTGCATAAAGACCCACCAACAATAGGGATATTTTCTCATATTCTGCTTCCCTCTAGATTATCATTTTATTAATATTGTCAAATGTGTGCCACCCCTCCACAAAGCCAAACTGATCCATATCTATTAATTCTGGCAACACATTTGCCATTCTTCTAGCTACTATAGACATAAACACTTTATAACTGTGGTTTAAAACTGAAATGGGTCTAAATGAAGCTGGGTTTGAAGGGGGTTTGCTCTATTTAGGTAACACAGCCACCAGAGCTTTCTTCCAAGATGTTAGTGCTTCCTATCATTTTAAAATACTGTTAAACAACATCTTCCAGATCATTATCACCTTTGTCCCTCCTAATTTCCAAATTTCCACAGCAATACCATCTGTTCCTGGAGTCTTTCCTGAAGATTGATTATACATCACTGTTTTTATCTCATCACCTTCTGTCTTAACTATTAATTGTTGAGCCTGGTCCACCTCTAACCTTGGTATAATTAAGTTTTCTATAAATATTTCCATTTGTACTCTTTCTTGATTTCCACACTTCACTGCTTTATGCAAAATTTCATAAAATTTCAGAATATCTCTAAATCTCCTACAGGATCTCTGGTTACTTTTCTTATTGTAGGTTTCCTAAGTTTGGTGACAACTCTCTCAATGTTCTGTTGCCTAAGCCATTGTGCTAAAAGTTTTTGTGCTCTGGAGTTGTTATCAAAAATAGTTGTTTAACTACAGTCTTTCTAAACTCATACATATCATCCAGATACTCCCTTAATTCTCTTTAGCACTCTGCATTTGCTCATCTTCTTGCACTGTGAGATTCCCTTTATTCTGTAATACTTTAACCTTTGTCAGCCCCTCTAATTAATTTATATTACTTCTTAACCATGTCTCTTTCTCTTTTATTTTGACCATATTTTTAAACTCCATCTTCATTTTATCCCACTTACTAGTTATAATTTCTGAAGATATTTCTATTTTCACTAATAGTTCTCAAATAATTTCCACCATCCATTGCTTAAATTCCACTCTTTTTTCCTATAGGCGGAAAGTGCCAGTGTATTATTTTTACTTCATTACCCAGTATTTTTATCTTCGTTTTTATTGGGGCATGATCAGAAACAGTTATAGGATATGTGTTGAAGCTTTCAGATAAATGTTCCTGTGAAATATAATTTCTTTCTAGTCTAGTCCAGTTATTGTACCTTGGGGAATAATATGTAAATTCTGTCAGAGTTACAACTACTGAATTCACATCTTCCATACTAAATATTTTCATAAATATCTTCAGAAATCTACCCTATTTTATTATATTGTCCTTTCTAGGTTCCCTGATACATCCTCACTATTGCAAATCAAATTCCAGTCACACCTATAAATGATATTCCCTGTTGAAAGCTTATTATTTTTCCCAAAATTTTCTTAAGCTCCATAACAGCAGTTTTTGGTGGAATATAAGTGCATGTCATTGTAATCCTCCTCCCCTGCTGTAGATAAATATGTATGTATGCCTTTAAAAAGCTTTCCAGGGGCTTGCATAAGTATATAAATACTGAGCATGTGCGATCCTAACTACCATTTTGTAGTAAGCTGTTGAGATGCAAGCATGCTTGTTTGTGTAGTCTGTAAGTTAATCAGTTTGTTTATATTTTGTAATGCTGCTATCCATCCTGATGTGTTTCTATGTAAACAAACTACCCCACCTATTTGTTTTCTATACTAGAGATGGACGAGTGACATTGTGTGAGAATGGGATCCAGATTCAAGACCAAGATGAACTCAGTTAACACTGGTGGAATATATAGCAGTGAATCATCCCTACTGCATGTGCTACTTGCAAAACAGGTCAGAAATGAATGCTAAGTACTAAAACTTGCTTAAATGATTTCTTATTTGGAAAATATGAAACAAAGTATTCAGAATGCTCAAAACAAATTTCTAAGTATACAAAATATCGAAAGCTGTGACATAAAAATATTCAGAATAACTATGGAAAATGTTTGGAATAATGTCCAAGTCACATGAAATGAAAAAAATAAAGAAAATTACATTTTTTCTCTGTGTGCTACTTTTTCACATTAACTAAAGTTATTTGAGGTATCTAAAGTGTATGAAGTGTTCACATGTTTTTATAGTATTACAGTACAGTTATTTTGCAGAATACAGCCATTTCAAAGCATACTTTGCAAAGTACAGTATTTCAAAGAATTGATTGTGCATTTGAATGTTATCACAAGTACCAGCTGTGTGTTATTGTTCATATATAACTACAAGGGCCACTTTTACAGTGTGTTTGGGCATAATTTATTGGTATGGCAGATTTTGTAAACCTGGACCATTTGTATTTGACAATAATATTTCCGATAATTGGAGTGTTTGAGCAAGGGTACCATATTTTCATACAAACTGTATTTTCTGATAAAGATGAACATACAAATACATTTATTCTGCCTAATTTAGCTGGATCAGAAGCCAAAGAACGAAAGTATTAATTTGTGTATGCACCTGCTATATTTGCAGGAGTACCAGCTGTGTCAAGGGAGAACCCCAAGTACTTAAAATGTAAATTTAGACAAATGTGTAACCTCCAAATGAATATTACAATGCAGAGGCACCACTTATTTTAAAAAAAGGGATCAAAAGCATGGTGAAATTTTTACACCATATATAACCGATTTGAGAAACAAAACTAAAACATGCAGATCTGGTGATTTAAGGGATGAATTGATAAAAGACAGACTTGTGTATGGTATTAAAGATGATGTTGTGAGAAAGATTTTGCTTTGTGACAGTGATTTAACATTGAATAAGACCATTCAGATTTGTCAGCTATATGAGCTTACTGAAAAACACACAAATATGCTTACAAATGAGAAATGCATGCTTCCAGTAACTTCTAAGGCCAGTGTTGACAGTATGCAGCATATAGTTAAAAGAAACAGGCCCAAGCACATGGGTAACTGGTAACAATTCCTGGGTTTCATGGTTCCAGAGTTTTCTAGCAAATTCCAGAGTCTGTACAGTCTCTGTGAAGCACAAGTATGAGTCAGCAAACAAGCATAAGGGTGAGGGCACCTGCTCACCTAGTCTCATAGTTAATTGTCATAACTGTGATGGAAATCATGAATCTAAGAGTGAAAAGTGCTTAGCTTTTGGTCAACAATGCCATAGATGTAAAAAGTGGAATCATTTTCAAAGATTTTGTAAATCAAAAGGGGCTCATTGTTTTGTTAAAAAGGAACATTCCAAGAAATGAGTCAATCAATTAGAAAATCGTGACCCTACTTTTTATGTTGATTATGTGTCTGTGCTTAGTGAAACAGTCAATGCAGTATGGGCAAAGAATGATGTATGTTGTACTGTTTGGATAAATGGGAGACCCATAGAGCTCAAAGTTGACACAGGTTCAAAGTGAAATTTTATGTCTGCAGAAACATTTGCTAGAGTATGTGTTGGTTAGAAGCTTGATTTGGCAAAGTGTGCGAAGCTTGTTGCTTATGGTGCGGAAGAAATTCATACTGATGGTTCAGTAGTTCATTCATGTTATTCTGCTGGGAGAAGCTGTGAATTGTTAGTTTATGTGGTCAAAAGGCATGTACAGTCATTATTAGGGCTCAGAGACAGTTTGAGACTGGGACTGCTGCCATTTAACAAGGAAGTCCACCATGTAAGCTTAAAAGACAACTGTTCTAATTTTGCCTAGTGCATTTTCTCTACCTATGCTGATCTTTTTGAAGACAAACTAGGCAAGCTTCCAGTTGTGCACTCCATGACGTTAGACCCACATGTCAGCTCAGTTGTCAGGCCAGCCCAAAATGTTCCAGTAACTATGCAAAACAAAGTCAAAGCCAAGCTAGATAAAATGGTGCAACAAGGTGTGATTTGTCCAGTTGATGAACCAACTCAGTGGGTATCTTCCATGGTGGTTGTCATAAGAAAAAATCAGATATCAAAATATATATTGATCCATGAGATTTGAACAAAGCATTAAAAAGACCTCATCATCCAACGTGTACAGTCAAAGAAGTTGCAGCTGTTATGCCAAAGGCCACTGTTTTTCTGTCTTGGATGCAAAGAGCTCATTTTGGCAAATTTTGCTTGATCAAAAATCTTCATTGCTAACCACTTTTGGTACCCTTTTGGCAGGTACAGATTTTTGAGAATGCCATTTGGGAATAATTCTGCCAGTGAAGTCTTTCAGCGTGCAATGGAACAATTTTTTTCTGGAATCCGTGTGCTATTACAGTAGATGATATTCTAGTAAGAGGCAATGGTGAAGTTGAGCATGACAGAAACCTCAGGACAGTTCTGGAAAGAGTATGCAAAGTGAATCTTAAGCTGAATCCTCAGAAATGCAAATTCAGGTTATGAGAAGTTATTATGTTGGTCATTTTTACCAGTTCAGGCTTATGATTATTGACATGCCAGCTCCAAACAAAGTTCAAGCCCTACAATGTTTTCTTGGCATGGTTAACTATCTAGGCAAGTTAATTTCAGACTTGAGCCAATTATCAGCATGGCTTAGAGAGTTAACACAAAAAGATGTATCCTGGACATGGTTGGAACAGCACCAGAGAGTATTTGATGTCCTGAAACAGAGAATTGCTAGTCCACCAACTCTCATATAATATGGTGTTCACAAACCAGTTGCTATTTCTTGTGATGCTTCAAAATTTGGTCTTGGTGCAGTCATTCTTCAAAAGGGGCAACCCATTGCCTATGCATCCAGAATTATAACCCAAACTGAAATGCAGTATGCTCAGATAGAGAAAGAACTCTTGGTAAATGTGTTTGCATGTTCAAAGTTCCATGATTATATTTATGGTTGACCTATCTAGATCAAAACTGATCACCAACCTCTAATCACTATTTTGAGAAAGCCTATGGATATAGCTCCTGCCAGATTACAATGCATGATGTTGAAATTGCAAAAGTATAATGTCAATCTTGTCTACATGAAAGACAAACTTCTATATCTATCCCGATCACCCAGAAATACCAATGTAAAGGATGAAAATGAGAAATTTGATTTTGAAGTCATGGAAGTGAGAAACTTTTCTTCCACTTATCTTTTTGAGCTTAGAAGTTGTACAGTCTCAGATCCAGTTCTACAGAACCTCAACTACTTTATCAATCAAGGATGGCTGTGAAAGCAATCTAGTTTACCTCAAGAAGTGTAACTTTATTTTCCTTACAGAGATGAGATTTTGTCTGACAATGGTATCATCATGAAATGTCAAAAAGTGATTGTTCCAAAGTCTTTGCAACATGAGTACATTACTATCTTGTATCATGGCCACCCAGGAACTGATTCTATGTCACAGGATATTGGCAGAGTACCTTCATCATGCTCTGTATGTAATACTACAAAGTCACATCAACAGAAAGAACCACTTCAGCTAAACCAGATTCCTAAACTACCTTGGTTGACAGTAGCCATTGACATTTTCGAGTGGAATGATCAGCATTACTTGGTGTAAGAAGACTCTTATTCAAATTGGTTTGAGATTGACCTACTTCCTAATTTAGTGTCCAGTACTGTAATTTCTAAGACGAAGCATCATTTTGCATTTCATGGTAGTCCGCACAACGTTATTTCTTAAAATGGTATGCATTTTACAAGCCAGCAATTCAAGAAATTTGCTGATGAGTGGGACTTTATTCATACTGCAAGTATCCCTGAGTACCCACAGTCAAATGGTTTAGCAGAGTGAGCACTTCAAAGTGCAAAACAATTACCAGAGAAGTTGAAAGGAGACAATAGTGATGTTTTCCTGAATCTCTTGAATCTCAGAATTATTTTAATAAACATCTTGGTTCACCTGCCCAGAGACTTCTGTTGAGACAAACCCAAATTACTTTACCAGTCATAGGTTCATAGGTTCGTACTAGGCTATCTGCCCATGGGCATTTATAAGCCTAGCCAGAGTGTGTGTGGCTTTTGCCACCCCTTGGGATGAGAATACTATGCACATTTAGGGTTTAGTTTACTGTGCCTCTATCTAGTAGTGACACAGAGATGACCCCCGGGGTAAACCTACGATCTCCCATCCACTCGTCAAGATTTCTCTTGAAGAGAGTTAGTGAGGGGCTCTGCCTAACATGGACTGGGATTCTGTTCCAGAGTGTAGGGAGCCTCTGGGTTATGAATCTGTCCCTCCAGCACGTCTTATTTATTTCTGTGTTGAGGTTCAAATCTCTCGCTCTCGTGGCTCTGATGGATTTGGATTTTCTGAGGTGGAGCATGTCCATTAATTCCAGATTGGACATGGCCTTGTACGTCAGGCATAGATCACCTCTGAGTAGGCGGTATGCGACTGAATAGAGCTGGAGTTTCTTCAGTCAGGCAGCATATGACATATGTTTGAGACCCTTTATTCTCTTGGTGAGGAACTTTTGGGGTCTTTCTAACTGCTGCAGGTGTCTGGTAAGATACATCCCAAATGGGGCATTGTACTCAATCATTGGCCTGATAAGAGAAGAGTACAGGGGCACAATGACCTCTCTTGATCTAGATGTGAATCCCTTCATGATAAGGTGGGCAATATAGAAGGTCTTCCTAACCACCTTGGCAATGTGAGTGTCAAATGAGAGGTTACTGTCAACTTGGGTCCCTAGGTCCCTGATTACCTCTTCTGTACTTAATGGATTACCACCTATGTGGTAATTTGTGGGTACCTTGTTTTTCCCAAAGGGTATGACTATACATTTTCTGGCATTCAGTTTAAGGCCATGGCTCTGGCACCAATTATCCATTTCTATGAGGCCTTTCTGAAGGATGCTTGTGTCCGCTGGAGTATCAATTATGGCGCCCAGTTTGCAGTCATCTGCGAACTTTGTCAGCCACAATTCTCCTATGTTTGCTTGCACCTCGGAAAAAGAAATGCCGAACAAGAGGGGTCCCAGGACTGAGCCCTGTGGGACACTGCTTGTGACTGGCTTAGAGTCTGACATGGCTCCCACAATTCTGACCTTGTGGGTTCTGTCCTTGAGCCAGTTTGCAACCCATCTTGTGACATATGGGTTAACATTTAAGCTGGTGAGCTTATCTATGATGCCCGAGTGGGGTATTGTGTCGAAGGCTTTTGCAATGTCAAGGTAGGCTGTGTGAACTGCCTTACCCTCATCAATGGCCTTAGTGACTGTTTCAAAAAAGTCGACCAGGTTCAAAAGGCAGGATCTGCCCTTGACAAAGCCGAATTGGGTAGGATCCAGCATCTGTAGGTCCCCAATGTCTTTGTTTATGAGTTCCATAATGATCCTTTCCATAGCTTTGCAGACTAGGCTCATCAAGCTTATGGGGTGGTAATTTCCCGGATCCATAGAAGCACCTCCTTTGTGGAGTGGGACCACTGTTGCTGTACGCCACTCTTTGGGTACGTATCCTGTAGTAAGGCTAAGATTAAACAGCAGCCTTATGTGCGGGTTTTGCTCTTTTTGGAGTTCATGTAGCACGCAGCCCGGGACACCGTCCGGTCCCATTGATGCTGTGTTTTTAGCTTTGGAGAGGGCCGCTATAACTTGGGCATCTGAGATGTTAGGCTACACTCTGCTGGGATAGATATTTCTCCTTTTGGAGGGGAGGGGGCAGAGAAATTTGCACTGAACCTGTTTGCCAGAATGTTGGCAATGTCTGTGGGTTCAGTGTATTTTGTGTCAGTTTGGACTAACTCTGAGCATATCTGGGAGTTTCCACCCAGGTTCCTAACATAGCTAAAGAAGGCCTTGTAATTGCCTTTTGTGTCTTTTGCGATTTTTCTCTCAAAGTTGGCCTTGGATGATTTTATGAGTGATCGCAGTTTTTTGCTAGTACTGATCAGAGATGCCTTCCCTTTTAGGGATATTGCTCTGTCATGTAGTAGCTTCCTCCTCCTGTTGTAAAGTTTGTTAATGGCTGGGGTCCACCAGACAGGATGCCTGCCTTTGGGGGAAAGGGTCTTGGTTTTATTAGGGATTGCATGATCCATGCATTCTTGAAGGTGTCCGTAGAAGGCATTTATAATGGATTCAGCGGTGTGGGCTGTGGTTTCCACTGGCCCAGGGGCCTTGAAGGATACCACTTTAGTCTTAAGAAGTGTGAAGTCGGCTTTTGAGAAATTCTTCACTGTGGTCTTTTGTGCAGGGGGTGGGGGCGGGATGTGGAGTTCCAGTGAGATTAATTTATGGTCTGATCTCACCAATGAGGGGTATACTTCCGGTGTGGAGTATTGTGTCCCCATGTTTGTGATGATCAGGTCTAGTATATTATCTCCTCTTGTGGGAGTGGTGACTAGTTGTTCCATCGCATTTGAGTTTATGAATTCTAGGAACCTTTGGGCTAGGGTGTTTGGGCTTGAGTAATGTTCCCAGTCTATGTTTGTGTAGTTGAAGTCTCCCAATATGATGGTATTTGGAGAGACATTCATACTCTCCAGTGTCCTCAGGAAGGCTGAGTGGGGTTCCTGAGTTTGAGAGGGTGGTCTGTAGCATGCTACAAACTGTAGGGCAGTTTTGCCTATGGTTAGTTGTACCTGGATGGTCTCCGATGCTTCGTGCATTGCCACTAACCTGAAGGTGTGGGTATCTTTGATGAATATGGATAGTCCCCCTCCTTTTGTGGTTCGGTCCAAGTTTTGGGGCCGAAAAGCATGATATGAGGTATAACCTGGTAATGCTGGGGTGCTTTCAGGAGCCTTTAACCAGGTTTCAGTCACTGCACAGACATCGATGTTCTCCATACTGAGGAGGGCTTCGAGTGCGTGCATCTTGAGGTTTAGACTTCTGGCGTTGAGCAGCAGTAGTTTATTGGTTCCATGTGCTAAGAACAACAGATCAGTAAAAGCCCATCTGTTAAAGAAGCGCTTAGCCCAGAAGTCTTATTATGACAAGTCCAGCAAACCACTCACTCTATTATGTAAAGGGGAAACAGAATGCAAACATGCAAATGTTATGATCAGATTGGAGTCATGAAAAGTATTTGCCTAGAGCCGAGATCGTACATTGTCAAATCACAGGGAGTAGAGTTTAGGCAGAATCAGAAACATTTGTTGCCAGTATCTGAGCCTGTACCTCAGTATTTAGCCTGTGAGAAAGACTCTATATCTCAGAGTGAGATGTCTGGTGTTCTAGTTCCAAAGAATGTTCCAGCAGATATCCCTGTTCCTGAGATGAATCCTGAAATTCCTGATACAAGTTGTTCACTGATGAATGTCCCTGTTGCTAAACCCAGTTCTAATTACTATATCACTAGATCAGGTCACATTTCGAGACCAAGTTACAGATACACGGCAACTTGGACATGAACATTGTGCTTGTTTCTAAATGTCTGTATTATTGCATGTCTTATTTTAATGTCATTTCATTTAACGTCAATCTATTAAAGAGAGAGGATGTAGATAAATATGTATGTATGCCTTTAGGAAGCTTTCCAGGGGCTTGCACAAGTGTATAACTACTGAGCACATGCGAGCCTGGCTGCCATTTTGTAGTAAGTTGTTGAGATGTAAGCATGGATGTCTGTATAGTCTATCAGTTAATCAGTTTGTTTATATTTTGTAATGCTGCTATCCATCCTGATGTGTTTTTATGTAATAAAGCATGTAAATGAACTACCCCCTCTGTACATCTTCTATACTAGTGAAGGACAAGTGAAACTTGCCAACAACCCCTTACTACCACAAATCTGCATTTTTTTTTTGTCCTTTCCCCCATCTATCAGTATTGGAGCCCCTCTAGCAATTAGTATAATTACTCCCCTTTTCCTCAGTCCCTGATATTCTGCTGAATAGCTGTTCTGAAATCCTTTCTTTGTCAAAATCACATGCTCATGTCTTTCCAAATGTGTCTCCTGCAGCAATGTTATTTTTTAATTTAATTGAATACTCTTTCCTTCTTTTCTATACCTGTATGGCCATTCACATTCCAGGATAATATGGACAGCATAACCATCATGATAACAAGTTATTATTCTCACCTACTACACAAGACAGTTTTTTGAATGTGTATTTCCAGCTGTTATGTTACATGCATATACTAATGTTTGGCAGGTTGATCTTTTGCACGGTTGTTTCTACTCATTTCCATTTGAACCTATGTCACATTTTAATGAAAACCCTCAAACAAAAAGTTAAACACAAAACATGCCTATCCCATATTAACTTAGAACAAACACACACAACTATGTATATCTTCAACATATGAAGTTTAACCCCCCCCCAAAAGGGAACAACTGCCCCAAATTGATGGCTGCAACTAAAGACATTGTCTAACCAAAAATTGAGGTTACCCATGCTAAAGGGCATGCTAGAGCATGTGATCCCACTTACACTGATTGCTGTCTGTTCTTTTCTTATCTCTTTTCCCCTCCCAAATATGAAAAAAGAACAGCTTGTATGCTTTCAGAAAACATTAACTTTTAGCCCTAAGAAAAAAGGTGCACTGGCTATCTTTAAATAAAATGAAATTGTACACTGTTCTATTAACTGCATTAAAGTTGTTCATTATACCTTTAAATTTTGCACTTTCCTCAAAAAAAGCACACTCAGAATTTACAAAATTAACATATTGCACCTGGAGACAGCGTGTCTCCATGGAAATGCACTTGACAATGAGTCATTGTAAATTTAATTCAGAAAAGAATGCACAGCTGCCCTCAGCTGCAGACATCTTGACTCCACTGAACATTTGCTAGGGGAAAACAAACAAAGATCTTTGCGTTTGTAAGAAGTATAGCAATTTTCATAGCTTTCATCATTTTGTTTTATTTTTAAAGCCTACATGCTTACAAAAAACACATTTACAGCTTATGCCAAAGACAGTAAAGCTAGACACTCACCCTTGTAAAATGAAAACGGAAAAAATATCCTAAGTCTTCATATAATATAGTTAGTGTACTTTTAAATCCCACCTCCACCCAAGTAGCCCAAGATCACAGTATATGAACATTAACCTTGTTTTTGTCCAGCCTTTATTCTCTTGTTATACTGTATGACCTATATTTCTTACCACTCAGAAAGTGCTTGTTTACTTTAATACCTTTAACACGAACAACAGTCACTGAAAAGAATGTCCCCATTTAAAATATCCCTGGCTACACACTACACAAAACTGTTTTTACGGTAAGACCTGTATTTCTTACCACTGAGAAAGTGCTTGTTTACTTTAATACCTTTAACACAAACAACAGTCACTGAAAATAATCCTCCCATTTAAAATAACCCTAGCTACATACTACACAAAACTGTTTTACTGTATATAACATAACATTCATTTAGCGGGAAAGTCCGACTTGGAAGAAAGCCAATTTTCAGCAGAAGGACCAGGGAGAAATGCTCCAAATGCATGTCTTTGTAACATGGGAGGAAACCAGACCACCCATAGAAAACCCACACGGGCACAGCAAGGACATGCAGACTCTGCACAGAAGACAACCCAGCTGAGAATCAAACTGGAGAACCTCTTGCTATGAGGTGACAACGCAACTACTGCACCATCAGTTTATATCATGAAATGTTTTATACAAGTATGATAAGAACAAAAATTGTTTTACTTACTGTTAGTTTACCCTTTTAGTGTCCTTTCAAACATTAATGATATAAAGTGTAGTATATGTTTTACAGTCCACACACAAGTTTAACAGTCAACAAAAGTCTATGGTTTAGCAGCCACTTTTTCTTTAAAAAACATAGTTCACAAATGTGACAAGATGATTTATAGTCTTCCATTTATTCACTAGTTTCAGAGATGCCAGTCTTCCTCCTGTTCATCTCTATCTCCCAACACCAGTCTCTCGTTCAGGTCCAAGGTACTGATGATTATTCTAGTCAACTCCTGTGCTTTTTTTCTGTCTCTCAAGCATTTTCCTTTGAAACACTGAAAAAGATTTCACTGAGAAAATCTCTCTATGAACCTTACTATCAGAAGAATGAGAAGCAGAGTCCCCTTAAGTTTGCCGACTCATTTTTTTGTTGTATGCACTTTATTTCCTCCCTAGCTTGTTATGCATCAAAAAAATAACTTTGGTCCTCCATGAAAAAAAAAAAAAAACTTTGAAGACAGCTGGATACAGCAACCTGAATCTCGCACTTGCCTCTCGGCATTCCCTGATTACTGGTATAAATTTGCTTATCTTCTGCCTGGTATACATTGAATAATCATTTTCTACAAACACTCTGCTGTCTCCAATTTTAATACCTTGATCTTCTGCCACAGTTTTATCAGGATCAACCTTCTTGCAAGTATGACTGCATCTTTACAAATATAGGTCTTGGCTTCTTTCTCATGGCCAGGTTTGGAACCTACACTCAAAGTGCCCTTTCAGTTACCAAATTTTCCTGTGGAACACCAGTCCAGTTGCTTATTTGTGCTTTCATAAAATTAATACAGTCTGTTCCTTCCAGTTTCTCTGCCACAGCACAAAATCTCAGGTTTTCTCTGTACACTATCCTGTAACTATACTATTTTAAGCAGCTCTTCTTGAAGAACCTCATTCAGCTAACCTTTTCTTTAATTCAGACTCTTGGTTTTTGCTGTTTTAGCACTTCAACTGAATAACTAGTTAATGTTTCTTCTATTTTGTTCCAGCATTTTGTTATTTGAGTTGATATATTTATTCAGTGGTTTATTTATTTTAATCACCTCTGAGTACATTTTATTTATTTTTACTCTAAATTACTGGAAGCTGTCTGCTGTGTAGAAGCTGAAACATGAACTGCTTGTTGCTGAATAGCTGCAGGATTCTTCTCAGCCAGAGTTTTTCTTGCTTCTTTTCTAGTTGATTTTCTCTCAGGTTCTCTAAATTTCTTTTCAACTGGCATCCAGTGACTAAATTTTACCCAAACTGATAGTTTCAGTGGCCCTTTTTCTCAATTTCTGTTTTTGCACTGGAAGAGATGAAATCAACATATTGATGAGTTTGCAGCTATCTTCAAAGTCCTCTTTTCTTTAAATCCTTTACCCAAAATTATTAGAATGACTATTCCAGTGCATCTCAATAATCATTTAACTTGTCTGTTTCTTGTTCTATCTGCTAGAAAATGAAGAAAGAGATAGTCTTGCACATATTTGCCTTAAAGTTCTAGATGTCTGGTTTATTATTAACAAGAAAAAATAAGTAGCATATGAAGCAAAAGTAAAACATGATCTGAAAAAATAAATAGATAAATGGAAGCAAATATGTATCTTCCCAGTAAGCTAGGACAAAGTTGGCATATGCTGATAGCATTAGGATGCCTACAGCAACACCCTTGATTTTGAAAAAGGGATTTTTTGGCAGAATTATTAAGATGGGTTTCTTGGACAGAATTTCAGACATTATGATGCTTCTACCTCCTGTACAAGTAAGATAGGAAAGCTTAACTATTTTCGGGTAGATGGAAACATAGCTTTCCAAAGGTGAGTTAGGGCATAGCTCTGTGGAGAAAGAAAACATACAGCTGTGAGACAAGGATGTTTGCAGGACAACAAAAGGCCCTGAATATGAGAAATGTCATTCACACTGCCATTGACTTGCAAGGAATAGTTTATATTCACCATAGATGAGGGATTTAGAAAAACTGTTATGAAAATTAGCTTATATTCCTAACAGATAGGGGATTTGTAATAACCGGTCATGTTAAAAGAAGAGATTGGAAATAGAATGCATTGGCGAGTGTTCTATAACATACACATAGCCCGAGAGGTAATGGTTTTGTTAATTCCTTTATTTTTTGTATATAAAAGTGGTTATAGTTCTCATTTAGATTCAGTAATTGCTGTTTCACTATTCATAAATAAATGTGCTTGCTGCAACAATCGTGTCCAGAATACTTCTTTTAGTTAACATCAGTGAACACCATGATTGAACTAGAAGTCATTAAGGCTACAGTAAGACTTAGAAAACAGTGTAAAGTGACTGAAGACCCAGAGAAAAGCATGTCCTTTCAAAACAGGGTGATTTTCTTGCAACAGGGAAGGACAAAGATGGATCCACACAAGTGAAACCTAAATCCAACAAGTCAGTGAACAGGAGCCTTGGGGGTGCCACAGCAATTGACAGGGATGGCAGATTCTTATTGGAGGGTGACTTGGTGCAGTTGACCTTGCTTATGACAGTAAAAGAAGAGACTGGAAAACTGGAGAAAGGTGCCACTTCAGTGTTCATTATCATTTTGGAAAAAAAATAGACTATAAGCTTATGAATTAGATGTCAACACCCTGGCATAAATGAAATCACCACAACTTAAATTGTTCCAATAGCACAACACCTATATCCATACACCAAGGTTTATTACAGTACAAAGTGAAATGCTTTCTATAAACTTAATTTTGTTTTTGTAATTCTATATTTGCAATGGAATATATGACGAAAGTTAGCCCAAAGGTTTAAAGGTATTTCCCTGATGTTAAAAAATGATGTTACTGATTTTAGGTTTGAAATGCATTACTAACGTGCAGTGAAGTAACTAGTATATGCTTATCTGCTGAGGTGCATGGCAGGAATTACTAAGGGAAAATGCACTGAATAGTCTGGTGAATATACTTTGCCAGGAATCTTGTAGCAATTTATCTTTCATACTCCATGATAGTGTTCCAAGATAAATCTAGAGTGAAAATCAAAAATAAATTGTTTGCCATGAACCTCTTTCCTAAATCTGTCACTCTGTATGGCAGGGTTGTATACAATTAAACAAGAAATATGCAGTAAATTTTGTTTGTCAGATATCTGATATTATTTCACGCATGATATATATATATATATATATATATATATATATATATATATATATATGCTTTATACATATTATGTTTCTTTATTAAAAAAGAAAATGTGCAGGAGATAGGAAACATTTAATTTTACTATCATGATAAAGTTACCCTAGGAAGAATTCAGCCAGATACTACTCTGTGGATGTGAGTGATAGAATACTTGTCTTTGGTGCAGAAGGCTGTGAGTTCTATTCTCACACCAGTATGATCAATTGCTGACACTGTAGTGTGTGTACCCCTGAGTCTGTCTTCCTTCAGATAAGTTGTTAAACCAATGCTCTATCTGCTTAAGTTGGTGGTAGCTCAGGTGGATGTAAAAGATCCCACGGCACCTATCAAAAAGAGTAGGGGAAATTCCCTCATGCCATTGCCAAATTTCACCTTACAGAATAAATGCCACCCTGAAAAGAAGCCACTAGCCTAGTGGGACTAACTCGGTAGAAACGGGACAAAAAAATTAAAATGTAGTGTGCCTTCTGTTAAATGGTAATATTTTCCAACTATAAGACAGTGTTTCTAGGTAGGTAGGTAGTCCAGGAGACCATTATGGAGCATAGTCAAAATTCCCAGTGGTCCCAAAACATGGTCTGGATATGTGACTTGTTCAAGGTCACACAGTAGGCAAATGAAGGTAGAAAGATGCAAACCCTGTACCACTGGCACAAGAAGCAACTCGTTAACATGTCAAAGCTTCAGTCCTCTTCACTGAATGACAGATATTAACTAATTTATTTTAGATTCTGTTGTTCAAAGGTAAAATGACAATGTCAAACGTGATTTTTCTAGATTTTCAATTAATACTGAATAACTTCTGAAGCAGTTTTTTAAGACCTCTATAGGAATTCTACATACATGCTATAAGTATGTATTAGACATCAAATGTCCCACGTAAGGCAGACACGCCATACACACACTTACACACACACACACACACACACACACACACACACACACACACACACACACACACACACACAGTCATGGAACTAAATATTTTTTTTATTGTAATACTGTGATGGATGATTTTTTTTTTTTTTTTAAGGAAGAGGTGTTTGAAGCTTGTAACATAATACAGATATTATGGTTTGAATAATGTCACATTTCATACATCACTTCTTAATGCTAATGATTCATGAAATAACTTCATATGTGTGATTACATGATGGCTTATATAAGTTTGTTTTATCGTGAGTTTTGAATCCAGAATTTGAATGCAGCATTGCATGATTACAGGATTATAATTATCAGAGTTATGAATAAAGTGTTAGAAAAGGTTTGAGAGGATACATTTTGAATTTTAAGGGCAATAACTGTAACCATATGTTTAAAAGGGGAGCATTTTACATATAAAAATTCTATAATAAGCATTTGCAGTATTCTGAAAAGTATTCACAATTATTAAACAGTACATCACAATATTTGGTTGTTACAGGAAATGCAATGAAGAAAAGGAAATGTTGTTTTATGTCCATCTAATCAACACAGATGTTGACAAAATGAACATTATTTTTCAATGCATGTGTTGCATGTCCACTGACAACAAAACATTAAAGTTAACAAAGTTATTAGAAGCTCTTAGCAATACTACTCTGTGCAGTATAGGAAAAATTACAGAAGAAATGAGGACAACAGTTTTGCAGAACAGGATGGCATTCTATTTCACCCTGTGCTGTGAAAAAGAGAACATTCAGGATGGTCAGGCCTGAATACTGAACTTTCATTACAGGTAATGACTGTAGGATTAAAAACTATTTGAGTTTTCAGCAACAAGTTGCAGACTTTTCATGTGCAAAAGAGGCTGACAGGTCACAATGGGTATGGTTAACCAATTTGTTTTCAAGTTGGAGAGGTAGATTTTTTTTTCTTTTAGCTGTATTTTTTTATAATTTTGATAAAACATTAATATCAAAAATGGATAACTATCATAAATATATTTGTCATGATCTCACTGTGCGTTGGGATATAAAGGTATAATTTTTCAAAAGCTTATAGAATGCTAGGACATAGAGATGTAGTATTCTTGAGCTTACAGCATGATGAGCTATAAACAGTGAAAGAAATGTAAAATTTTCAAGACCTCATAGCACGCTAAGATGTGTGGAATAAAGGACAACACTAAAGTCAGAAAAAAAAACCCAAATAGAGCCAGGATGGTTACTGACCACATTATCATAACAATAATTTCTCTGCATGGAAAACAGTCCATAAGCTTAAATAGTGGTCTAACACATGCCCAGAAATTACTGTTATGATATTGGGGCCAGCCACCATCAAGATTCTGCTGTTGGATAAAAATATGACTTGGATAAGAGTGAATGACTGCAGGTACATAAGAACCATGATGACCATACCCAACATACCACAGTTACATTGAGACCGGGGGACAAGGATTGCTTTCACTAGTAAAGTCTGATCTCTAAGTATGTTTTTTTTTTTTTAAGTATAAGGCATTAAAATAGTTCTAAACATTATATTTTGGAAAAGGTTAAATGGTTTGCCTTAGCAGAATCAGCCCTGTAACAATGGACTCAGATATGTAAAAGGGATAATGTGTTTAACTACTTACAAGAGACTGTCAGTTTTTTTTTTTTTATTATTTTTAATCATGGATAGCCATGCATTTACCTATGGTCTAAACTCACTCAAAAGCCTCATAAAAGTAGGCTGATCTTTATCTTTTGGGCTGAATGTAGAAGTAACATTAGAAGTTATGTACTTACCATAACTTGGCATCTGTGTTGTCCATTTTCATTCTTCCTCACAAATGGGTCTAGGATCCAGTCCTTGGATCTGACTCGGCCGCATATACAAGACTTCATATCCAATTCTCAAGATCCTACCTCTACCCATAGTGCTCTGTTCCACCTCTAACTCCTCAGATTGAGTTTGCTGCCTAATTTCCCACTGTATTATGGAGATAGAAACAGATATAAGTAAAGGGTTGAGGCTCAAACCAGGAACTGAAAGGTTCCAATACTATCCTACAAATCCTTCTAGGAGTGACAGGGTCAGGAGATGGATGGGAGGGAACGTAAGGAAGAATGAAGATGGACAAAATAGATGCAAATCATCGTAAGTACATAACTTCTAAATCTGGTGTTGTCCTTTTCATTCTTCCTCACAAATGGGTTAGAGACCCAGCTACCTAGCTCATGGGAGGCCCTTACGGAAGGACATGTCGGAGCACTGTTGAACCAGAGGAAGCTCTGCTTTTAGAAACAATGTTTAATTTGTAATGTGTAACAAATGTATGAGTCTTTTATCAAGTGGGTGCAGCAGAAATATCGTCAATGAAAGTTCTTGAAAAAAGACAGATGAAGTAGCCATAGATTTAGTGAAGTGAGCTCTAAGGGGTTGAAGCAATTCTAATCCTTTTTGAAAATAAAACAAATGAAATGAATCAGCAATCTATTTAGCCAGAGTAAGCTTAGAAATTGCCTGACCTAAGTGATTAGGGGCAAAGGATACAAACAGCTGATCAGATTTCCTGAACTGTTTTGATCTGTGAAGATAAACAATTAATTGTCTGTGAATGTCAAAAAGGTGAAGCAGGTATTCACCCTTATTTGTAAAATTTGAAAAGAAGACTAGTAATTGTATGGACTGGCTAATGTTAGTCTCTGTCACCACTTTAGGAAGAAAGAAAGAAAGAGTGGGCCAGACAGACACCCTGTCCTTGTGAAAAATAATGAAAGGAGGCTTAGCTGATAGGGCCTGAAGCTCAGAAATTCTTTTTGCTGAAGTGATAGCCACTAAAAAGATAATTTTCCAAGAAAGAAACTTCATATCATATTTGTCTGCCATTTCAAAGGGTTCCAGGATTAGACCCTGAAGGACCACCGTGAGATCTGAAGGAGGAGTGGGATTCTTTTTTGGTGGTCTGAGGAGAAAGACTGACTTCATGAAGGCTTTACATTATCTGGATGAAGCCAAAGAGAAGGATTTGTCTCCAGAGTGGAAACTGGAAATGGTTGCCAACTGTAGCTTAATAGTAAAGAAACTAGTCCCTTCATTACAAAGAGTAGACAGAAAAAGAAGAATGTCCAAAGTTGGTGCTGAAAACGGATCAATATTCTAATTGGAAGCCAAAATTGAAAATCTTTTCCATTTACTTCTGGAAATATTCTTAGTAGAGGCCTTCTGGGAGGCCACGATAATGTCACTAACTGGCTAAGCAAGCCTGGACTGTCTGACTATTAGCTGGAAGTGGAGAAACCATGTGGTTAGCTTGAGGGCTTGGAGACTGGGATGTTGACTTCTAAGTGGATAACAAAGGAGATACTGAGTGGGTTCCAGTATCCATGATGGATACTTCAAGTGAGACCAGAGGAAGGGGAACCACACCAGATGAGGCCAGAAGGGGGCAATGAGGATTATTGAGCTCTTCAGCCTGTGTACTTTCTGTAAGAATTTGGGAATCAGATGAAGACGAGGGTAAGCATAGAGGAGACCTGCAGGCCAATCATGAATCAGAACATCTTTTGGTGACTCCTCTGGAAGGGGAATCAGAGTGAAGTACTTTTTATTTATTTATTTATTTATTTGACATTTTTTATTCGAATCCTTCAGTGAACCTTGGTACATTTGTTTTTGAAGGGGTGAGGCAAATAGGATGCAGCAAACCTTGCCACAGTGGCTGAAGATCATCTTTGCTACTGACTGACAGGCAGACTATTTGTGGTGAATCAGAACATACCTGCTGACTCTGCCTGCCAGAGTGCTAGTTTTCCCAGTTATGCACATTGCAAAGAGAAACCAGTCTGAAGAGATCACCCAGTCCCAAACCCTCATAGCCTCTCTGCACAACAGATAAGAATGGGTTCCTCCTTGTTTGTTGATGTACCAGATTACTGACATGCTGTCTCTGTGTATTACAGTGGTCCCCAGATGGAGAATGTCTTGAAAGGCTTGCAATGCTAGAAGGACTGCTCTCATCTCTAAGATATTGATATGCAAATTGACCTCTAGGAAATGCTGCCCCACCCTAGTTGGGAGCATCCATGGTCACTGTAGTGACTGGAGGGGAAGGGAGAATGGCCTTCCCAGAAACAGGTCATCGGACTAGATCCACCAGTGAACATGACATTTGCAGATTGGAGTGAGTCTTATGGGAAATGATAGGGGCTGGAAAAGTATGGATCACTGAGCCACCAAGGTCCACTGAATGATTCACATAAAAAATCTTGCTAGAGGAACTAGAATAATGGCTGCTTACATTAACCCAAGAGCTTGTAGTACTAGCTTTCCTGGAGGGGATGGATGAGATAATGGCCTGCACCTAATTTCTCAATGACGTGATGCAATGATGAGGTGAGGATGCCACCTGAGTCATAGTCCCTGCAAATTACAGGGTCTGTGCAGGTCAGATATGATTTGGCATGGTTTATTGAAATGCCTAAGGTGTTGGAAATCTGGAGCAAGTAATCCCTGGCTTTTAGAAGCTGATGCTTGGATGGGGAGGTGAGAAACCAATCATTGTGGTATAAGGAAACACTTGGAATCCTTTGCGTATCAAGTGAGCTGCTGTTGTTGCCATGCATTTGGTGAATACCCTGGAGACTGTGGTGAGACCAAAAGGCAGAACTCTGAATTGGTAATGATTGGCTCCCATCTGAAAGCATAGATATCTCCTGGACTGCCTGCCTATTTTGATGTAATAGCATGTATCCTGAAGATCTATAGAGCATATCCAGTTGTCCTTGTGCAGAAGAGGCAGGATGGTCTGAACCATAACCATTCAGAACTTCATCTTCTTTACATATTGGTTCAAGTTGCTTAGATACAAAACAGGTCTTAAGTCACCGCTTTTCATTAGCACTAAAAGAAGAGGGAATAAGTTCCAAATCCTATCTGTTCAGGTAGGACATCCTGGATGACTTTGTTTTGTAGCAGCTTTCATATTTCATGAGCTATTTCTTCCCTCTGACTAGATGGAATATCAGGGAGTTTCTTTCTTTGGGACAGGAGGAGGAAGGGAAAATGGTATGTAGTAACCTCTGCATATGATTCTTAGCACCCTTGAATTTCCAGTTCTACTCATCCAGGCATCTACTGCAGGTGCAAGGAAAAATGACCCCCAACTACCTCCAGAGCCAGACAGTCAGGCAACACTTCAGCAGCACTGATAGGGCCTTGCCAGAGAAAGAGTTTCTGAAACCTTGATTCTGTGGACCTCCCTCTGCCTCTAGGGTGATGTCATCCATTGAAACATCCTCCTCAGCTTCTGGAGGAAGTGTCCCTATGTGAATTCTGAAAAGGTCCCTAAGATTTTTCAAACCACATCTTCTTACTACCCCATTGGTTTCTAGAGAATGTCCACTGAGGGGTAGAACATTTGATTCCTATTGGCAGACAGTCCTTCCTTCCTGTTTGCTATGGGTGAGCGTACCCTTAACTGATGGCCCAAATAAAGAAGAGCCATCAAAGGCAGCATTACAAAAGATGCCTTGAAGACTTCTACAAAGTCACATAGCCTCATCCAGACATGTCTCCTGATGGCTGTGCCTCAACTGGCAGCTCGTGAGGCACCCACTGCTGCATGGGAGATGAGCCTCATTGATGCATTAGAAATGGACAAAAGAGTGGCCAGATGTGGACAAACCATCTTGAGATCCTCTGCAAACACGGACCCTAAGACAGTATTTGAAAATTCATTAATCAAATCTCTCTGCAGATGAGTGAAGTGTCACAGGTAGTTTAATGACCTTAGTGCAAATGTATCGGAGGTCTACACATGCTTTCCAAATCTGCCCAGTGCTTTGGACTCCCTGATCAGTGGAGGACAGAGGAACTTTGTTCAGCTAGCTCCTTCTTGGTTGATGATGCCAAAACTATGGCAGCAACCTGGATTCCCTTACTCCAGTGGGGTCTATCAGAAGGGAACTAAAAACATGTCTGGGTACTTGGAGATAGGCTCGACAGTGCCTAGTTACATCCATGTCCACAGAGAAACTGGGTCAATAAGTTCATCCACCAGAGGGAACACCCAAGAAATAGATGGTCCAGCACCAAATGCCTGCAGAAACACTGATTCCTCAGGAGAAGGAGATTGGGAAGACCAGCCACCTTTGTGTTTGTGGATTTCGAGGATGCCTCCAAACCAGACATCATTAGGTGGCAATCGGGGGGAATCCTTTTCTCTCATTAAAATTAGTACCTTCTGTGAGACACTTCATGGGTGAGTCTATATGCCTCTTCTTGCACTTTCTCTTCAGAGGGACCTCTTCTGTGGGGTGTTCGGGGCAGGTATCAGAGGAAGGGTGAAATCCTTCTGAGGAACATATGTGGAAGGCTCCCCGAACTGGCTGACCCTGAGGAGGAGGTCTGTATGGGTTCACAGCTTAGACTCAGTGAGGGGTGGTGATTAGGATCTGAGGCAAGATAGGAAGGCTCTCTGTGCAAAGAGAAAGCACTTTCTACCACCTGAAAAGCTGACAGACACAGGGAAACCTCTCCTCCTTTCCTCGGAGCTGAAGCCACCAAACATGGGAGTTCAGGGCTGTCCCCCAGATCTGAGCATTATGGGGAAAATTGGATCTGAGCTGTCCTGGGCTGAGGTTCTGAGGGGAAGGGATGGAATTGACAAATTAGGAGATGAACCCAATCCCTCAGATGTGGCACTGAATTGTTGGATCTGAGACCTGCACTGATTCGAGGGTATCAGAGCAGGACTGGTCAGAGACACCATGGGAGTCAAGGAGGAAAGCTTCCTCAGATCCAGTGCTGAATCTCTAGGGATCTTGCATCCTGGGAATCAGAAGCAATGAGTTGCATCAGAGAAGGAGAAAGAATTGGCTGGGCAGATGCACTCATGGATCCAAGAAATGACAGAGATGGCAGGACCCCCATCTGGATCTGAGCCCTGAGAAACCTCTGCATCATCCTGTCCAAATCTTTCTCTGTCAAACTCCTTAAAGACCTGGATGATGCTGTGCATGTTGGTCTGGAATGCTTCTTCAGCATCTGGAACAGTTGTATAGATAGGGCTGGAGAGATTGGCTTCAGAACGTTCTTCAGAGTACGACCTCTACTTGTAGGATCCAAAGGCTTTGGATCCAAGAAAGCAGTACAAGGTAATGGGGAAACTATCAATGGAGCAGAGCCTGTTGGATCTGAGGAGGACTGTGCATCTGAAGGTGGCCCAAAGAACTTTGGATCTGAGGAGATTGGATCAGAAACCTTCCTCATTTTTTCTAATGGCACCAAAGAGGCCCTCGGGGACTTTTGAAGAGCCTATTTTTTAGGATCTATGCAAGAAATCTGAGTTGTTTTGGAGGGTTTTTCAGGCCCAGAAAAGCCATTAGCAAACTTTTCAATATTAATTTGTTGCATCTGTCTGATAAAACCCAAGGGCTTAAGGAGGTGCAAAGAGAACAAACAGAATTCAACTGTTCAGCCCCGAGACAATAGATACACTTCTTGTGGGAATCAGAGTTGGGAATATTATGCCCACAAGAAGCGTGCTTCTTAAAACCAGTAGGATTGTCGGACATGTTAGTCAGCAAATTTCAGAATATAAAACAGTACCAGATGTAGTAAGGAGAAGGGTAGTGTAACCCAAGGAGGCAATGGGCTTAACACAATCCAGAGAAAAACTATAAGATTGCAGTTTTTTTTTTGTTTTTTTATGAAAACCTAACAGAAAGAGAAAACTCCCTGATGCCAACAGCAGCTAAATAGGAGGGAAAGAGTAGATGATAAGCTTAGCAGTTAAAGAAGAAAGTTTGAGCAGAAACTTTAAGAAAAATTAGCCTTATGAGCTCTAGAACTGGTAACCCCTGTGTAACTTGATTAAAGTGTATCTATCATTCTAAGTCTTTTGGATTAAGCAGTTGGGCTTCAGAAGGTTTGTGGCCTGCACTGTGGTGGCAGGACAGGTAGCTTACATCCTTCTAAGTTGGGAACTGCTGATTGAGGGCTCAGTGTCTGTTATTCTAAAAGTGTATTAGTTTTGGTTTAAGCACTTGGGCTTCAGGCCAGTTATTTTACATTAAGAAGGTTCGTGGTCTGCACTCTTGTGGGAGGAGAGGCTGGACTCTGCCCTTTTGAGCTGGGAATTTCTGGTTAAAGGTTTATAGTGCCTGCATATTTGAATTGTTTCTTACTGAAATTGGTACTCCTTGTTTGCTGTAGCATAGACTAGATCCAGGCCTGCTGAATCTAGCTTTGTTTGTATGCTTGTTGTTTGTTTGCATGTTATTTCCCTGAAACGCTAATTCCACCTAAAGCACGGCTTTTCAGCGCTTCTGTGGATCCCTAGTGATATCTACATTGCTTACTGTACTTATGTCCTTGTTTCACTTGAAAGAAAGTTACTGTTTGTCATTTTTGCATTTAAGTTACCTGTAACACATTGCATTTAAGTTATCTGGCACATGCTCACTAAAGCAATTATATAAGTCAGCACTAAAAAATTAAAAGCACTACACCCTCACAAACTCCCCTTGAGTACCTTGTTCCCCATTGGCCCTTTTTTCAATTATAAAGGAATTCCCAATACTATTCTAGCATGTCCAAAGGTCAGTTGTCAATCTCCTCTCTGGTCCAGCTGGTGAATCTGGGAATCTTGAGACAATGTTACAACTGCCTCATGTACACAGACAACCCTCTCCTCCTCCCAACAAATTCCAACACATGTGAGAGATGCAACCATATAGCCAAACTGGAGGCTAAGCTTTCTCAACTCAGTACTGGCGTAACCAGTCAGGAGGATAAGGAAACCACACTCACTACAATTCCAGTCTCACATAGACCTACCACGACAGCAAACCAAACACATAATCACACAAAAACATACTCGGAGGCTCTAAATAAAAATCTGCCTAAGCAGCAGAGACCTCCAAAGCAGACACCCAAGACACTGCTACCCCAAAACAAAACACGTGCAACACATAGCTCACAAAGCTAGTGTGCCGAACAGTCACAGCCCTTAAGGCTAAACAACACACCTGATACACTTGTAATAGGTGACTCTATCGGCAGGCACACTGATGTCCCGCTCACCAGGCTGAACAAGGAGAAGGTCACGGTGAGCTGCCTGTTGGGTGCTAGGATCCGCCACATAACACAAGCACTCAGGTCACTCCAAGGCAAGTACAAATATGACTCAGTCATTGTCCATGCTGGTGTGAAAGACCTGAGATGTACCTCCCTGGACTACATGAAAAGAGACATAGAGGAGCTCTCTGAGCATGTAGCCCAGGCCGGTATGACCCTGACCTTGAGTAGCATCTTACCCTCACCAAGAATGATGCCACAATATGAAGACAAGATGATCAATTTCAACAATTGGCTTAAGTATTGGTGTCATTCAAAGGGGATCCAATGCCTGTCAGCCTGGGATGACATGCTCGACAGGCCACGATGCTTCGCTAGGGACGGCTTGCACCTGTCACCCCTGGGCTTTCGGATATTGGCAAAGGTTCTTGCTACCCCATAGTGCCTTTTAGGCAAGGCTCAAAAGACAAACCCACCTCCATAGGTATCACAAGGGATAAGAAAATAAGAGTAATGCTACTCAACTCCAGAAGTCTAAACCTCAAGATGCACACACTCGAAACTCTCCTTAGCATGGAGAACATCGATATCTGTGCAGTAACAGAACCCTGGTTCAAGGCTCCCGAGAGCACCCCAGCACTACCAGGTTATACCTCATACCATACTTTTTGGCCCCAAAACTTGGACTGAACCACAAAAGGAAGTGGTAGCACGGCACAGCACGAAGCATCAGAGACTATCCATGTGCAACTAACAGTGGGTAAAACTGCCTTCCAGTTTATAGCCTGCTACAGACCACCCTCCCAAACCCAGGAACCCCACTCAGCCTTCCTGAGAACACTGGAAAATATGAAGGTCTCTCCAAACACCATTATATTGGGTGACTTCAACTACCCAAACATAGACTGGGAGAATTACTCTAGCTCCAACACCCTAGCCCAAAGGTTCCTAGAATTTATAAACTCAGATGCTATGGAACAACTTGTTACCACTCCCACAAGAAGGGAAAACATACTGGACCTGATCATCACCAACATGGGGACTCTATGCTCCAGACCAGAAGTGTATCCCTCACTGGTAAGATCAGACCATAAACTAATCTCACTGGATATTCACATCCTGACCCCACCCCCTGCCCAGAAAACCACAGTGAAAAACTTCGCTAAAGCAAATTTCACACGCCTCAAAACCAAGGTGGAATCCTTCAAAGCCCCCGGGCCTGTGGAAAATACGGTCCAGACAGCAGAATCCTTTATAAATGCATTCTATGAACACCTTCAGGAATGCATGGATCATGCAATCCCAAATAAAACCAAGACCCAATCCTCCAAAGGCAGACGTCCTGTCTGGTGGACCCCAGCCATAAACAAACCATACAATAGAAGGAGGAAGCTACTACATGATTGAGCAAAATCCCAAAAAGGGAAGGCATTTCTGATCAGTATTAGCAAAAAACTACGGGCACTCATAAAATCATCTAAGGCCAGCTTCGAGAGAAAAATTGCACAGGACACTAAGGATAATCACAAGGCATTCTTTAGTTATGTTAGGAACCTGGGTGGGAATTCCCAGATATGCTCAGAATTAGTCAAAGCCATGCTCTAATGCCCCCGACAACATTCCACCCTCCTTTCTCAAATGCACAGCTGAAGGTATTGCTCTCCCTATTAGTATCCTGGTCAACCAATCCTTAAAAGAATCATATGTACCCAAACTTTGGCGTTCAGCCTACATTCTTCCACTCCACAAAGGAGGGAAAAACACCTCCATTTCTAACTTCCGTCCCATAGCCCCACTCTCTCCAATATCCAAAATTCTTGAAAAATGTGTCCACCACCAACTTTTACCCTACTTAACTCAGAATCAGCTACTTACACCCACCCAACACGGTTTCCGTCCCGGCCACAGTACTATAACTGCCCTACTCTCCTTCTTAGAAACTGTTAATCAAGCCCGAGATTCTGTACTTCTTGTATCCACTGTTCTGCTAGATCTTTCTAAAGCCTTTGACACCATCTCCCATTCACACCTTCTCGTTCATCTCTCCAACCTTAATCTCTCCCCTAATACTCCTTCCTGGTTCTCCAGTTACCTTTCTGACAGATCTCAGGCTGTCAGATGGAAGGACTCTATCTCTTCCTTCTTACCCACACCTACCGGTGTTCCTCCGGGATCCATCCTCGGTCCCATGCTTTTCAACATCTTCATAAATAACCTTCACTCTGTCCTCCCTGACACTACAGTCATCCAATATGCTGATGACTCTACCTTAGTTTGTACCTCCCCCAATTTTTCTGAACTTCTGCCTAAAACACAAACAGCTTTTTCCACTACAGAAAACTGGATGCACCAAAACCATCTCTCCCTCAACTCCAATAAATCTAAAATTTTAATTTTCCTCCCTACCAAGACTTCTTCCTTTGACAAAAACACATTCATCATCCTAAGCCAAACCAACTCTCCTATAGAAGTGGTCCCTTCCGCTAAACTCCTTGGCATTACCATTGATGAACACCTCAAATTTGATCTCCACATACAACAAAACATAAAAAAAAACACCAAAAGTTAGGTATGCTCTACAGGAACACTCTATTTCTTTCAAACTCCTCTAGGCACTCCTTAGCTATCTCCTACCTCCTTCCCTCTCTACTTTATGGTGCCCCTCTTCTTACTAATCTGTCTGCTTCACTGACCTCTAAACTCGAAACTTGCTATAATAAGATTTCTAAATTCGCCTCTAACTCCAAAACTTCCACCCACCACTGCCTAACCCTTAAATCTCTGAACTGGTTAGAACTCCCTAACCATCTCAACTATCTTCAACTAACAACCGCTCACAAATTAATATTCTTCCCAGAAAAATGCCCAGCCTTATCCAACATCCTTCCCGCTTACATCCCTAACAGATCGTTAAGATCAGAACACAAAAACCTAATATCCATTCACAGACCTAAACTTCCTGCCGGCCAGCTACTACTATCTTCTCTCTAGGTAGAAAATGGAACTCTCTCCCTCCTTCACTTAGGACTATACCTAACACAGAATCTTTCAAGACCCAACTCTTCTTGCACCTTTCATCCAAATGGAAATGCTCTTGCTTTCACCCTATATAAATTCAAGCGATTCTATACTAAGCCCCTCTCTTCCCCTACTCCAATCTGCTCTCTGATGTCATTCTAAATTCCACCAAAATGGATTTAGTTGACTCTCAGCTGACTGTAAAGATGTAAATACTGCAAATTATGTTCCTAAAAAAAAAAAAATTTCTTTCTATTGCATTGTTCTTACTAGGTACACATGCTGATTGTAAATTTTCTATTGTATTTTTATTTGTGCATTTGTAACTTTGATTGTACTGCTTTGGAGCTTTTCTCCCCGGGTCTCCACTGAAAATGGGTTCTTTGTAGCCCAGTGGACTCCCCCGGTAATCAAACTGAAAATAAATAAATAAAATAAATAGTCCAAAATGACAAAAAATACACCAAACCCACAGACATTGCCAACATCCTAGCTGACAGGTTCAGCGCAAACCACCCCCTCCCCACCAAAAGGGCAAATATCTGTCCCAGCTAAGTGCTGCCCCCCTGACATCTCAGATGCTCAGGTAAGAGCTGCCCTAATGGGACCAGACGGTGTCCCGGGCTGCGTCCTACATGAACTCCAAGAACAGCTAAACCCAAAAATAAAACTACTGTCCAGTCTCAGCCTTACTACAGGATATGTACCCACAGAGTGGCGTACAGCAACAGTGGTCCCTCTCCACAATGGTGGTGCCTCAGTGGATCATGGAAACTATTGCCCCATAAGCCTGACTAGCTTGGTCTGCAAAGCTATGGAAAGGATCATCATGGACCTCATAAATAAAGATATTGGGGACCTACAGACACTGGATCCTACCCAGTTCGGCCTTGTTAAGGGCAGATCCTGCCTCTTAAACCTGGTTGATTTCTTTGAAACAGTCACCAAGGCCATTGACGAGGGGAAGGTGGTAAACACAGCCTACCTGGACCTCGCAAAAGCCTTCGATACAATACCCCACTCGGGCATTATAGATAAGCTCACCAACTTAAATATAAACCCCTATGTCACTAGATGGGTTGCAAACTGACTCAAGGACAGAACCCACATGGTTAGAATTGCTGGAGCCATGTCAGACTCCAAACCAGTTACAAGTGGCATCCCACAAGGCTCAGTCCTGGGACCTCTCTTGTTCGGTATATATTTCTCGGAGGTACAGGCCAACACGGAAGGACTGTGGCTGACCAAGTTCGCATATGACTGCAAAATGGGCGCCATAATCGACTCTCCAGCTGACACAAGCATCCTTCAAAAGGGCCTCATAGAAACAGACAACTGGTGCCAGAGCCATGGCCTCAAGCTAAACGCCAAAAAGTGTATAGTCATCCCCTTTGGCAAAAACAAAGTGCCCACAAATTACCACATAGGTGGTAATCCATTAAGTACAGAAGAAGTAATTGGGGACCTGGGGACCCAAGTTGATAGCAATCTCTCATTTGACAACCACGTAGCCAAAGTGGTTAGAAAAACATTTTACATAGCCCACCTAATCATGAAGGGATTCACATCTAGATCAGGGGAGGTCATCGTGCCTCTTTACTCATCCCTCATCAGGCCCATAATTGAGTACAATGCCCCTTTTGGGATGTACCTTACAAGACACCTGCAGCAACTGGAAAGACCCCAAAAGTACCTCACCAAGGGGATCAAAGGGCTCAAACAGATGCCATATGCTGCCCGGTTAAAGAAACTCCAGCTCTACTCAGTGGCATGCCGCCTGCTCAGAGGCGATCTGTGCCTGATGTATAAAGCCATGTCCAACCCAGAATTAATGGACATGCTGCACCTCAGAAAATCCAAATCCCATCGAGCTACGCGCTCGAGAGACTTGAACCTCAGCACTGAAATAAATAGGACATGTTGGAGGGACAGATTCATAACCCAGAGGCTCCCTTCACTCTGGAATAAAATCACACTCCAGGTTAGGCAGAGTCCCTCATTGACTCTCTTCAAGAGGAATCTTGATGAGTGGATGGGAGATCATAGGTTTACCCCAGGTATCACTTCTGTGTCACTGTTAGACAGAGGCACAGTATACTAACCTCAAAAAAGGGCATAGCAAAATTAATTTAAAATGGGTGGTGAAAGCCAAACACACTCTGGCTAGGCTTATAAATGCCCTAGGGCAGATAGCCTAGTATGAACCTATGAACCACAATGGCAGCAAATGAGATCTGAGGAGTTGAGGATGGAATACAGCATTATGGGTAGACGAAGGAGCTTGAGAATTGGATCCAAACTCTTGCATATGTGGCCGAGTCAGAATTGTGGATCGGATCCTAGACCCATTTGTGAGGAAGAATGAAAAGGACAAATATCAGATCATACTGCTACATTGATAACATGTACATGGATGCATGTTCACGTCTTACCTTTTGTAAGGGGGAACTATTCTGTTTTTTCAAACTATCATGGTATTAAGAAAATGTATTTACAGGGATTAATGAAGCATGGGGTTACGTAG
Organism: Protopterus annectens; assembly: GCF_019279795.1. Classification (NCBI taxonomy): domain Eukaryota; kingdom Metazoa; phylum Chordata; order Ceratodontiformes; family Protopteridae; genus Protopterus; species Protopterus annectens. The sequence goes on along the minus strand of NC_056733.1, from coordinate 856,830,766 downwards.
CTGCCCTTAACCTGTTTTCACCTTGCAGATTCTCTGTAGCAATTCATATTCCATATGTAAATAATAGTGTTTCTTTCACTTTCCTCAGTGTCTGCTTTTATCCTCTGTTGCAACTGGCTCCATGCCAGTAGAAGCTTTTCCCCCTCTTTTGAGCTACTGTGAAACCTCTTACACTCTAAGGCAATGTTACAAAGTGTATATATTTAAAAGTTAAAACTCTCCAGTTTTAGATCTAATAAAGTCTTGAGATGAAAGCACGCTTCTAATATAACTAAAGTCAGATTATTTGAGAAGAATGGAAAGCCTCAGACTTTTTTTGTTTGTTTCTGTATGGGCCTAGGTAACTGTAGATTATTTGCTCAGCTCTTCGTGCATTTACTTGGATTTAGTCTGCTGAGATCTGTATTAACAGGAAATGCACCTACATTTTGAAAATGGGATTACTTTTCAACATTAAGATCATAAAGAAATTGAGACTGAAATTAGCACCAACTTGGAAATCCACCCTTTTGTTGAGGTTTTATGTTTATTTCTGCTTAACAGCATCATTGGGTATGGTAGGTGGGTAGGTGTATACAGGAGTTACCTGATGTGGACTCCCTAGTGTGTGATTTCAGGAGAATCTATATTGTAAGTTCTGGAAACGTCTTTAATTGATAATCTAAATAATTCACTAATCCTTCAGTTTTGTATCCATGGATAGCCACTATAGGGATAGACTGGCAGCACTCTGTGAAGGGAGTTATGCAATTAAGGCTCATATACATAACACAAGCAGAAGGTTATAAATCAAAGCAGAAAGGGATGATGATGAAACAGGGAAGAAACTCAAGAAATAAAGAGAGAGTAGGATTTTAGATGCAGATCCTTAAGGAGAATAACAACCACACATATATTATATTTATAAAGCAATACAAAATATTCTAAGAACTAATTCAACAGGAAAGAGAATTGATCTATAAGGATGAGTGCAAGTAAGGGCACAGAAAATAGGCAAGAGAAGTACAGAATGTACTGGATACAATTAACAAAGAAACCAAGGTACTGGGAGCAAATAACTAATGTGGGAAAATTAAAAGAGTGAGATCAGGCCAAGAAGAATTTTGGAGAGCAGGTTAGAGGCTGCCTTCCATACCAGGGACAGAGTACAGGCAAACACTAAGGGTTAGTGAAGGGCTACGTGAAAGACCAGCTATGGTAGAGCTTTTAGTTGAGTCTAGAAGAGAATCAGCTGTTAAAAATGGATAATTAGTAGGGCATATAAAGTATCACATAATAACTATAGGAATCAAACAGAGGAGGTCAGAAAAGATTGGGAAGAAGACTGGAAATGTAAGTTACCAAGTAACAAAGGAAAGACACCTGTATGGCTCCTAAGTATGCAGCAAAGTCCTGAAAGTTTAAGGTGGTTGCTTGAAGTATTTGTATATGTATTTTTACTCAAAGCAGACTTTGGAAAATTTTTTCTCAGGTCAATAGCAAATACTGGAAGTGTGATGGGAAAAGGAGAGGTAATTGGAAGCAAGCGTCCTGGAAATGTAATGTGTCAGCAGATTTAAAAAATTCCCTATAGAGTGTTTTGTCAGAAATGTTGGGGAAGAAAATCACTGGTGACTAAGGAAATAATTCTTTTGAACAGGGGAACATAGGCTCTGAATTGTCAAGACACAATAAGGCCTTACTATGTTTAATTTTCTGCTGAAAAAGCAATAAGAATAAAATGTAAATCAAAATCTAAACCAACTCTAATTGAGGTAGTGAATATTGTAAAGGAGGTGAAAGAATCTGGAGTGGGATCTTCAGACAAAAAGTAAGGAACAAATGACACAGAAGTAAATGGAATTTGTGGGAACAATATTTGCAGAATAATACTCATGAGGAGGAGGAAGAGAAGTGAGGTTTAGGGGAAGGAAGGAAATGAACACATTCCCCAGGATTCACGAAGCCTCCGTGTAAGAGTTATAACTCTTACACGGAGGCTGCAGTTAAACAGAGTGATGTCAGCATGCTTTGCATATTCATGAGAGCATGCTGAATCACACCTAAGTCTAATACGGTCCGTGTAAGACAGTAGGGGGCGTGTCCGTAGGCTGAGCCCTGCAAGCGGACACGCCCCCAGAAGTGTAAAAGTGCCCAAAGTAAACACCCACAACAGAGTCCACGGAAATGTGAATAAACACAACACAACACATGCCCCCACAGACTATGAACATAAAATATATATAAATGAACATGTTATATATTTTTTTAATTGTAAAGATGTTTAACCATGAGTGCTCATTTGCTGGCGTGCCCGTAGCGCAGCTACAGTTAGCAGTCACTGGGAAAGCATATAAGAACTAAATATGCAAAATAAGCCAGGAAGCAATAGCGTAGCGGTAGAGATGTTGGCTGAAGAGCAGGCATTCATGGTTCGAGCCCCCACAACACCAATTTTTTTTTTCAAAATAAGCAGGAAACAAGTCCCTGACAAATATGTACACATAAAACCACAATTTATGTAAAATGTAATGAAATAGCCCATTTATATTGAAGACATGTGAGGTAACAAAAGAAAAAATGCCAGATGTGCTCATAGCTGAGCTACAGTTTAACAGAGTGAGTGCATGTGCCCGTAGATGAGCAGTGGTTTAACTGGCGCAAAATGAGTGCCTGTAGCTGAGCAGTGGTCTAACACACTAAATCTGTGTGCCCCTAACTGAGCTGAGCGTAATATGCGTGCCGATAGCCAAATGAGGCTTAAACCAGCGTACCCCGTTTGCTGAGCTGCACCGCATAAACAAGCTAACCGACGGGCAACGTTGAGCAAGCCGTATCAAAACTGCCTTTACACAGACACACCCCTCAGCATGTCTAGACAGTCGTGAAAAATAAAAAGCAGTAGCCAGGTTCGAACCCAGGATACTATACACCATAGTCAAGGTACAGAACCACTAAGCCATGACAGCAGTACCTGTAAATGCAATAATAGCTAATATATAGGAATGAATACAAACTAGAGCATGACAATGCAGGTTTACTGAAGTTGATACAATTCCAAAATGGCCAATCACAGATATAAAAGGGAAAACGGACTATATAAGCCCCATAGGCGGGAATACACAGCATAAACGATTGTAGAACTGACCTGCAGGCAGAATGACAGGAGTAGGAGAGGGTAGTCACTTTCGCACAGAGGTGGGGTGTTGAGGAGTCCAGGTACATGGTCTGGCTCCTAGTCCATCATCATGAGGCCCAACTCATGCAGGGCCAGGTCCTCTGGGGAGCATACAGGGCTGAGGCGTGGGACCGGTTGGCTCATGATCTCACCAGTGCCACAGGGATTCCAAGGACTGGTGAACAGGTCCGTCACCACCATGCGGACCTGAAGAGACGCAAGCAGGACCAACTGAACCTTTGGATCCAGGAGGCCCGGCAAACACCCAACGCCCACTACTGAGTAAGTAACATTTAATTATGTATGTAAGAAATTAAACTAGCTGATATTATGGAGATGTGTATTCCAATATTACTTCATTTATATTACAGCTGCAGGTGTCCGTTCTGCGAACCGCAGAGCCTATGGCGATAGGCTGGTGCGGTTGCGCCACCAGGCAGGTCAGTAATCCACTACCAGTAACTGTAAAGAAATATAAAAGTATGACAGTCAGCAAAAGAGTGCAGTGTAGTCAGTAAGGAATAGAATCTGCAAGTAACAGTGTGAAAGTGTATGCAAGTATTGCTTGATTACAAAAGTGTGTTTCAGCCTGTAAGTTTAACCTAAACATGAAACTGTGCAACATATATTCTGAAATAAAAATGCCCTGCCTGTAAGAAAATAGTACACAACCTGCAGCAGGCTGAAAAGTATAGCTGCAGAAGATGATGAAATTACATGTGTGAAATATATCCCTGTGGAAATACTGAAACATGACAGAAGTGAGACTGCTGGAAAGGATTGTAATAACTACTGGTAAAACATATCAATAAAGCCTAGAAGTACCATCCTGAATAGTAAAATGAAAGCAAGTGAGAGAGTGTGAGAAAGTGTCATGAATCCAGCAATACAGTAGTAATAACCCCTGAATAAAGTATACTGCAGTCAAGACAGAATGAAATGCATGTGAGATTCAAAACCAAACAGCAAAATCTGTTCAAAGTGTTGCTGCATCTGGAATGTGCATCCCAAAATCTGGATATGTTGCTCTCAGTCTGCAATATGCAGATAGGATGTTTGTCTGATATACCAAACATCCACACTTGTCTACAGCTATATAAAGCAAATGTAGCAGGATGATGTAGCTGAACAAAGCTAGATATGAATGTGTATGAAGAACCAGAAAATGTATATTGATGTTGCAGTAACAGTCCTATCACCAAGTTGAAATAGTTATCATGTAGGAAACTGTAGTTAGAACAGTAGTGTGTATATAACTGTAGCTATTAGAAATGTACAGCATATGCATTGTTATTCGAAGGTGTTAATATTACTTTCTTCACCCCACCCTATAACCACATATAACCCATTCCACGTGAAAATGGTATGTGCAATCAGAATTAACACCCCTGGACGTTTGTCCTGTTGTGTCATATATATTTGCATGTCTGTTGATGCATCTGCCCTGTTCATACATCCACACCTGATGGCCTGTTGCCATCAATTAACCCTGCATGTTGTTGGACTGTGCATTTCTGTTCAAATTATGCATGTGTTATGCACGCTGTTCAATGGTGTGAATATCTGGGTGTTTGGTTAATGGGAATACTAATGCATGCTGTTACAACTAATTGTGAATGGTATTATATGTCACTAACCCAAACTGTCATGACATAATGCAAAACATAGTACGACAGGGAAGGCGGGTTCCAGCGGACCCACCTCTCCCACCTCAGCTGGCGAGTGCACCTGGCACTAGTGCCGAGTCCGGACCCTCCTCCGGTGGCCCTGTACCACCTGCGGGTGGAAGCGCTGCAGGGGATGGGGCTCACCCCCCCTCTGCAAGTGTGGCCGGAGGAGGACCACCACTCATGCTCCGTAGCGTCCGGACTGTGGTGCGTAGGGAGATTCAGGGCTCTGTTCTCGAGCCCCTACGCCAGCTCGAGGCACGGGTGGAACAACTAACGGGCATACCTGTTGCCCTGCCTACACAGCCCCCCAGCACAGCCCCGTCCTGGGCAGTGAAGGAACAGTGGCAACTGCCTATGGGTGGGGATATCAGTTCCACTGTTGCCATCTGTGGGCTCATGGGCTCTGGATATCCAAACCTCCATCCCCGTCAATTGTGTAACCCCCCCACATGTGTCATACACCACCCCTGTATGCGTCTTGTTTGTCTTGTCTGTTTACCTACCCAACCTACCTCCCCAGCTGTACCGACTTCCTTCACCTGACATACCACTCTCACCTGAAAAAAAAGGGCACTCTGTACCCACAAAAAATTTATGCCCCATACATAGCTGCCCATTCCGCACACATGTCTACTGGACATGGAACCTATCAATTACAATTGGCTGTACAACAAGTATTATTGTTGTCCTGACACCTCTCTCAGGGGTGGAAGGTTTCAAATGTCACACCAAATTACATACATATGCACAGCTGTTGCTGATGAAGAAATGGGCAGCTATGGGCCTTACCTACATCCCTCCTGCACATCCCAAGCTTGTTTCCCTACTGTCTTACCCTCTTTGTGACCCCTTTTCACCACTTTCCTGTCTCCCCATTTTCTTTTCTTTCAAAGAAAATAGCTGGTGTCTTAAAGAGTAAGCACGTTTAAGCAGTTGTAAGCGGGTGTGCGTGGAGCTAACCGCCAGTGCGCATGCGTAAGCTCCGTGCAAACCAGCGCTAACCCGGTTACAACTGCTTAAAAGTGCCTTAGTCACTTTGATTGACAGGTCCTGTACTCAGTTCAAAAGCAAAATAAAATCTCACTGTGAGTCCCGAACCCAGGACCTTGGAAACAGTAGTCTGCATGACTTACCACAAAGCCATGACTCTTATACAAGAACATTGTGCTAAAATAAATATATCATGTAATAGTAGGAATGAATGTAAAGGGAATATAGATGTGTAGTACACAAAGCATGCCATTTAGACTTACTATCAAAACTAGTGGATTTCGATAATAGTAGTGTGTGAACAGAAACAGCCATGCTAGTTGGAAGCTAGTAGGTAATAATGTCACTATAGCACCTTGCAAGCCACACACATACTCACAGCAGGATAAGCACTGCCCATACCCCACAACCTCTTACAGGAACACATCTGGACCAAGTAATAAAATATGTGGAGCAAAGGCCCAACACCAGGGACACATTACAAATAATGTTACAACAAACGCAGGCAGTTCAGAGAGTAACAGGGTCTGCACTTTGTGGGATGTTTGGAAGGGTATGCAGTCTGAAACTTGAATGTTTGTCACCATATTCTGACTTGAGCCCAGAGTGACTTGCCAGAAAAAGGTGTGCATGAGATATTGACTAAATTATGAGGCAGAAATGTGGACAACTTGCAAATATCTGTACACATGATGGGTCTGACACCACCATATTTGAATAGTTAAGAGCCTAGACATAGCAACAGTGAATGACTTACAGGGATGCCCCACAGACCCCATGTGAAATGTACAAACCGTAGGCAGAAAGGTGTAACACATACAATGGTAACTATGGAGTCCTGAAAGTATTCATCACTTGAATGGCAGAAAAAGCGTAGTAATACATATGCTCATGCTAACCCACAGTCACAACTGCAGCATACCAGACATTTTAATGGGTGTATCCCACTGATATGTACCATTCCATGAGGCACATAACAGATGAACCTGAAAGTCTCTGGGGCCTGCTAAGCAGCATACTCAAATACCCTAATAGATGTCAAGGCCCACACCATGGCCAGACCACACTGCATGCTGTAACACCCTAGCAGATATAGCAAGCATTCCAAGGTGTGAATGTACATGGAAAATAGGAAAGCTACAGCAGCACACTACAGTCAAGACACCTAGCAGGCATACAAGTAGTGACTGTAAAGGGCAACTATTGAAGCCTTTGCAACAAAGTGCAAGCAAAAGTGAAAGGAAAGCACACACACATTAACAGTAGTAGTAGTTGTAGGTGTCAGTGTACATACACAGTTAGTACAGGAAACTGGAGAAATGAATGGAGGAATGTTAATCTACAACACACCTGGAAATATGAGAGAGATACCAACCTTTACACTCACAGAACATTGTCCACAGCATAACAGCATGGTCCCTGCCCTTAAAATCTGAAAGGGCTACGCCTATCTCACATACCTTTTTATAGCACTGTTCTGAAATCACAGTGAGAACTGCAATCAGTACACAACTGGCTGCATGCAATTAGCAAATGCTGGCTAACAATTGGTGCAGAGGCCATCACATGGGCATATGCAGATACCTACAAAAGTATGCTGTACTCCCAGTCCACACATGCAATACTTTCATTGCACCCTGAGAAGGACGTGAGTGACAGACAGAGAGAGAGAGACAGAGACAGAGAAAACTGCAATTAAGCAGACACAAACAAATTGTTCAGCAACAGCTACCTGAAAGCTGACAACTGGGAAGTGGAGCAGCAGGACAGAGAACCAGACAGCAACACAAGCAGCTGCGACAAACACAGGTAATGTAAAGTAATACTATAAAGGTCTACATACTGTGAACCCTCCATATGTGTCATTGGTCTGTATCCATATGTATATGAAGATGTGTAAAGGGCAGGGGACATACAGCAACTATCAGTGAAGGCTGTACATACATTTGTATGTGAAAGCATCTATGTGCACATATCAATGTTGGTTGATTGTAGGTTGTAGTGCCATGTACAAAGTAGGTTTCACGGTTATGTATGTTTAGCAGTATGTCAGTGTGTGTATACAGTATGGTAGACAAATATGTTGATATACCTAACATATGGATACGTATGTATGTCAACATATGTATGTATATATATATATATATATATATATATATATATATATATATATATATATATATGATATGCATATATGTATACATACATAGAGAGAGATGTAGGAATACATAGACAGATGTAGACAGAATATTGTACAAACATATCTATGTAATGCACACATACACATATAGATATATGTAGATACATATACATAGACAGACTGATCTGACTATCTACAGGTATGACTGTATATGACGACCTGCAACACGGCCTGTCCCACCCCCTCTGTCACTCACACCCCCTCTGTGTCCCCCCTCCACATCTATAGCAATATATGTACATCAATATATATATGTATACGGGCACATATATATATATATATATATATATATATATATATATATATACATATAGATATATCTATATACAAATATATATATATATATATATATATATATATAGAGAGAGAGAGAGAGAGATGTATATAAATTCTGAGTGAGGCACATATGTACAGATGTATTGCAACAGGTGCCTGGTGACAAAGGCATGGAGTGAACACCAGTGTCAAAACCGGAGTACCATACCACATTCCAGATCACCTACACCAGTAACCACCAGATATACCCTTTTCATTTGTTTATATTTAGTAATTGATTATTGATCTATTAATGATCAGTATATATACACATCTTTTTGCCTTTGTATTAATGCTTAATTTTACTTGGTAGTTTATATTTATATCCCTATTAGATATTATCAATTGGGCACATACATATATATAAATACAGTTATACATGCCCTTTTTAGTATCTAGTGCAGTTGTGAAATCATTTATTTTCCATATTCATTTTTTAAATAAAGCACTAGATCACCATCGATATGAGGAGACATTTACATATGAAAAATTTTTTTATCGTTAGTATTTTATAGTTATATATATATATATATATATATATATATATATATATATATATATATATTGATGAGAGTAGTTTATATATGTTTATATGTGTTTACATATGCGTTTTTATTCATATATTCGTATTTATATATAAGTATTTTTTGAGATATTTTAAGACTTAGTTTAATAAAAATTAAACATTTATGAATTAGATAGCCATAGTATTAATACTGAAGTTGAGTGTCATTACAAATAAGTGCTTTTTATGACAACTAGATGAATGACTTTTAAATATTGTTTTGGAGCAAGGTATGCATTATATATTACATGTTATTATGTATACCTAGGGTTCATATTTAATATATGTTTTGGATAACAATATATCAGCATTATCCTATAAATGTTACCCAATTATACTACATGGTTTTGAATATATACAATCCACATTTGATTTTTTATATCTATCTTTATGTTTATTTATATACATAAGTAAACATAAGTATATATATGTTTATATTTATTTTGTTCGTGTATTTTTTATTTTTATTTTTATTCATACCATATATTTATGTATTTATTTATTTACTTGCTCACTGCAAATTAGTTGCCTATTAAGTTCTTTGGCCCTACATAATAAGAGCTGTATGTATATGAAGGAAAACACATAAAATATATAATTTAGTCATTCACTTAGTGATCATTGCTTGTTCTAATGTTGGCGTTTATAATAAGAAGAAGTTAGTACTTCTGATAGACCCACTATGCGTGCTGTTCCTTGAATCCTATGAATTTAGATGTGAGCACTTTAAAATCAGAAATTGTTCAATTATTGCTATTTAATTGATGTCATTAACTGGGAATCCCACCACATTCAGTATTTAAATGCACCTTTGTATGTAAAAAGTTATCTGAAGAAGCGTAGCTTTGAACTACGCAAAAGCGCTCATCATTTCCTCAATAAAATTGGCGTTCGTTTTATACTGTGTTTGCTGTTTGAATATCTGAGTTAATAGAAGAAGACACACATCATGGTTGAACATCCTGCTACTTTTTATCTATAACCACCAGATATGTGATTGGCTGTCCACCACTGCATATATCAGGGGTGAACAGGGTCATAAATGTGTACAATAGTGGCCCCAATGATATTCACAGTGGCACACTATCCCTGGAATACCTGCACATGGTATGTGTCAGCGGACATGGTGTGTCAGCTATGGACATGTAGGTCGGTGTACCCCTCCACACCACATAATGGATGCCATGGTATGGACCTCACATGACAGCTACAGATATGGAGAAGGACACAGTGTACAACACTGTCACAATGCACTCAAACACATTACCAATGCACAGTGACTGACAACACCACAGAGTACACATATGCTACCCACATAGAGGTTACCACTCCCGGATTTACATATGTAAGTCACACCCATGACAGATGTCCAACAACCATAGTAACACCTCACACCATCCACAACCTACATGTCTGCTGTGTGTCGTCCGTGCCACTGCAATATAGTGCACATGTGGAGGTAAGAGTTCCTAACCACAGATAAGACATACCCTGCAATAAACCACACAGTGTTAAGAAGCAAGACTCCCCATGAGTACATGTCACACATACCCCTGCTGAATGTTAGTCAGATAGGTAATATGCCATATGAGTCACCCTGTGTAACTGTGTGGCAGCAGCAGGTACCATCACACCACATGTGTCACAATGGTCAGGGTAGCAGAACAGTACGCTGCTGTAGTCCCAGGGGCAATAGCATATTGTATAGTATTGTATTGTAATGTAATGTATGGTGTTGTATTGTATTGGTATGTTGAGGTGCCTCCTTCGTGGAGTGGAACCACTGCTGCTGTGCGCCAGTCTACAGGTACATATCCTGTAGTCAGGCTAGTGTTACATAGCACTTCTATATGTGTGTTTAGCTCCTGTCAAAGTTTATGTAGCATGCAACTGGGGATACCATCAGGTCCCATTCATGTTGTGTATTCTGCTGTCCTGAGGGTGGCTCTCACCTGGACATCTGTGATGACAGGGAGGTTACAGTCAGCTGGGATAACTATGTCTTATTTTGGGGAGAGGGCGGGACACCTGCACTGAACCTGTCTGCCACAATGTTGTCGATATCTGTGGTGTCAGTGAAATATTTGTAGTTGTGTACTAACTATGGGCATAGAGGATGGATCCTGACCAGGTTGCTAACATAACTGAAGAAGGCCTTCTGGTTATCTGTAGTGTCCCTCTTGATTTCCCTCTCAAAGTTGCCCATGGATTTTGTATGATGGAAAATAGATCCTTACTAGTGCTGCTCAGACATGCCCTCCCTTTATGGAATTATGCTCTGTCTTGCAGTAGCTTCCATCTTCTGTAATACAATCTGTCTATGGCTGGGGTCCACCAGACAGGATGCTGTCCCTTTGTGGAGAGTGTCTTGGTCATATATGGGATTGCATGATCCATGCATTCTCGGAGATGTCTGCAATTGTGTAGGGGTCAGCATTGTGGGTTGTATCTGCCACTGGCCCAGTGGGCTGAAAGGATACCATGTCACTGTTACAAAGTGTAAAGTTTGTATCTGTAATGTTATGCACTATAGTCGTTTGTGCTGGTGGTGGAGGTGGGATATGTATATCCAGGGCAATCAGTGTGTGGTCAGCTCACAGTAGTTGATGATGTAAGCCATACAGTACCTAGATACAAACAGTGTTCTGACTGCTGGGGTTTGGTAGTATGTCGTATGGAGTGTGCCAGGTACTGTTGCACAGTTGCTGGCTGAGCACTGATACCTGGCCATCTACATGTGTATCCACCAATAGACAGACAGATGCTACATATGTGAGATATGTTGTATCATAACAGTCGAATAGCATGTGTAGTATGTGTGCCAAATTCTGCTGACATATATTGCTGATACCAGGTTATTTTCTTTCCCAGGTACATGGCCCACCCATGGAATCCCACCTACTCCACAGCTGAGGATGAGGAGATACACCACAGCCTGGTGCGGGATTATGCAATACTCTTTTCCCGCACCAGCCAGAATCAGCAGGAGAGGGCTGCACTGCGGCAAGACCTTGTCCATTGGGTAAATGACATAGGCACGCATAATAGGACATATGAGTAGGTACGACATCACTGCAGTGATTTAATCAGACATGTCCGTCAGCGTGCATCGGATATCCACAGGCAACAGGTTGCCACAGGTGGTGGGGTGGCTACACATCCCCCACTCACCAGACTGGAGGGACTACTCATGAGTGTAGTGGCTCCAGTCCGCCAGCAACAACAACAGCAGCAGACATGCATTATGATTCATAGGTTCATAGGTTTATACTAGGCTATGTGCCCTAGGGCATTTATAAGCCTAGCCCAAAGTTTTGTGGCTTTCACCGCCCCTTAAGTTTGAAGGGTACTATGCCCATTATTTTACCGTGTCTCTGTCCAGCAGTGACACTGAGGTGATCCCCAGGGTAAACCTGCGATCTCCCATCCATTGGTCAAGATTTCCCTTGAACAGGGCCAGCGAGGTGCTCTGCCTCACATGTACCGGGATTCTGTTCCACAGCATAGGGAGTCTCTGGGTGATGAATCTGTCCCTCCAGCACGTCCTATTTATAACTGTGTTAAGGTTTAAGTCTCTTCCTCTTGTATTTCTTATGGATTTAGATTTTTTGAGGTGGAGCATGTCCATCAATTCCGGGTTAGACATGGCCTTGTATGTCAGGCACAGGTCACCTCTGAGCAGACGGTATGTGACTGAATAGAGCTGAAGTTCCTTCAGTCGGGCAGCATAAGACATATTTTTGAGACCCTTTATCCTCTTGGTGAGGAACTTTTGGGGCCTTTCGAATTGCTGCAGGTGTTGGGTAAGATACATTCCGAATGGGGCATTGTACTCAATCATTGGTCTGATGAGTGATGAGTACAGGGGAACAATGACCTCCCTTGATCTAGATGTGAATCCCTTCATGATCAGGTGGGCAATGTAGAAGGTTTTCCTAACTACCTTGGCAACGTGAGTGTCAAATGAAAGGTTACTGTCAACCTGGGTCCCCAGATCCCTGATAACCTCTTCTGTGCTTAGTGGATTGCCACCTATATGGTAGCTAGGGGTAACCCTGTTTTTCCCGAAGGGTATGACTATGCATTTTTTGGTGTTTAACTTTAGGCCATGGCTCTGGCACCAGTTATCCATTTCTATGAGACCCTTCTGAAGGATATCTGTGTCTGATGTGTTTTCAACTATGGCGCCCAGTTTGCAGTCATCTGCAAACTTTGTCAGCCATAATCCTCCTGTGTTTGCCTGTACTTCTGAAAAGTAGATGCTGAACAAGAGGGGGCCCAGGACTGAGCCCTGAGGGACGCCACTTGTGACCGGCTTGGAGTCTGACATGGCGCCAGTCACTCTGACCCTGTGGGTTCTGTCACTTAGCCAGTTTGCAACCCATCTTGTGACGTGTGGGTTTACATTTAAGTTGATGAGTTTTTCTATGATCCCCGAGTGGGGTATTGTGTCGAAAGCTTTTGCAAGGTCAAGGTAGACTGTGTGGACTGCCTTGCCCTCATCAATGGCCTTGGTGACTGTTTCAAAAAAATCAACCAAGTTTAAAAGGCATGATCTGCCCTTGACAAAGCCAAACTGGGTTGGATCCAATGTCTGTAAGTCCCCTATGTCTTTATTTATGAGTTCCATTATGATCCTCTCCATAGCTTTGCAGACTAGGCTTGTCAAGCTGATGGGGCGGTAATTTCCAGGGTCAGTGGAGGCACCGCCTTTGTGAAGTGGGACCACAGTTGCCGACGCCACTCCTTGGACGTATCCTGAGGTGAGGCTAAGATTAAACAGCTGCCCTAACAGCGGGTTTAATTCCTCATTGAGTTCGTGGAGCACAAAACCGGGGACACCATCTGGTCCCATAGATGCTGTGTTTTTTGCCTTGGAGAGAGCAGTTTTCACCTGAGCATTTGAGATGTGTGGGAGGCTACAATCCGCTGGGATAGATATCTCTCCTTTTGGGGGGGAGGGGGGGGAGAAATTTGCACTGAACCTGTCAGCCAATATGTTGGCAATGTCTGTTGGTTCAGTTGATGATGGAGGCTGGAGCCACGCAGCAGCAAGACAGTGAACGTGCAGGTAATATGCCATATGTATAGTTGACTGTTGTGTACACTGGTAGTTAATGCATGTGTGAGGTGTGTCCTTGGGTTGTAGCTGTCACCATAGTATTTAATGTGCAAGTGTGATATCCTCAATATTAGCAGCTGACCTGTGAAAGGCGACTGTTGTGCTACTGACCTGTATCATACTCAGTAACAATGGCACAGTTGTGCCCACTGACATTAGTTTCTTCACGTCTGCAGGACCCTCTGGTATAACAGCAATGCAGCCTATCCATGCTGGTGAGTGTGTATTAACAATTCCTGTAATAGTGTTGATAGTAATAGTACTATTTGGCTCACTTAGTAGTGCTCTTTGTATGCATGTAGGTGTGTCTGTGTCTGTGTGTTCATATCATGCATACTGAGTACTGTACAATTGTGTGAAACTGCGTGCATGTGTGCATGTGTGCACGTGTGCATGTGTGCGCATGTGTGCACCTGTGCATGTGTGCACGTGTGCATGTGTGCATGTTTGCACGTGTGCATGTGTGCACCTGTGCACCTGTGCATTTGTGCACCTGTGCATGTGTGCACCTGTGCATGTGTGCATGTGTGCATGTGTGCATCACTGGTAATGTGTAGACATTGTAAACTGTGTTTCCTGTTTCTCTCCCACAGGTTCTGTTGCTGCTCTGGTGTCATGTAGCAGGGAATCTGAATCAGGTGCCATGGGTACTGATAATAATGACATCTGTGTAATGGCACAGGAAAGTATGCCAGGGTCCGCCATTGGTCAGCCGATTGACAGTACACAGCTGTCGACCCCATCAATGCGCACAGTTATCCTGCCAATACACCCTTTGTCACCAATGTCCCTAGGTGATGGACAGCATACAGTGGGCATTGACCAGGGTCATGTGGTATCTGTGGCACATGCCTCCCCACACAGCAGCCATAGGCATGGCCCAGAGATGGTACCACACAGACAGATGTCCAGGGGTTCTCGTGGGAGCATCCGTGGGCGTACTGCCCCTGTCAGATGTGCCCACAGAGGTCTTACAACCTCAGCTATGTTTCGGGCTGTCATGCAGGCACAGTCACGTATGGAACAGTACACCAGACAGGGTCTGAGGGAGCTGACAGCATGTCGCACAGCCATGACTGACAGTATGCGTGACATTGCGGCTGCCATCCGTGATTTCACCGATGTCATAGACAGACGTTGTGGGGACATATTAGACCAGTTCCACAACCACATGTCCATGAGCCAGGGCGATGGTGGGCGGTTGAGGCATCAACGTGGCCGTATGCCAGCAACAGCAGCAGCTGGCAGTCGTCGTGGACGACAGCAGGGCCGCGGCTGCCCCCATAGTGCCAGCAGCAGCCCCAGCAATGCTGGGTCTGTGCTGTCATCAGACCGCCCCAGGAGACCACGTGCACGTGGCTCTGGCCAGGCCCGACAGGGATCTGTGTCCAGTCAATGAACACCTGCTTCTGATGACAGTACCCAGTCTGGGTTGGTACTGGATACGGTCCGTAGCACCCCTGCAAGGCACAGGTACCGTGTCCATGGCCAGAGACACTGATCTGTATGACCTGGCAGGTACAGTCTGTGGCTGTCCACAAACACCAGTATATGGCAGCCATGAGGTGGAACTGTGTGCATCCATACACACATGCGAATTGACAACACCTAGGGCTACCGCATACATGCACACACTGCATCAACATTGCCCCACCTTCTACTGCTGTCCCTCACCAACACACATACACATACATGTCAATTGGTGGTATCGGTGGCTGACTCAGGCATACCAAGTTCACACCCTGTGCATATGATGAAACTCTGCCACCTCCTGCAATCTGTAACAACTGTGCAGGTACAGGTTAACATGTTGCTGATGCACAGGGTGACCACATAGATGTGTAGTAATAGTATCATGTTGTTAACAGTACTGTGTGCTGAATTAATTGTGGGTATATCACATCATGCCTGATGCAGTAAGTTTGTGATTGTCATGTCCTGTTGTCTACACCCATGGTAAGTACCATAGTGTAGCATCTGCACATGTTGGCATACTGGTGGTAATGATGTCAACAGAAGGCTACATACATAGGTAGCACAGGGGATAAGGTAATGAATGTAGTAATACACAATGATGGACATGTAAATTGCAAGTGGCATGTTGCCCACACTGGACTCTGCAATGCAGATGTTTGAGGATGTTGATATGTGTGCAGTACTACACGACTGGTACAGGACACACAGGAGCACCCTAGCACTGCATGCTCACATCTCATACCATGCTAGACAGCCCCAACCCACATAACTAACTGTCACAGGAGGGAGAGTTCCCATATATGTCAGGGATACTGTGGTGGCAGGCCAGGTAGCATACATCCTACTAAGTATGGAACCACTGAGTGAAGGCTCAGTGTCTGTTATTTGACATGTGTATTACTGCAGGTATGAGCACATGGGTTTCCATCCAGTTATTGTACATCCTGACAGTACATGGTCTGTACACTTGTGTGCACTGAGACTGGACCCTAGCCATCTGACCCGTGTATGTCCATGTACATGTGCATAGTGCCTGCATATTTGGAACTGGAACTGGTACAGCTTGTTTGTTGTACAATGGACTACATGCAGCCCTGTTTACTGTAGCTTTGCTTGCATGCATGTTTGCTTGCAATTACCCTGGAATACTGATCACACCTGCAATGCATAGTTATAGAGCTTCTGTGGACTCCTAGTGTCATCTGCATAGCTTACTATATGTATGTCCATATCCCACTTGACAGGATGTCACTGTTTGTCCTGTTCACCTGTACATTGCCTGTGACACAGTGCATATGACTTACCTGGCATGTGTCCACATGAGCAGTCATATATGCTACTGCTAACTAATCACAGGCACTACACCTTCACATATTCATCTTCTGTTGAACTACCTGCTTCGCTAGGGATGGTCTGCACCTGTCACCCCTGGGCTTTCAGATATTGGCAAAGGCTCTTGCTACCCCCATAGTGCCTATGTTAGGCAAGGCTCAAATGACAAACCCACCTTCATAGGTATCACAAGGGATAAGAAACTAAGAGTAATGCTACCCAACACCAGAAGTCTAAACCTCCAGATGCATGCACCCAAAACACTCCTTGGCATGGAGAACATCGATATCTGTGCAGTAACAGATGCCTGGTTCAGGGCTACTGAGAGCACACCAGCACTAACAGGATTAACCTGGTTGATTTCTTTGAAACAGTCACCAAGGCCATTGATGAGGGGAAGGTGGTTCACACAGCCTACCTGGACCTTGCAAAAGCCTTCACAACAATACCCCACTAGGGCATTCTAGAGAAGCTCACCAGCGTAAATATAAGCCCCTATGTCACTAGATGGAGTGCACAGTGGCTCAAGGACAGAACCCACATGGTTAGAATTGCTGGAGCCATGCCAGACTCCAAACCAGTTACAAGTTGTGTCCCACAAGGCTCAGTCCTGGGACCTCTCTTGTTTGGTATATATATTTATTGGAGGTACAGGCCAACACGGACGGACTGTGGCTGACCAAATATGCAGATGACTGCGAACTGGCCACCATAATCGACTCTCCGACACAAGCATCTTCCAAAGGGGCATCATAGAAACAGACAACTTGTGCCAGAGCCATGGCCTTCAGCTGAACAGTGTTTAGAAAGGGGAATGTGCATCCTGTAGTCTGTTCACCTAGTTGCCAAAAGGGACATTGTCCTCACACACACTAACCCCCCTCAGCCAAAAACACACACTTGCCATTTGCAGGATTCAAACCCCTATCTGACTATGTTATGACACTCGAGACAGACACATTAGCAGAGTGCGCATTACTGGGAGGCTTCCCTTCTCTTGCTGTACTTATATGGTGCTGACATCATCAGTGTTTAGAAAGGGAAATATGCATCCTGTAGTCTGTTCTCCTAGTTGCTAAAAGGGACAGTTCCCTCACACACAATTACCCCCCTCAGACAAATGCACACAGTTGTCATTCACAGGATTCCAACCCCTACCTAACTATATTATGACACTTGAGATAGACACATTAGCGGAGCGCGCTATTCACATTACTGGGAGGTTTTCCTTCTCTTGCTGTACTTATAGGGTGCTGACATCATCAGTGTTTAGAAAGGGAAATGTGCATCCTGTAGTCTGTTCACCTAGTTGCCAAAAGGGACAGTGTCCTCACACACACTAACCCCCCTCAGCCAAAAACACACACTTGCCATTTGCAGGATTCAAACCCCTATCTGAGTATGTTATGACACTCGAGACGGACACATTAGCAGTGTGCGCTATTCACATTACTTGGAAGTTTCCCTTCTCTTGCTGTACTTATAGGGTGCTGACATCATCAGTGTTTAGAAAGGGAAATGTGCATCCTGTAGTCTGTTCTCCTAGTTGCCAAAAGGGACATTTCCCTCACACACACTAACCTCCCTCAGACAAACACACACACTTGCTATTTGCAGGATTCAAACCCCTACCTAACTATATTATGACACTTGAGACGGACGCATTAGCAGAGCATGCTATTCACATTACTGGGAGACTGTCCTTCTCTTGCTGTACTTATAGGGTGCTGACATCATCAGTGTTTAGAAAGGGGAATGTGCATCCTGTAGTGTGTTTTCCCAGTTGCCAAAAGGGACATTTCTCTCCCACAGACTTATACACACACCAACCCCACTCACACACACACTGAGCATTTTCAGGATTCGAACCCCTACCTAACTATGTTATGACACTTGTGACGGACGCATTAGCGGAGCGCGCTATTCGCATTACTGGGAGGTTTCTCTTCTCCTGCTATACTTATAGAGTGCTGACATCATTGGTGTTTAGTAAGGGGAATGTGCATCCTGTAGTCTGTTCTCCTAGTTGCCAAAAGGGGGATTTCCCTCACACACACTAACCCCCCTCAGATAAATACACACACTTGCCATTAGCAGGATTCAAACCCCTACCTAACTATGTTATGACACTGGAAATGGACGCAGTAGCGGAGCACGCTATTCACATTACTGGGAGGTTTCTCTTCTCCTGCTGTACTTATAGAGTGCTGACATCATCTGTGTTTAGAAAGGGGAATGTGCATCCTGTAGTGTGTTTTCCCAGTTGCCAAAAGGGATATTTCTCTCTCACAGACTTACACACACACCAACCCCACTCATACACCCACACACACACTGAGCATTTGCAGGATTCAAGCCCTTACCTAACTATGTTATGACACTTGTGACGGATGCATTAGCAGAGCGCGCTATTCACATTACTGGGAGGTTTCCCTTCTCCTGCTATACTTATAGAGTGCTGACATCATTGGTGTTTAGAAAGGGGAATGTGCATCCTGTAGTGTGTTTTCCTAGTTGCCAAAAGGGACATTTCTCTCCCACAGACTTACACACACACCAACCCCACTCACCCACACACACACTGAGTATTTGCAGGATTCAAACCCCTACCTAACTATGTTATGACACTTGTGACGGATGCATTAGCAGAGTGCGCTATTCACATTACTGGGAAGTTACTTTTCTCCCGCTGTACTTATAGGGTGCTAACATCATCGGTGTTTAGAAAGTGGAATGTGCATCTTGTGGGGAGGCAGACACCAAGCACACTCAGGCTTAGCTGTCATTCCCTAGGGCAAACAGCCTAGTGTTGACCTCTACACCCATATGTTTAATTGTCAAATGCACATTATTTGTTGCTGGTAGACTGTTTGCACATCTTTATTGCCATAGCATTCCCTGTTTGTATGAACAACTTGTGCATCTGTGGAAGATGTTTGCATATGGGAGGGATCCACTATATCACGTATGTCTCTTGTAGTCATTTAACTGTGTGAACTGGGCAGACTGCTGTAATGTGGTTGGTTCCTGGAATAACACATAAAAATACCAGATATGTGTGTCCAACTGCTAAACTGAGATTTGGCCTAAGTGTGTGAGCATGCCCAGTTCAGCCTTCCCATGGCATGTTGTCTGACATATGTCTCATTTATCAAAGTGTGTGAGCATGCCCAGTGTGAGCATTCCATATGTTGGACTCTGCAGCCCACCACATTTGTGGATGAGTGTGAACTTCAACAAATATCACCCGTTTATGGTTGTGTGTTGTGTGTCATGTTGTGTAGTTACTGTACAACTGCTTTGTGTGTGAACACAACAGGATTATACTGTGCCTGCAGTGTTTGCATGGGATACTTTGCATGCAGTTGTCAACATCCTTTCACACTGACCTAACACTGTAGTACTGTATAGTGTACTGGTAGTACTTTGACTGTGGTGGACAGTATCCTGGGCTTTAATGCTATCACTGCTTTACATTTCGATAGTGAGCACAACAGCCTGGTTAGGGGCCAGTTGTGTACATCTGACCATGTTGCATTCTGTTCAGATATGAACTACTTAAACCAGGCTTGTCCAACATTGGTAGTGTATTCCACAACATAGGTGTACATTTGCAAGCACTAGCGATGTGCCCTAGTCCATGTCTAATGCTAGTTGGACAGTGTGTTTGTCCTTCAACACACATTGTAAGTGGAGTTTGCCATGACATATGTCATGGTTAGTATACTGTGCCTCTGTCTACCTGTGACATGACAGTGATACCCAGGATAAAGCTACCATCTCCCATCCACTCATCAAGATTCCTATTGAGGAAGATTGATAAGTGACTCTATGGGTAGCCTGTACTGGGGGTTCACTCATGGGTGGGGGTGGCTTCTGTGTTATGGATCATGCAGTACAGCTTGTCCTATGTAAGTCAGTGCTGGGGTTTAGGTCTCTCATGTGCATAGCTCACTGCCATTCAGATTGTACAAGCTGCAGCATGTTTATTGATACCAGCAACACAGGCAACACATGGCATCTGTGCAAGCTCTTGTAGTCAATTGTATCGCTGATGAAGGATGACTGCAGAGCCACAATGACCTCCCCTTATCTAGATCTGACAACCTTCATGATTAGGTGGGTATATGGTATGTTTCTGTAAACACTACAGCACATGTTTGTCCAATGCAGGATATCTATCACCTTGTGTCCCCAGGTCCCTCATTACATGTTAACTACATAATGGGTTAACACCTATGTGGTAATTGGTGGGCACTTACTGTATATCCACGGGGGTTGACTATACACGTTTCTGCAATTAGCTTGCTGACATGGCTATGGCACCAGTTGTCTGTTTCTATGTGGCCCTTTTGTGGGATGCTTGTGTCAGCTGGTGGATCATATGTGGTGAGCAGCTTGTAGTCCTCTGCAAACATGTTCGGACACAGTCCTTCCATGTTTGCCTGTACCTATGGGACATATATACCAGACGAGGGAGATCCCAGGACCAAGCCTTGTGGGATGCCAGTTATATCTGGTTTGTAGTCTGACATGGCTGCAGCATGTCTGACCATGTCTGTTCTGTCCTTGGTCTGGTTTGCAACCCCTCTACTGACATACAGGTTTATATTTAAGCTGGTGAGCTTATCTATAATGAACACGTAGGGTATTGTATAGAAGCCTTTGCAAGGTCCAGCTACGCTGTGTGGACCACATTGCCCTCATCAATGACCTTAATGACTGTTTTAATTGAGTCAAACATGTTTAGGGGCAGGATCTGCACTTAAGAAAGCCACACTGGGTAGGGTCCTGTGTCAGTAGGTCCCCAATATCTTTATGTCTGTGGTACATGCTGATCCTTTCCATAGCTGTGCAGACTGAGCTTCTCAGGATTCTGGGGTAGTAGTTTTCAGTATCCATTCAGGCAACACCTTTGTTGAGAAGGACCACTGTTGTTGTACACTGCTCTTTGGGTACATATTCTGTGGTAAGGCTGACATTGAGCAGTAGTGTGGCTTGGCATTCCATTCATCTTGGAGTCCATGTTGCACTAAGCCCAGGACACCATCTCATACCATTGCTGCTGTGTGTTTTGCTTTGTAGATGTTGGCTGTTACCTCAGCATCTGCAATGTCAGGGCGCCAGCAGTCTGCTGGGATAGATATTCTGCATTCGGCCACGGGGGGGTTGCACTGCACCTGTCAGGATGTATGTTGGCAATATGTGTGTGTGTTTGTGATATTTGTGTGATTCAGAGCATATCTGTGAATTCCCAACATGGTTCCTACCATCAGTTGTGAAAGCCTTGGGATTATCCTTAGTGTCCTGTACAATTTGTTACTTCATAGCTTCATAGGTTCATACTAGGCTATCCACCCTAGGGCATTTGTTAGCCTAGCCAGAGTGTGTGTGGCTTTTGCCACCCCTTGCTATGTGAATATTATGGCCATTTATGATTTGCTTTGCTGTGCCTCTGTCTGGACATGACACAGTGAAGACCCCCAGTGTAACTCTACAATCATCCATCCACTTGGCAAGATTCCTGTTGAAGAGTGTCAGTGAGGGGCTCTGCCTAACATGGAGTGGGATTCTGGTCCAGGGTGTGGGGAGCCTCTGGATTATGTATCTGTCCCACCAGCACATCCTATTTCATTATTTGTTGAGGTTGACATCTCTCACTCTCACAACTCCGATGGATTTGAGTTTTCTGGGGTGGAGCATGTCCATTACTCCTGTGTTGGGCATGGCCTTCTACAACAGGCATGTAATGCCTCTCTGTAGGCAGTATGTGACTGCATTCAGCTGGGGTGTCTACAGCCAGGCAGCATATGACATATATTTGAGACCCTTTATCCTCTTGGTGAGGTACCTTTGAGGTCTTTCTAACTGCTGCAGGTGACAGGTAAGGTACATCCCATATGAGGCATTGTACTAGATTATGGGTGTGATTAGAGAACAGTATAGGGGCACAATGACCTCTGTTGATGTAGATGTGAATCCTTTCCTGATACGGTGTCAAATGTAGACAGTCTTCCTAGCCACATTGGCAATGTGGGTGTCACATAACAGGTTACTGTCCACTTGTGTCCCTAGGTCCCTGGTTACTCCTTCCATACATAATGGTTTACCACCTATGTGGTAATTTGTGGTACCTTGTTTGGTATTTGGTGGGACATTCATACTGTCCGGTGTCTTCAGGACGGCTGGGTGGGGTTCATGTGTGTGGGAGTGTGGTCTGTAGCATGCTACAGACTGTACAGCAGTATTGCCTACAGTTAGTTGCACATGGGTGGACTCCAATGCCTTGTGCATTGTCAGTTACCTGGACGTATGGGTGTCTGTGCTGAATATGGATACTCACCCTCCTTTTATGTTTTGTTCCAGGTTTTGGGGCCATGACACATGATACGTGGTATAACCTGGTAGTGCTGGTGTGCTGTCAGGAGGCTTGCAGCAGGTTTCTGTCACTGCACAGACATCGATGTTCGCCATACTGGGGATGGCCTTGGGAGCATGCATATTGGGGTTTACACATCTGGCATTGGTCAGCATTACCCTTATGTTTCTTTCCACTTATGTTTTCTAGGGTGGTGGGTCAGTCTTTTCAGCCTTGCCTACAAAAGGCTCTATGGAGGTGGCAAAGGCCTTATCCAATATTCAGACGCCCAGGGTAACAGGTGCAAGCCATCCCAAGAACAGCTGCGTGGCTTGTCAAGCATGACATCCCAAGCAGACAGACATTGGATCCCCTTGGAATGACACCAGTAAGTGTGCCACTTGCTATGACTGATCATTCCGTGTTTGTACTGTGGCATTATTCTTGGTAAGGGTAGGATGCTGCAAACGGTGAGTGTCATACCGGCCTGGACTACATAATCAGAGAGCTCATCTATGTCTCTTTTCATGTAGTCCAGGGAGGTACATCTCAGGTCATTCACACCAACATGGACTATGACTGCATCATACTTCTACTTGCTTTGGAGTGACCTGCATACTTCTGTTATGTGGCGTATTGTGGCAGCCTACAGGCAGCTTACTGTACCCTTTCCCTTGTTCAGTCTGGTGTGTGGGACAGCAGTGTGTCTGACTATGGAGTCACCTATTACAACTGTATCAGGCATGTTGTTTCTCCTTCTGGCCTGTGACTGTTTGGCACACCAGCTTTGTGTACTATGTGTTGCATGTGCTATGTTTGGAGGTTGTTTAATTGGGTGTCTGCTTTAGAGGCCTCTGTTGGTGTGCTGTGTTTGTAATTTGTGCCTCCGGGAATGTTTTTCTGTGTTTATGTGTTTGGTTTGCAGTTGTGATAGGTCTATGTGGGACTGTGTTTGTGGTGTGTGTGGTTACCTTCTCCTCCTGACTAGTTTTGGGAGTACTGAGTTGAGGGACCTCAGCCTCCAGTTTGGATAGCTGGTTGCATCTCTCACATATATTTGTATTTCTTGGGTGGAGTTGGGGGTTGTCTGTATACTTGGGGCAGGTGTAACATTGCCTCAGGATTCACAGATTCAAGTTGTTGTGGCTGGCCTTAGTGGATTGTATGTGTGGACAGATTTTATTGCCATACTACTGATCAGTGATTACTTCATTGTTTATGTTTGCTCTATCATGTAGTAGCTTCCTCATTCTCTTGCATGGTTTGGTTATGGCTGGTGTCCACCATGCCAGATTCCTGCGTGTATGGCATTGTGTCTTGTTTTAATTTAGGATTGCATAATCCAAACATTCCTGGCAGTGTTCATGGAATGGCTGTATTACAGGTTCTGCGGTGTGGCCCATATTTTGCACCTGCACAGGACCTTTAATGGATTCCACATCAGTTTGGAGGAGCACAAATATTGCTTAACACATGTTTTCCACTGTGGTTTTCTGGCCAGGGACTGTGGTCAGGATTTGTATATCCAGTGTGATTACTCTACAGTCTGGTTTCACCAGTGAGCAATACACTTCTCATCTTGCCATCCAGTACCCATGTTGCTGATTATCACATCCAGTATGCTTACCCCTCTTGTGGGAGTAGTACGTTGTTCCTGGGCCTTTTGGTTTATGGATTCTATGAACTTTTGTCCGACACTGTTGGAGCTAGTATAATGCTCCCAGTCTATATGTCTGGGTATTTTCAGTCACCCAATATAATGCGGTTTGGAGGACTTGATATATTCATGTATTCCAGCATAGGCCAGGTGCAGTTCCTGGTATTGGGACAGTAGTCTGTAGCAGGCTATAAACTGGGGGGCAGTTTTAGCCACTGTTACTTGACCATGGCTAGTCCATGCTGCTTTTTGTTGTGGTACCAACATGGGGGTGTGGTTATCCTTGACAATTCTTGCTAGTCACCCTCCTTTTGTAGCTTGTTCCATGTTTTGAGGCTGTACAGCACAGTATGAGGTGTAACCTGGTAGTGTTAGGGTGCTGTTGTGATCCTTGGCTCAGTTTTCTGTCACAGAGCAGATATCACCATTCTCCATACTGGGTGAGTTTAGACTGCATGCATCTTGCTGTTTCGACTTATCCCTTATCTTATTCTTAACCCTTCTGATACCTATGGAGATAGGTTTGTGTTTTGAGCCTTACCTATTCAGGGCACACTGTGGGTAACAACAGCCTTTGCCAGTATCCATACAGCCTGCACTGATAGGTGCACGCCAGTCCTAGCAAGTGGTGCATCATGTCATGCTCAGCATGTCATCCCAGACTGGCACACATTGGATCCCCGTCAATTATTGCACTTGATCATCTCATTGTCATGTTGTGGAATGATGTTTGCTGAGAGTAGGATGTTAGTCAGGGTCCTCAGGTTTGCATATAGTACATGGTGTTACATTACTTAACACATAGCATTCATGCCTCAGGTGGTGCTGCAGAGCTGCCTCTGTCGGATGAGCATATTACACTTCCCTGTACATGTTTGAGAGCAGGTTGTGTCATGTTAGGCATCCCTGTTACTATATGAGTGAGTCAGAGAGGGGTATCATTCCCAGGGTTCCTACTGAACCAGTGTATGTGCAATGTGTTGACTCTTTGCCAAGGCCAGGGCATACTGGGCATGCCTCCTTCTGCCTACTGGGGCAGGCTCAGGTTGTTCCTCTTCCGAGTAACGCTCTGCCTGTGATGGCCTTGGCAATGGTGGGGGGCTGTTTGGCCCGGCCCTATGCTGGTCCTGCTGCAGCTGTTTTCGCAAGATTATATTATGTAGCATAGCACATACCATGACAATTTGGGTACATGTAGTTGGTGTGTACTGCAAGGCTCCACCAGATGTGTCCAAACACCGGAACCGTGACTTGAGCAGCCCAAACACATGCTCTATTACATTACATGTTTGTGCATGTGCCTCATTATGGCGTTCCTGTTCAGGTGTGTGTGCGTTTCTGATGGGTGTCATCAGCCACGGCTCCAGTGCATAACCTGCATCCCCCACTAGGTGTCCATGCGGGATGTCCCCATTGGCAAATGTCTGGTACAGCTGTGTCAAATGCCAGACGTGGGAATCGTGGTAGCTCCCAGGACAGCCAGCACACACATTCATTATTATGCCCTGGGCATCACACACAACCTGGCAGTTGATGGAGGGGAAGCCCTTGCGGTTGATGTATGCCCTACCCCGCTCACCGGCTGGTGCTTTGATGCATATGTGCGTGCAGTCTATTGCACCCACTACCTCAGGGTATTCCGCTATTTGCTGGAAGGGACGCATATTGCTGGCCAATACCTCACGGGCATTGGGAAATATACATGATCACCGACATGTGCTGACATGGCATCCAGGAACTGGTGCAGTACCCTGGAGGCTGATGCCTGTGATATCCCCATCATATCACCAGTTGGTCTCTGGAAGGTACCTGTTGCTAGTATTCTTAGGCCAACACATACCTTGGTTTCCACTGGGATGGGTTCCCCTCTGTTGGTTCTGTGTGTGAGGCGTGGCCTGCACAGCTCCACTATTTGCTGCAGGAGGTCTCTGTCTACTCTATAGCGCTCTACTATCTACAGATCATGTAACCCATGGTAGGTGACCCTGGGCCTGTACACTCTTCTCTGTCTCCTCACTGTGGGTTGTCTGGCACCATCTGCATTGTCACCACCCTCAGCAAGTCGCCTGTGTCTCATTATGACAGCTATGGCAGCCCCTAACATTTCTGCTCTGAGTTCAGCTTTTTCAGTTTTCACTTCTGATAACTTAACTCCTGTCTTGCAGTGTCTCTTGAGAGAAACATCCTGCACTGCTGTTTGCAGAGTTTTAAGTGCTGGGCTGGGCTACTATTCTGCCTGTGTAATTGCCTGCATCTAATTGTTTTCACCTGCTAGCTCCAGCAGTATCCCCTGCTAGCTTCCTACTAAATCTGTTGCTTCCTTTTTCCTTTCTGTTTCCTCAGGGTGGAGCCGTGTGTAAACCAGCAGAAACACGCTCACAGTGGCTTACACGCGCGCACACATGCTTACACAGTTCAGAATTTGCTTATTAAGATTACAACGCATGCACGCCCATGCAAACAGTGTTAAACATCTCCCAACATGCTCCCACATGCTCAGTCTGTCTTACACGCGCACACACTGCCTTACTCAAGGCTTCATGGCACGCTGCGTGCATACATCGCCCAGCAAGAAACTTTGGTGTAGGCAACAGTGTACACCTTCCATTTCTTGACTTTCTCATGCTTAGTTAGTGGCACACCTCTTTCCATGATATCTGTTTGACATCTGTCATGTAACTCTGACCTCCAATGAACTGCATTTCTTTCTACCATTCCCCCCTGTGATGTCACCTATCTCCTACTCTGTTCCTCCCCCTTCTGCAACTCTTACATTACTCAGACTGTGCTCATTTGCTATGTGACAGTGGAATTCAGTATCCTTACACTCATTTGCATCAGATTGCCTACTAATGCTTAGTTACATGTCTTAGACTCAGCTTCCCCCCTTAGCAACCACTACACGGTGGCCATGTTGGTTTTGGTCTGCTGGTCCCTGCATTGACATTCCATGTGTTGCATAAAACCTACAGTTGTAGGTTTAAAACCTTCGTTTTTATGTTTTATATAGCGCAGCCCGTTTGCGCGGGGCTGCACTGGGTTTAAACTTCGGCAATCGCCAAATAAAATATATATATTTTTAATATATTTGCATCAGGTTACTTTGCCAATGGCCACATATTTGGCCATTGGCATGCTGCCTGACACATATGCACCCTTTATTTGGAGCTGACATGGCTCCATTACAGCTTTTGCAGAAACGTACTCAGTTGTCAACTGAGTACATTTCTGCAGCTAAAACAGCTCTTACACAGGCTGTTGTGGGCTTCCTGGATCGCTAATCATCCTCATTTGCATGCTATTCGGCTGCAAGTGAGGTGATTAGCTTATCCACGACCACTCCGTGTAAGAGCCGTTTTAGCTTGTCTCTTACACGGACTTCGGGCTGTTCCTGGATCGCGAAGGCTGCATGGAGTCTTACACTACTCTTAGACTCCATGCAAGCCTTCGTGAATCCGGCCCATAATGTAATTCTGGAGAGAATACTAATTGTGAAAAATGAAAAGTTTGTGCTGCATAAAAAATGCTACTTTCATTTTTCTTTCATTTTAATGTATGTGTTCCTCTGTCATTGTTTTGAGATTTAATAAAACTGTTTATAAAAAAATCTGCGAGTGAATTAAAAAAAACAAGCAGTCTCTTCCATATCTTTCTGGAAGTTCAGAAAACATAAATCATTACCCTTAAGAAAAAATAATCTATGAAACAATTATAAAATATTACATTCTACTGAAAAAAGCATGTGAAAAACGGAAAGGTATCTTCCTATTAAGCTAGGACTAAGTTGGCATATGCACATTTTGATTTGATGGAAAATATTCTTAAATACAAAAAAATCACTATTCAAAACTTCTAATTACAAGCAAAATGAATTCATTTCACAGGTAGACACCTGTGGCACATCTAGATTTTTTGAGAAGTACCACAGTTTTCAGTAATCCTGACTCTCTCCAATTTATTGAAGTTGGACAGAATTTTAGCAGTTTTACGACAGAAACATTTTTGTTTCATTTTTCTGCTCTATAACAGCTCAAGTGTAAAACTACCTGCTGTCAGAAACTAATAGTGGATATTTTAACTTTGAATGAAGAGTATTCCTTTTGTTGAGAGCAAAGAGTGAAAATGCAAAATGCAGATGAACTTAAGGAAGTACATGCTTTTCTGACTGCTGACTGATAGGGAACTCAGTGCTGATCTGCTAAGTAGGTAAAGATAATACTGACAGTCAAAATTATACATCATAGTAGTGTACGGGAAAATAGGTCTTCCGATTGAATTAAGAACACATGAGGTAAAACCTCTTTAACTGCTGAAAGTGTGAAGAAATGCCAAAAAAGTAACTTCAAAACATACTTACTTCTGCCGTTCAGAGGAACACCTTGAACAATTCTGGGTTCAGCACGACTGTATACATAATCGCGGAGTTTTGTGATCTCAACCACAAAGTCTTCATCCAGTTCACTATCTGCAATGTTTTCAAGGTTCCTGAGATGTTTCACCTTTGTAGTAGGCTGAGGGAAAATAAAACACTTCCTGTCGGGGAAAAGCTCTGTGATACATTTTCGACATTCATTGTACTCCTTGTTTTTTTCTGTAAAAATAATGATAATTTTTTTAACATTCTTTCTACAGCAAACCAAAATATAATCTCTGAATATAAATATGAATGCAGTTATCATACCCTATATTTTACTGAATTAATAAAAGGCAACCTTTAGTGCTTGATTCACCAAAATAACTTGCTCAGAAGAGGGACTATAAACTGCCACAGATGTATCTTTAATTTGGGCTTTGTTAAGCAAATTAAATGTAAGTAAACACCAAGTTATGTTTTTACATATGTACAGATGTGCAACAAGTATGATTTGCTGAACAAAAACAATGGCAGATAAGGACTGCTTTGCTTACCTAATCTGTCGGTTTACGTGCCCATTATATAAGCTATAGATTCTACAAAACTAGGATGTGATTATTTTCTTGTTTGCACCCATATACGAAATGCCTTAGATTATATATATCTTATGCATTCATTAGTTCCATAACTCATACCTCTCAACCTCTCAGTACAAGAAGTCTGGACAAAGCCTAAAATAATGGGGGAAAAAGCCTAAAATTAGGGACAGATTTTAAATATTGCTCTTACCAACTTAGAATGATGTTAGAATAACAGGATTTGTGTTGGCATGTATTTTTCTGAAAGATATGAAGTCTAAAACTCAAATGTATGTTGTTATTTAGGGACTTCAGTCCTCAGTGACTTGTCAGAAATTCATAAGTTTTATGAGGAACAGACCAAAAATATGAGGCAAAAATCTGGACATTCTGCAAAAATCTGGATAAGAGGTATGTCATAACTATTTCTGACATCCTACTCTTTCAGCAAACTACCACCATTTCTGTGAAATACTTCAGTCTCCCCTAAGCCATTCATTTTATAGTTTTAGTTTGTTATGTGTGTGTGTGTAGCATTTTTTAAATGTGGGTTCTCCCTGCGGCTTCAAAATACTCAGAGCACAAGTGGTTATAAATTCTTGCAGAAATGCAAGAAGGCAGTATTTGTTATGGTTCAGCACACAGCATGTTCATTTTAATCTAGTTATGGTGATGATAGGAGCTCAACTACTTAAAATACGAAAAGGTACATTGACCATTACAGGTAGCTTTGCTAATATTAAGCCATCTTTACAGTGTCATATCTCCTTTCTAGATGGCCACATCCTAAAACGTACCTTTTCTTACATTCTTTTTTGTTATTCCTCTTGGCATGTGTAACATTTTCTTTAGTACTTGTATGCTAGTTATGTTTCCCTAAGCTGTAATGCAGGTGACTTGCTACTTACTGGCTGTTGTTTTTCATATAATTTCTGCATTAGTGTAAGGGGATCTATTTTTTTTCAGAGGCAAAGTAGATACCCTATGATCATATTCTGGAAATATTATTTTTTCTGGTATGTTTAAGAAACAATTTTATGACAACTTATATGTGAATGTTATTAGGAAGAGTTCAATAAACTATGCAATTGTGTGTGTGTGTGTGTGTGTGTGTGTGTGTGTGTGTGTGTGTGTGTGTGAGGGAGAGAGAGAAAGAGAGACAGAGTGAGTTGGCATGCATGTGTATTATTGCCTAGTTTTTTTAGACTACTTTTCAAAGAGTCAGAGGTAACTATTCCTTTTTTTTCCATGCAGGTGCTACTTCATAGGTTCATACATGATTATTAGGATAATGGTGTGATGCCTGTGCATTGACCAGCAATCAATGAGCCTCAATCCTCACCACTAACACCAGTGAGGAGCATCTCATATAGAGGAAAGGATAACAAATACACACAGCAAAGAACAATTTCCCTTAAGAACACACAGAGATCACAGTCAGTCTGGGGCTGGTTGCTCGCTTGCTCTCCAGGTCCCCAATAAGACTCCCCACTGGCACAGCTATACGGTCCAGATCTCAGCCTAGCTGGGCAAGCTAAGACCTCCAGTACCCTCTCTGTCCAAACAGTGCTTTGTGTCTCTGCCCAAGTAGCTGACACACACATACACACACTTTGAGATAAGAATTCGTACAACTTCACAGACACTTCTGGCAAAGCCTGACACAGATTCTCCAGCTGTGCCCCTATACCCAGACTATACGGTAGTAATTCCTGCCACCACCAGCTAATATTTACCAGCTACTCAAAGGCTCTTAAAATGGTGTCCAGTTATTACTGTGCAATATTATTATCCAACAGTAGTGTAGCCCAGGGCTAAAGCTATTAGAGGGGTCTTGTACAGTTTTACCAAAGACATGCAATGTACTCTAGAGCTTAGATTATCTCTACATAAAACAGCCACAGTTGAAACGGTTTAAAAATATTTAATAAACAACACTAAAAACACAAGACAATACTACTACACCACGGTGCTATTCAAGAGATCAGAGATCACAGAGAAATACTTAAAACAATACAGTAGGAAAGTTCTGATATGAATACAGATAAACACTTAGTCTAAACTTTCTAGTTCCTAGATATTTCTAAGAGAAAATACAGTTCTAACATATTACTTACATAAAGAGCATAAGGCAGTGCTGAGTTGAATGTCCAAGACAAAAATGCTTAATGTCTTCTGATTCTGTCTGTTTAAATTGACATCCTCAGTCCTGTTTACATTGCATTATCTTTTACACTTAGCCTGGGGTTCCAGGCCAACAGGCTACATTATTTAACAAGCTAACACCTGCTCAGGAAGCTACAACAATAAAAGACATTTCACATGTACACTCTAGTAATTATTCCTTAAGTTAAAACAATAGAAAAACTGTGCTAGCCCAGCCAGAATGATTCTGAGCTCTTGAGATCAAAGGACATACAAGACAATTTTAATTTAAAAAAAACAGATGTGAAATGCTTGACTTAGCTTTCTTTACAGCAGATGGCAATGTTGCTACAATCTTGAAGTTCATCATTTTAGTATTTTCTTGCATTTAAGGAAAAAAGCCTGTATTTTACATTCATATATACAACTGACAGAATTATGTACCAAATTCTATTTGGCTAGGCTGGCAGTCTTCACCCATCTCTACCTAATCTACACATCTCTCTCCCCTGGAGAAGTCAAGCTAATTTTTCAAGTGACCCTTGAGAAATGTTACTTGAGAGGGTCAGGTCTATCTGTTTATACCTTACCCCATTCCGTGTCTTGAGAGCCCACCTGCATTGGCATTGCTACTCCTGCTGCGGTGCTGCACTGACATATCATATGTTTGTAATCCCAGGCTCCATCTTAGCAACTTGGCATTTTGCTGACTGGCTCTGTTTAACCATGTTAGAAGGTTGTGATCTATCATTACAGTGAATTTTTTTCCATACAGATAAGGCTGAAGTTTCTGCAGTGCCCACACTATGGCTAGACATTCCTTTTCTACCGCTGCATAGCATTCCTCCCTGGGTTGGAGTTTATGACTGAGATAAACCACTGGGTGCTCTTCTCCCTCTGAAAAAATCTGGCTAAGTACAGCCCCCACCCCATGGTTTGAAGCATCCACCTGTACAACAAATTCTTTGCTGTAATCTGGACTGGCTAATATGGGGGAGTCCTCCCAAAGCTTCTTTAAGCTTTTGGAATGCCTGCTCACATGCTGAAGTCCACAATACCTTATCTGGCCTGTTCTTCCTTGTCAGGTCTGTGAGGGGAGCAGCTATGTTACTATAATTGGGGCAAACTTTCTATAGTACTCTGCTGTCCCTAAGAATGCCCTCACCTGCTTTTTGTAACAGGTGCAGGCCATGCCTGAATGGCTTCCACTTTGGCAGGTTCTGGCCTTATCTTACCACTCCGCACTCCAAGTCCTAGGTAGGAGACCTCTGCCAGCCCACTTGACATTTGCTCAGCTTAATGGTCAATCCTGCCCTCTGTAGTCTGCCCAGCACCTCCCTGACATGCTGACGGTGCTCTTGACAGGAATGGCTGTAGATGGCAATATCATCTATGTAAAACAGTGCAAACCCTCCTGCTTCTGCTAGGATATGATCTACCAGCCTCTGAAAAGTTGCTGGGGCATTCTTCATCCCAAAGGACATCTTTGTGAACTCATACAAGCCAAAAGGAGTCACAAAGGCTGACTTCTCTCTAGCAGTGGGAGTCAAGGGCACCTGCCAGCAACCCTTGGTAAGAGCAATGGTTGTAAGATACCTAACCCCACCCAGCTGCTCTAAGGCCTCATCTGTCCTAGGCATAGGGTAAGCATCTGACTCTGTGTGACTATTCATTTTCCTGTAGTCCACACAGAACCTGGTGCTGCCATCCTTCTTTGGCACCAGCACCACTGTGGAGGCCCAGGGACTGTTGGACTCTTGAATCACCCCTAGTTCCAAGATATCCTGTATCTCCTCCTTCAGAGTTTGCTTGATGCACTCAGGCACCCTATAAAAGGCCTATCTAATAAGCCGTTGGGGTCCTGTATCTACATGGTGCTGCACCAGGTGAGTGCTCCCTGGTTTCCCTGTGAACATATCCCCAAACTCCTGCAACAATGCTAGGATTTCTTGGACCTGGGCAGGTGATAGCTGCTGGGACATTGCTACCCCTTCCACTGAGGTGTCAGTCCGAGCCTCTCTGAGGAGATAAGTCACCAGATCTCCCTCAGACTCCTCCTGCAATCCACTGCAAATGCTCAGCACAAGGGCCTCCCTATCATGGTAAGGTTTCATCATGTTAACATGGTACAATATGTGCCCCTGCCTTCTGCCTAGCAGTTCCACCATGTAGTTAAGGTCACTTACCTTTCTTACCACCTTGTAGGGTCCCTCCCAAGCTGCTTGCAGCTTGTTGTGTCTGACAGGAATGAGAAACATTACCTGCTGCCCCACAGCATACTCTCCAGCTCGAGCATTCCTGTCATACCACACCTTTTTTCTGTTGTTGGGCTTCTGCCAGGTTCTCCTGGGCCAAGCCTTGTCCTGAGGTTTAGAACATAGGCCACAACAGACTCATTGTGAGACTCACACTCACCTTCCCACTCATCTCAAATTAAATCTAAAGGTCCCTTCACCCCATGCCCACACAGCAACTCAAAGGGTGAAAACCTGTGGATTCCTGAGGAACCTCTCTGTAAGCAAACAACAGATGGGGCAAATATTTGTCCCACTCCCTCTTAAACTGATCTGCAAATGCCCATAGCATGGACTTGATTGTACAGTTTAACCTCTCAGAAAGACCATTAGTCTGGGGATAGTAGGGGGTGTTCTTCATGTGCTTCACCCCACAGGACTTCCACAGACAAGCCAGCAGGTCTGGCATGAAACTGGCACCTCTGTCAGTCAGTATTTCTTTTGGGAAACCTACCCTGCTGAAAATCTCTAACAAAGCATTTGCCACCTTCTCTGCCTCAATGGAGGACAAAGCCACTGCCTCAGGGTATCATGTAGCATAATCCACTACCACTAGGATATACTTTTTCCCAGTAGAACTTGGGGTACTCAACAGACCCACAATATCCATAGCTACCCTCTGAAATGGCTCCTCTATCACAGGCAAAGGCATCAAAGGAACTCTCACCTTGTCTCCTGCCTTGCCTACCTTTTGGCGCTGCTCACAGGTCCTGCAGTACCCCGTTAAGTCTCTGGAAATTCCAGGCCAATAGAGGTCTTGCATGACACATCTCTTTGTGTGTTTTATGCCCATATGACCTGCAAAGAGAATATCATGGGCTATGGCTAGAAGTGCCAGACGGTAGGCTCTAGGTATTACCAACTGTGGTACTCTCTCACCTTCTAGCCCTCCCTCAGGGAACCACTCTCTGTATAGTAACTCTTTGTCCCAGTATACAGATTCCCCCTTTCCTTGAGATACAGGTGCCTCGCTAGCTACCTGCCTCAGGCCTTGCAATGTAGGGTCTGAGAGGTGAGCCTGTCTCATCTCTCTCCTTGTAACCCTTCCCAGCTCCCCTTCCACAGGAAGTCTGGCATCCTCTGACAGTGGTGCCTCACTGTCAGCCTGGGTACTACTACCCACCTCTACCTTTGCAGTCACTCTGTCCAAGGGAGCATCAGTACCCATAAGCAACTGTGGCTCACCTTCAGTCTCACTGCTACAGCATAGCTTCCTCCCTGAAGCAACCACCTCACCAGTTCTGGCCGCAAGCATGCAGTCTGTCTGGGTCTCCCCAGGCCACCAGACTTACCTACTTGTCTCCAAGCCTGACTGTGTGTAACTGCACAAGCACATGATACTGCCTCATCCAAATCATTCCCTATCAGGACATCTGCAGGATGGTAGTTTCATACCCCAGTTGTCTCAGGACAACCTATTATTGGTATTTTGTCTTTCCCACTTACTGGCTCTCTCACCTTTGGTTCCTCACCTTTCCTCTGTGGACATCTGTATGCCACATGGCCCCACAGGTTGCAATCAAAACATTTAGCGCTAGCTCCTGGATGTGTACCTGGACTAGTGGCTTCCCCTGCTACTGGCAGATTCTGTTGGGGCAGTCTGTGCTGCCCACCATGGGTTCCTTTAGACCCATGAGCAGTACTGGGGGTCCCTTTCCTGTGCAGGGTTTCCCTATTTGCTAGGTATAGGTCTCCCTTCTTCCCCCACTCCTCTGAAGTAGCACATTGTCTATTAGCTAACCAGATCCTCATGTCCTCAGGCAAAGTTCTCAGGGCTTGTTCTCTCACCAAAAGGTCTGCCAGCCCTTCAAAAGTGGTGACCTGACATCCACTCACCCAGCTATGAAAATACATGCTCAGTTCAGCAACATATTCACACACACTTTCATCTGCCTTGCTTCTATGCTCATGAAACCTTTTCCTATACATTTCAGGTGTTAGCTTAAAACATTCTAACAAGTGACTTTTAACTGCAGTATAATCAAAACATGCAACATCAGACATTTTTGACAAAAAAGTTACAGCTTTCCCATGGATTAAGGGGGTCAGGAATCATACCCAGAGCCTTTGGTCAACACTGTACTGTTTGCATACCCTCTCAAACATATGAATGAAACTATCAAAATTATCCCCGTTTAAATTGCGGAAGAAATTTACTGACCTGTTGTGCTTCTGGGGTCCAGTTACTCCCTTCCCCATTACCTCCATGACTCTGTCGAAGAGTCAGCATTTCCCTCTCATGCCTCCTCTGATGGTCCTTTTCCTCGGCCCCTATCTCCAAACGCCTGGCCTCCAACTCAAGTCTCTTCAGCTCCAGCTGGATTTTTAAGTCCACTGCAGAAAGGTTGAGCTGTCCATTCTCTGAGGATATTGTATATCCACTGCCAGTCTGATTGTCCTCCGCAGAAAGGTTGAGCTGTCCATTCTCTGACTATACTGTATCTCCACTGCCAGTCTGATTGTCCTCCTGGATGCTGTTTTCTGATGCAGCTGTAACCAAGGCTGAAACCAGGTCTGCCTTAGTCAGGTTTCAACAAAAAACAAGTAATCTCCGTGGTATACCTGAAGTCTCAAAACAAAGCTTGTGAGGAAATTGTTACTCTATTTTTGTTTTACTTGGATTACTTGTCTGTGTACTTAATAAAGGCTTTTTGACTGGAAACAGACTGCCTGCCTTGCTTGGATTACTTTCAAATACTTAGTAATGCTGTACAATTATATATTTTCTATTATTATTTTTTGTTTTGTTTTGACTTAAGACGAGTTTAAGTTCTCTACTTCTACTACTATTGTCTGATCTGATTAATATACAGTGATTAACTAGAGATATATGAACTGAAAATCTTCCACACAGAGAAGTTTCTTACACTGTTTTGTTTCCTTAGTCAGGTTTCCATGCACCAGTCCCCTAGTCTGGCACATCTCCACCAGCTGGCTCCTTGTCAGCTTTCCATACTCTTCTGCTGACATGCTGCCTGCTCACCCTGACTAACTAAACTAACAAAAGAATAAAACAATTGTGATCTGAACTTTGAGTATTCACTGCTTCGCTGATTTAGAGTACAAAACACCTTCAGAGATCACTGTACATAAGCTACAGGAATTCACTCTACCCACACCACTACAAGCCAATTAGTATTTGCCAACCAATTAATATGTGGTGTGGATATTCCACCTCTACAAACAATTTATATGTGATGTGGAGATCCCACCACTGCCAGCAATTAATATGTGATGCCCGTGCGCTGACCCAGCAATCAAGGAGCCTCAATCCTCACCACTAACACCTGTGAGTGGCATCTCATAAAGAGGAAAGGATAACAAATACACACAGCAAAGTACAATTTCCCTTAAGTGCACACAGAGATCACAGTCAGTCTGGGGCTACTTGCTCCCTTGCTCTCCAGGTCCCCAATAAGACTCATCACTGGCACAGCTATAGGGACTAGATCTCAGCCTAGCTGGGCAAGCTAAGACCTCCAGTACCCTCTCTGTCTAAACAGTGCTTTGTGTCCCTGCCCAAGTAGCTGACACACACACACACACACACACACACACACACACACACACACACAC
This sequence comes from Protopterus annectens, assembly GCF_019279795.1. Taxonomy (NCBI): domain Eukaryota; kingdom Metazoa; phylum Chordata; order Ceratodontiformes; family Protopteridae; genus Protopterus; species Protopterus annectens. Next base: position 856,792,977 of record NC_056733.1, on the reverse strand, counting down.
ACACACACACACACACACACATTGAGATAAGAGTTCATACAACTTCACAGACACTCCTGGGAAAGGCTGACATATATTCTCTAGCTGTGCCCCTATACCCATACTATATGGTAGTAATTCCTGCCACCACCAGCTAATATTTACCAGCTACTCAAAGATCCTTAAAAGGGTGTCCAATTATTACTGTGCAATAGTATTATCCAATAGTAGTGTTGCCCAGGGCTAAAGCTATTAGAGGGGCCTTGTACAGTTTTACCAAAGACATGCAATGTACTCTAGAGCTTAAATTATCTCTGCACAAAACAGCCACAGTTGAAAGGGTTTAAAAATATTGACAGAATTATCTACCAAATTCTATTTGGCTAGGCTGACAGCCTTCACCCATCTCTACCCAATCATCACAAATGGCACAAGTGTCTTTACAATCCTAGCCAATAATACCCAGGATATGACAATATTATATGTTAATATTCCAGATATAGGATGGGGTAGTATCAGGGTAATGGGTCTTTGGGTGTTGGAGCCCTGAGTCATTTTACAGACTATCTCTGTCCATAAAGGACATGGGCAGTACTCCAGGAGTGAATTTACAGTTCCCCATCCACTTATCCAAATTATTTTTGAACAGAGTGAGGGACGGGCTTTCTTGAAAATGGGAAGTTTATTCCATAGACATGGTAGTCTTTGAGATATGAATCTGTCTCTCCAGCAAATTCTGTTAGAGTCACAAATGAAATTCATGTCCACGGAATGCATAACCATTGTGCAATTTTTCTTGTGAATATGTAACATTTTCATTAGGGCTGGATCAGAGAATGCCTTTTAGATCAAGCATAAGTCCCCACCCAATAAAAGATATGAGATGGAGTAAAGAGATAGGGCCCTTACTCAGTTTGCATGCATTTTTTTAGTGAGAAGCTTCTGGGGGTGCTCCGATTGGTGTAAGTGTCTGGTTAGGTACATGTAGAAGGCAGCATTGTACTTGATTATGGGTCTAATGAGGGCCGAGTACAATGGCACATTGACTTTCTTTGATCTTGATGCCATGCCTTTATTTATAAATTGAGCCACACAGAAGTATTTCCTCACTTCTGTAGCTATCTGGTGGTCAAAGTTTAGGTTACTATCTGTGCTCCTGGGTCCGTCACCACTGAGTCTAGTTTTAGGGGTGTGGTCTGAAGATTATAATTTGCAGGGATATCTGATTTACCAAAGGGTATGAGTACATATTTGTTTAGCATTTGTCTTGGATCTTGGTTTTGGCACTAGTCATTTGCCATTTTTAAGCCTGTTGCCCTGTTTGTTGGGTGTCAGCATCATTTGGGGATTCAATGATTGCTCCAAGCTTACAGTCATCAGCAAACTTGGTGAGCCAGAGGATCCCAACACTGACTTTCACTTCAGAAAAGTATATACCAAACAGAAGGGGTCCCAACACCAAGCTCTGTGAGATAATGTAAGTTACACGTTTCTTATCAGAAGTGGATTCACCTATCTGGAAAATGTGTCCTGTCAATGAGCCAATTGGCTATCCATCTGATGAAGTAGGGGTTTATACCCAACTCAGTAAGTTTATCTATGATGCCCAAGTTGGGAATTGTGTCAAAAGCTTTGGCCAGGTCTAGATAAGAGGTGTGTACTGTTTTACCCTCATCCATAGCCCTGGTGACTTTCTCAAAGAAGTCCACCAGGTTGAGCAGGCAAAAACCTCTCTTTGACAAAGCCAAATTGGGTCTGGTCTAGTTTTTGGAGAGTTTCTACGTCATTATTAATCTGATCCATGATAATTCTCTTCATGGCCTTGCAGATAAGACTGGTCAAATTTATGGGTCTGTATTTCCCTGGTTCAGGTTGATGAGCCCCCCCCCCCTTGTGCAGAGGGACAACTATTCCTCTAGGACAAACCCCATCTGGAGGCTGTGGTTAAAGAGGGTTTCTAGTGGCTCTGACAGATTCTGTTTTAAGATATTTAAGAAGTATCCTGGAATGTAATTGGGACCCATGGAAGCTGTGTTTTAGCTTTAGTGAGCACAGTAAGGACCTGTTCCCTCATAACAACTGGTAGGGGGATGGTTGCAGGTATTTCTTTGGGTGTGGTAGCAGATGATGCTGAACTTGTCAGGCAGCAGGTTTGCTATAGTTTCAGGCTGGGTGTGTCACCATTCATGATTCACTCAGCACATTGCTGAGCATTTCTCCTGAGGTTATGATGAGAATTAAAAAAGCTTTATGGTTATCTTTCACCTGGGAGGCTATGTTTGCCACATAGCTGGCAGATATGACCAACTCTCTAATTTAATTGTTTAGACTGGTGAGTGTTTTTCTTTGCACTGTTTTATGTGTTCCTTCTTGGCTTTGGAGAGGATTTTTTTCCTTTTGTTGAATAGTCTGTTTTTGCTAGGGGCCCACCAAGGTGGTTTATTTTTTCCAGTAATCCTAGGTTTGACTTGGACGTGTAATGCCTCCTCTATGCATCTATGAATGTGGTTGTACAACATTTGTCTACAGCTCAGAGTAGGCCACTGTGTCATCTGGGTTTGTCACTTAGTTTGACCTTAGAAAATTTCTTAACAGGTTTGGAGTATGATGTGGGTTCTAAGTTAGTTTCAATAGTAAAGGAGATCATTTTGTGGTCAGATCTTACCAGGGAGGAGTTAATGCATGGGAGGGAGTGGCATCCACCCATGTTCATGAGTGCTAGGTCTACGATATTTGTATCTCAGGTTGGGTGCTAGCTAGTTGCTCCAGGGTGTTTGTATTGATGAAGTCCAAAACCCCTGAGTGAGTGAATTATAGGTTGTATAAGTCTCCCAGTTTATGGAGGGGTAGTTGAAGTCACCCATAAGCATGGTGTTAGGCTGACTGTTAAGAGATTCCAGTAGGTTTAGGCAGGAGGTGTGGTCTTCCAGACTCCTGTTAGGGTATCTGTAGCTAGTAAGGATATGATAAGTGATCAAACCTATGGTTAGTTGGCCAAGGAGCAGCTCAAGTGAGTCATGTTGTTGGACCAGTCTAGCAGTGTACTTGTCCTTTATGAACACTGAGAAACCTCCTCCTTTTGTTTTATCCTGAGGTAAAGGGGATCAAAATGTATGAAAGGCATTGGAGCCTTCGATAACCAGGGCACTTTCTATGGTTCTGAACCATGTTTCTGTGACTGTAAATATGTCTGCATTCTCCAGAGTGAGAAGTGCTTCCAGGGAGTGAAGTTTTTTATTTAAACTCCTAGCACTGAGCAGCAGTACCTTTAGGTAGTCTGAGTGACTTTTCCCATGTTGGAGGGTTTAACAACCTGGCATAGCATAAAAAAGGCACTATGGGGATAGATAATGTTTTTGTCAGTATCTGGAAGCTGAGTAGTGATAAGTGCAAACCATCTCTGGCAAAGCATCATGGTTTGTCGATCATGTTTCCTCAGGCTAAAAGATACTGGATCCCATTGTTGTGACACCAGCTAAGCCAAATGTTGAAGTCAATCATTTTTTGCTGGTACTGTGGTATCATCACTGGTGAAGGTAGGATGCTACTCAACGCTAGATTCAAACCCACCTGGGGTACATATTCAGAAAGCATAATCATGTCTCTCTTCATATAGTCTAGTGAGGTATATGTTAGGTTTTTTATGTCCACATGGACTATGACCGTGTCATACTGGTACTTTTGGGTTAAAGACCTAACTGCATGCATGACCTGGAGGATCCTGGCTCTGGACAGACAGATCACAGTGATCTTCTCCTTGTCTAGCCTGGTAAGGGGGAAATCAGTATGTCTTACAATGGAATCCCCAATAACTAGAATGTTTGGCTGTGTGGTGTGTTTCCTTATGGGCTTTGAAGTGGGGGCTACCATAATTTTCAGAGTTATGTGTTTTTTGAGGTGTTGTCTTTTTTGATTGTATACAGGGCCTCTGAGAGATGCTTTTAGGGGATCTAGAAGGAGTGGGTACATAACAATTGAGTACCTCTGCATATGTGGATCTATGTTTTTCTTCCTTAGTGCTGGTAGTGAGTGTTTTGGATGTAATGCTAATAACCTGGTTTGCATTTTTCAGTGTGTGTGTATATGAGAGGTTTGCCTCCAATGACATTGTGTATTTACATTGCTCTCACACACACTGTTTGTCTGTTCTAAAATTAAATGATTGCCAGTGAACATGAGGCAGTGACTACACTGCCTCGGGATGCCCATATCCACCAGACCAGAAACAGAGATGACAGGGAAGTGCCTATCCATTATACCAGATCCTTAGTAGATGGGAAGGAGTAGGGGAGAGTCTGAGTCACTTAAAGGTCTAAGTGACAGTGTTTAGTAGTATGCTATTAGATGACCTACAGTGGTGCTGCCATCTGTGCAAACTGACAGCTCTTTGAGCAGCTCTGAACAGTGGGAGACTATACAGAGTGCTTCCTATACAGGATAACAGAGGCAGCTAATTACAGTGGTAGCCCATTAGTACAAGGGATACCATTAGGCAATCCAGGCACATTCCTATACAGAATTTTAAACTGGAGAGGTTTACTTATATAGATGGCATGAGTGACCTCATTTGCACAATGTACAAACATGAGGCTCTTACACCAGCAGAATAAAAGGCTTTTACAAAGTTAAGCCCTCATGCCAGTCAGGTAAAGACACAATAAGCTTTCCACCAGCATTTTCCAACTTGGATGTGTTGAATCTGTCTTCTGCTCCCACCAGAGTGCAAAAAACCCTCTTAATGTAAAACAAACTGGTTTTACAACAAAAGTCAGAACTCCTGCACTATCAGGAATCCTTGGAAATCCTTGGATACATGGCTAGGTTTAAAAAGGCCCTTGTTGTCATAAGCCTAGTAAGCACCTATGAACCTATAAGTTCACAAACCCTGAGAAATGTTCACAAATGCAAAAAAAAGTGTGCAAATGTAGGGGAACTTCTACAAACACAGAAAAACTTTGCGAAACTTAGAAATATTTGGCAAACTCAGGAGAACTTTGGCAAACTCAAAACATCTTTTGCAGTATCAGAAGAGGTTAGGAAATATCAGAATGCTGTTAAATAAGCCATTTGTTTAGCCATTATAGACACAAACACTATAATCATGGTTTACTATTGAAATGGGCCTGTATGAAGCTGGATCTAATGGATCTTTACCCTCTTTAGGTATTACCATTACAACCTTCTTCTTCAAAATGCTGGTGCTCCTTCTCCTCTTAAACTAATGTCAAACAAAACCTTCCAGATCTTTATCAGTTTTTTTTTCCTTCTAGCTTCCAAACATCCACAGGAATACCATTTATTCCTGGAGACTTTCCTGTAGATTGGTTATACATCACCACCTTTATCTCATCTCCTCATATCCTGTTAGTAATTGAGACTCATCTACCTCTAGCATTGGCATATTTAACTCTTGCATAAGCATTTCCATTTGCATCTTTTCTTGATTGCCATGTTTTTCTGCTTTATACAGGCTTTCAAAGAATTTCCAAAATATTTCTAATACCTCTACAGGATCTCTTGTTCCCTTCCTTGTTATAAGATTCTTAAGCTTGGATACAGCCCTTTCTACTTGCTGTTGCTTGAGTCTTTGTGCTAAAAGTTTTTGTGCCCTACAGTTATTATCAAAAAATAGTTGCTTAACAGCAAGGTTTCTAAACTTGTGCATATTATTGAGGTAATCCCTTATTTTCTGTTAAGCATTCTGCAGTTGATCATCTTCTTCTTCTGTGAGATTCTCCCTTTTATGCAATACTTTAATATTTGTTAGTCCCTCTAAATAATTCTTGTTATTTCTTAACCATAGCCCCCTTTCTTTTACTTCCACTCTATTTTTAAACTCCACTTTAATTTTATCCCACTCTCTGGCTATATTTTCAGAAGAAATTGCTATCCTCTTTAATAGCTCCACCACAAATAGTCAAATGATGGTAAACCAGACACAGCAGAAATGTATCCAAAGGTTTATTCCACAAAATAAAATGGCAATACAGGATTGAGTACTTTCATCATAGACTTCATCTAAGTCTCAGGTCATATGTGGTATAAAGGTTATGATATTAGGATAGCAACTCCCATGACCTCTTAGTATTTCTTATAACATGATTTTGTTTTACTATGTATAATTAATGTGTTTTTAATTAATGTTAGGTTGTGATTGGCATTTTTATGTCGTGATTTTTGGGGAGGTTATTTAAGGATGGTGTTTGAGTTTACTACTGATTCTGATGAAGTCTAAGATGAAAGCGCTCAATCCTGTATTGCTTTTTTATTTTGTGGAATAAAACTTTGGATACATTTCTGCTGTGTCTGGATTTGCCATCATTGGATTGACTATATGTGGTGGAGTTTTGAGTTCCTTTTGTGGTTACCTCTTTAATAGCTCCTGAATAATCTCCCCTACCCATTCCTTAAATTCCTCTCTTTTCATCAGGTAGGTGGGAAATCACCAGTGTCTCATTTTATTCCATTCCCTGTGTTTTTATTTTAGTTATTACTGGTGCATGATCTGAAATAGTTATTGGGTGCATATCAAGAAAGTCAATTAAATGCACATGTTCCTGTGAAATGTAAATTCTCTCTAGCCTAGCCTAGTTTTTTGTATCCTGGGGAATAGTATGTAAATTCATTCTGAACTCCTATTACTGAATTCACATCTTCCATGCTAAATATTTTCATAAATGTTTTCATAAATCTATCCTCCTTTGTCATACTTTCCCTTCTGGGCCCCCAAGACACATCTTTACTGCTGTAAATCAAATTCCAGTCCCCATCTATAAGTAATATTCCTCACTGAAAACTAATTTCTCCCATAATTTTCTTAAGTTGCACTATAGTAGTTTTAGGTAGAATCTAAATACATGCCAATGTAGTCATTCTCCCTTACCAGTAGCTCCTTAACACTACAAATCTACCATTACTATCTTTTTTTATCTTCTACCACTATTGGAACTCCTCTAGCAATTAATATAAGTACTGCTCTTATAATTTTACCCAGGTATTCCACTGAATAACCATCCTGAAAACATTTTATCAGATTCACATGTTCAGCTCTTTCCAATTGTGTCTCCTGTAGTATAACTATTTGTACAATTCATTTTTAATACAGTTCACATTTTCTTTTTTGTATTTATCCATTAACATTTAAAGAAATTACAGAAAGCATCATTCTATTAAAAAGTTATTATTCCCATATTTTATGTATAAGATCCTTTCTGTTAAATGTCTAGTTTCAGCTTTTATGTTACATGCATACACTGTTTGGCAGGTTGAACTTTTATAGTGTCATATCCATTTGAACATGTGTCAGATCTTACAAAACGTTTGGTTTTATTGGAGAAAAATTGATAGAAGTAAGGAAGTGGGTGAAGAAGGGAGAGTAAAGAGGTGCAAGGTATAAAAAAGGCACTTGTACATATTTAGGGATATAGTTTATCCTGGTATTGAGCAAGAACAGAGCCAAGTTTTGCCTATGAAGTCTTTCAGAATGGTTTTAATGGATGGAAGGGAGGGTACTGAGCTGAAGGATACAAGTAAGGAGTTCCAGGCTTTAGCAACATGGTAAAAGTACAGACAATGCCCAGCAGATCTGATAGATTTGTAGACAGAGGGTTTTTAGTCATTGGATAGTAATGACTGATTAGGAAATTAATTGTGTACAATGGTATTTAGTGCTGGACAAAAGAGAGATGCGGTATAAATTTATAGGTGGTTAGAAAATGTTAGTTGATGTGGTAGTTCTAACCAATTTAGGCTTTTTTTGCATTACAGTGGTGGGTTCTGAAAGAGGTATTTTGCTACAAATTTGGCCCTATTATTATAGCAATATTCAAGTTTTGATTTTTTGTGATGCCTGGTGATTAGTAAGTGAGGAGAAGTACTGGCAAGTGTAGTTTTATTTGCATTGGTGATAAAGTTTTTGGCTCTGTAAAGCATCCCTAGTTTTTGGTGTGTTTTTCCTATGCAATTTTGTATATGCAGGTCAAACTTGAGATTATCATCCAGTATCACGCCATAATAATTGAGATGTGACTTCAATGGTTGTAATGTTAAAAGAGAAAATTTTAAATTTTGTTTTTCATACAATATAGATTTGGGGAAAAAGTAGTAGGGTTTTTTTTTGGTTGAGTATGAGTTGAGAGTGGTTGTTAAAACTTCTTGAGTAATTTTTAAAGGTGTACAATGTTGTTGGATGTGCAAATAAATGTGGTGTCATCTGCATATTGTATAAAGGAAGCCTGTTTTATGAATGTTAAACAGGAAGGCACCAAAGACAGTGCCTTGTGGTACACCAGTAGTGATAGAGAGGAATGGAAGGAAGGTGGATTTCCATTTTACTGACTAATACCTATTGAATGGGTAACTTTTGAACCAAACAAGGGAGGGCTGAGAGAGACCTAGTGAGGACAATTTAAGTAGAAGTTTGCAGTCATTAGCTCTGTCAAAGAGTTTAGACAATTCCAGAAATAAAGAAGTTACTAGTTTGCCATTATCTCTAGCTTTACTGACAGTATCAATATAGATTAGAAGTGCAGTATTAGTACTATGGAAAGGATGTAAAATATGTTGTGTGGGGGGCCTGGAGTTCTTCCTGTAAGAGATAGTTTAACAAGTATTTTTGAATACATTTTTCAAGTATTTTGGAGGAGGGGATAAGATTGCTATAGGTCTAAAATTAGTGACATCTGTTGAATATTCTCCTTTGTGCAGAGGGATAATGTGTGACTTTTTCCAGAGAAACAGAATGTAGTATTCTTGGCTTTACCTATTTATAAGGATTGAGACAGGATAGGTAATGCTATTTAAGGTACCCACTTGGAAGGTCATCAGCTGAAGTAGAGCATAATTTGAGTTTAAGAGTAGTTTTATATAAATTTTATATAACATGTGGGCACAGGTTTGAAGGTGAAAGTTAATGTGGTGATATGTGGCTGTTGAGAAGGTTTAGGATTAGATGATGGGGAATAATTAATTAGGGATGCTATACTATGTATTAAATATGAACTGAATTATACTGCAGTTTTGAGTGGTGAGTTATTTGGAAATTAATTAAGGTTAAATTTTTGGTCAGAATGAAAGATTTCTTTTTTTTTTTAATTTTTTGTTTTTTAAACAATAGCAGAACCAATCAATTATAAATCAAACAAATAGCTATTTGCATAGGCCCACAGCTGATCAGTACATCAAAAGCATACAAATCAACTACAATTAATATTTTAAGTAAGTCTTCAAGTTTAAGCCAAGGTTTATATGAATATGTAATATTAGAGGTTCTCATCTTTATGGTATGCAATTCACTACCACATACATTTTTTCCATAGTAATAAATTCAAAACTAGAGGGATTAACTCGACTTTTCCAACTTTTAGTAATTACTTTTTTGGCTATAGCAAGAATAGTGCAGAGAAGAGGCACTTGGGCTTTTTGAATTATGTCAGGGATCGGAGCTTTAAATAAAACTAAAGATTTAGAACTATTACATCTATCTGACCACAGAGCTTTATGAAGTTATTAATTTATTTCCAAAAGGGGGGGGGGTAACTTTACATTTGCATACCGTATGTATCCAGTTAGCTATTACTTCAAAATCACATCTCCAGCATTAAAATCAATTTGATTTACATATAACTGTAATTATATTAGGAGTGACAAAAGTTCTGTGTAATAATTTCCAAATTAAAAATTTCCAATATAATGAAAATGTGATTCTATATTGTAATATTATTTTCTTGTATTCTGTAAAGAAGTCATCATTCTTCATTTTGAGGAATAATTCCAATAGGAATTGTCAAATATGTGAAATGTAACTTGAGAAGTTTATAAAATTGCGGCAAATATGATTTATTTTTCATTGCATTATTATTTATTAAGAATTCCAATAATGTGGGGAACAGTTTCTTATCTAGGCTAAGTATCTTATTTAACTCTGTGTTTACAAAGTCTGTAAATATTTGTAAACTTAACCAGTTCTCAGAATCTTGATTGTATTTGGACCTTAAATTTTCAACAGCATATATATCAGTACCATTTAATAATTGATGCCAATAAATTACTTGTTGTTTCAATACCAGCATTTTGTTGAAGTTATGAGTGTCTAAGCAGTCAATTGTACATGCAATTGGAAACATAGAAATATTAATTGTTTAATACAATTGTTAGAATATTTGAACTTTTGGAAAGAGGAAATTATGTTATTTAAATAGTAAATTTGAGAAGAGTGTGTAATTCCATTTACACAAAAATCTTTTAATAACCAGATAAAATGATTAGGGATTATTTATGACTGATTGTGATATATTTATTTACTAATAATATTTCTTAATGTATTTGTTTCCATTTTGAATAGTAAGACAAATTTATCAGCAATGCTATAATTTTAAATTCATTAGATTTACAAAATGTGATTTTCAGCTTTCTACCTGCAGTAGAATCTTTGATAAAGTATAATTAAAATCACCAGCCATTGTGACTTCACTTTTCAAGTAATATAGTGTCTAAGTAATTTTTTGCATCTATAGCTCCAACCCCTGGAATCCAATAAGGGTTCACCAATGTATACAGTTTTCTGTTCCAATCAATTATAACAATGCTTAACATACCATTTTATCAACACAGGTATCTATTACTTTAGGCATTACTAGTGAGTTCTTCCATAAAATGATACTGGTGAGTTTTCCCATAAAATGAGAGTGCCTCTTGTTTTAGCTTGAAAGCCAGAAACTGCTAAAACCAAATACTTCTTTAATGAAAGTCTATTTGCATCTTTAAGTAAACGTGTTTCCTGTCGAAATACTATTTGAGCTTTATGTAATTGCAAGCATTTGAACAGACTTTCCCTCTTTACTGGATTATTCAGTCCATTAATATTAATAGAAATACATTTAAAATCAGTCATTTATATAAGACAGAAAAAACACATGTATAATAAAATTTCATTTATGTACAGAACTTATTTCATACTTTATATAAAACAATATGAAATCTTTAGCTATGGACAAAACAACCCTAAAACATTCTATGGTGGAATAATCTATTCCTAGTTTGTTGAAAAAGATGACCAAACTACCTCTCAAACTCTCCATTAGACTAACAAAGCTTAGCTCATGCTTCGGGTTCATATTAATGTGTCTCATATTTGTAGTATGCATCATCTTTAAAAAAGCCCATCAGTGAGTTATGATGAATAAGAAAAGTTAAACAGGTGTTCAGAATCTTTATTATAAGTTGACCAAACTGAATAGCTCCGGCATGTTTATTATAAGTTGACCAAACTGAATAGTTCAGCAGTCATCTTAATCTGCACCTCACATTATCTCCCTAGTCTACTACAGGGAGGAAGTCAGTTGTTATTTTCATATTTATTAATTCATAGGTCGGATGATTTTATATTTGTTCTATTTCAGTTTCTATATGCCAAGTTATTCAAGGGATCATAAGTTCATAAATTAGTACCAGGTTAAATGTCCTTGTGGGCCATTCCAGGCCCAGCCAATTATCCCATATGAGAATCAAACCTTACACTTAGTGCCTACAAGGTGAACACCTAAAGCACTATGCCAACATCCCACCCTTGTAGACATATATACATGTTTACTTATTCTAATCTATTTCTGTTTGCATACTATGTCTTGTACAATTACTATAGTCCTAGGTTTTATATTTTAGCTTTAATGCTAGTGTACTGTAGAGTATCATACAATAGAACATTTATATTTACCCTTATATATTTGATACTGTTTAATCTAGTACTGATGTTAAAATCAATTCTATTTTTTCCTTAAATGTTATGACTAATAGTAACTGAACAAACATCTGAAAAAGCTTCCATTTTAAGATTCAGACTTTCCATAATTAATTGTTCTGAGATATTAAGTTTTGTTGTCATTAAAAAGAGACAATAACAGAGAAACACAATCCTAATTTTTTATCAGAAGTGTCATTCTATAGGCTGGTCTATAAGCTATCCTTTTGGTATACTGCAAGCATTCAGAACAATTTAGTAACTGACAGTGGTGTAGAAAGCAGTTCATTGTCTTTTAGTTATTAGGTAATTTCTATTCATTGACATATTATGATTACTTATTTTTAGAGAAAGAAATAGCTTGGACAGTTCTTAGAATTTTCAGAACTCCCACAGCATCACAAAAGTACTCATGATGCAAACTGCTTCAAGCAGGTTCTCATAACAAAGACTTGCAAATGAACAGTTTATCAGCTACAATTCAAACAAAAACACCCATGATAGAATCCAAGCCACCTGTGCATTATATATTAATCCCTCATACCCCTCCAAACCACTAGAAAACAATAAAAAAAACTCAAAGTATGTTAAGCACTAAAAAGCTATACCCCGGGATTCATGAAGCTCGGCGCAAGGCCGGTGTAAGGCCTGCGCCGGTAGTGCAGTGTAATATCGGCGTAGTAGCGCCACATGCATAGTAATGAGTGCGCGCTGCCACCACAGACACGTGCGTAGGGCACGTGAGTGAGTCCAAGTAGGATGCGCCCGTAGGCGTGGCCAAGCGTGCAGGCGATGATCAACCTAAAGTGCTGACTGCCACAGGCCGCCTGCAATAGTAACCGCACCAGACAGGCTCCGTGGATAATGAAACGTAGGCAGACTATGCAACATAGTACCCGTACACACAAAACGGAGAACCAAACATGAACCCACGAAGTCCAAAGTGAACCCGTCCAAGGAACTAAGGAGACGCGTAATACCGTGTCCGTCCCGCAATGTACTGTCAGTGGGCTTACCCAAAGAAGGTGTACCGCAGCATGTCAGTGCGCCGCACCGACATAGAAGTAGTGACATGGGCATGGTCACTAGGGTTACCAACTGTCCCACCTTGCTAGGGACAGTCCCTCATTTGACAGTTGTGTCCCGCCAAAAAATCGAAAAATGGCAAATGTCCTGAGATTTCCGGACAAAAATATTCCCTCAATATACTTTAATAGTAGCATAAAACATTTATTTTGTATTTGAAACACATACATGGCATAAGAAACAGAATAAGCAACCCAAATGCTATGAGAATAAGCATTTATTTTGGCAAAAAAGTGAAGTCCTTTCATCTCTACTTGCTGTGGGTATGTGTTGTCCTGCAAAATCCAATGTTTCCACAAAAGATGTCCCACTTTGGGCATTGGAAAAGGTGGCAACCCTAATGGTCACCAGCAGTAGTGAGAGTACACAGCCGGGTAGCCGTGTCGATATAACAACAAGAAGGAAACAAGATACCCTAAACACAGGCAAACATGTGCATAGCAACATGTATTACATCCAGCAACGTGCCCGTCGCAAACATATAGGACGGCGTATGGCGAACCGTAATACCCAGAAGCGGAACTCATGCATGCAAATGTAATACACAACAGCCCCATCATAGTGTGAAACCCGCACCCATGTACGACCGTGCACCCAACCCAGCTAGCAGCCCTGCGCAGCTACACACCTACACACAATGGGCATACCTGCAATGTATTAAGAAGTATTGTCCAAGGCAGTGCCACGCGGGAAGATATGTACCCCACAACTTAACAGCCCACCCCAGGTACAGATATCCAAACGGCTGCATGTGAATGTTCCGGCAGAATGTGTACATCCCGCATGTGGTATGCCCCGTCGAAACTCCATAGGCGTGCACATGCCACGGTGCCCATAACTGTACACATCTGGACAAGGCGGTATGCACAGCCACCGTACCGATGACTAGCTATGCAGACATGTCAAACACAACACATAAGGCGGAACATCTGCCCACCAAGCAGGACGCCCAACAGGGTGCCACAGGCACAGAAGGGGAAGGTGGGACATCACACGTGTAGAGTAGCGTTGCCGGACGGGAAAACACCCACGGCCAACGCAGAGGACGGAACAACATGTATATGCCTGGATGGATGGGTATGTCATAGCATGGGAATAGGCCAAGCTATCCCCCATAATAGCCATGCGTACCAGATACAAACAGCCAGTAACACGCAGTAGTAATGCAGGAAGGCATACACGAGTGTGGGAATAGCACAGGACATATGTCACGTGCCAAGTGTAGATGCATGACACAAATGTCCAGGATGGGGCCTCTTGCAAAGAGAAACATGTGCCAAACCCACCTCCTACAGATGTACCGGCAGTGAAAGCACATGCCAAACACACACCAATACAACCGTCCATCCCACGACAGCAACAGAGGCAGGTCAAAGACCACCATGACGCGTGCACAAACAGGGACACGTGGAACCTTTGCCCTAACACCCCCCCCAGGCCAAAGAACAATAGAATGGACATATGCATGTAATGCTGTGAAGGATGCGTGGTAGTCCTCGGTATCACAGAGGTAGGTACACAGATACACTGTAATCAACTGTGATGTATGTGCACTGTAGACAGCATACCTGCAGGTAATACATAGTGCTATCACGTGCCACAGAAATATACACATAAGAATGAGGATAGGGGATAGACAAGTGTGAATGGGACAAACTATGAACATGGGGTCATAGGACCATAGGTGCAGAGTAGCTTATCTACCCAAGGGCATCCATAACCCTAGGCCACAGTTATGTTAACTTCGCCAACCCTCCAGTCCGGAGATAAAATGCCCATTACATTGCTGTACCTCTGTCAAGCAGTGACAATGATGTAATCCCTGAGGTATATCTGCAATCCCCCATTAAATGGACAATATCCCCCTCGAGCAAGGCTAGCAAGGTTGTCTGCCACATATGTACTGTGATGTTGTTCCACAGCATACTGACTGTCTGGGTGAGGTATGTGTCATTCCAACACAATCTATCAATGATTGTGTCAAGGTTCATGTCACCTGCCCACGTGGTTCTGAGGGATGTAGATCCAGGAGGTGAAGCATAGTCATCAAATATGGGTCGACATGGCCTCGTATGTCAGGCACAGGTCACCACTGAACAAGTGGTATGTGACCGAATGGAGCAGGAGTCCTCACAGTGGGGCAGCATAACATAAATTCCTGACACCCTGCATCTGTCTGACGATGACCCTATGGGGCCTTCCCGGCTGCCGTAGGTATCGGGTCAGATACCGTCAGAACTGGGCAATATACTCAATCATAGGTCCAACGAGTCATGAGTACAAGGAGATGAAGACCTACCCTGATCTAGATGTGAAATACTGCATGAACAGGTGGGCAATCTAGAATGTCAACCAAAACACGATAGCAACGTGTGTGTCGAACGAATGGTGACTGACAACCTGGGTCCCAGATCCCTGGTAAGTCCCCCCGTGAACAGTGGACCGCCAGCCATATGGCGGACAGGGGTGACCTTGTTCTTCCCGATGGGTATGACTATGCATAACCTGGCATTTAGCTGTAGGCCTTGTCCCTGACAGCAGATATTCATATCTGTGAGGCCCCTTACAAGGATATCCGTGTCAGATGTCCGTCCCACTATGGCACCTGGTTGATCATCTACAAACAATGTCAGCCCTAACCCCCCTGTATGTGCTTGTACTTTGGAAATGTAGATGTAGAAAAAGAGTGGACCCAGGGCAGAGCCCCGTGGTAGTCCGCCTGTGACAGGCAGTAAGTCTGACATGCTGCCAGCAACTATGACGGTGTGGGTTGTGTCACCTAGCCAGTTTGCAACCCATCCCGCGATGTACGTGTTCACATCCAAGTCGATGACTTTATGAAAGATACCTGAGGGGGGTATTGTGTTGAAGGCCTTTGACAGGTCGAGGTAGGCTGTAAGGACTGCATGACCCTCATCAATGGCCCCGATGACAGTCCCTAAAACGTCAACCAGGTTCTAAATGCATGATCTGCCCCTGACCAAGCCGAAATGGGTTGTATGCAAAGTATGCAGGTCCCGTAAGTCGTCATCTATGGCCTGCAGTATGATCCTTCCCCATGTCTTTCCTGATACGGAATCCCAGGCTAATGGGACGGTAATAACCAGGGTCAGTGGAGGCACTGCCCCTGTGAAGTGGGACTACAGTCGCCGTGCGCCACAACTTGGGTACGTTACCCGAGGTGAAGCTAAGATCAGACAGCTGTCCTAACTGTGGGTCTAATTCCTCAATGAGATCGCGTAGTACACAATCGGGACACCAGCTGTTCCCATGGATGCTGTGTTCACTACCTTGGAGAGAGCATGTACCACCTGTGCGTTAAAGAACATTCGGGTGCCCCAACCCTGGTACAGACATCTCTCCATGTGGGGGGGAGGGGGTGGAGATGTTTTCACGAACCTGTCAGCCAGTATGTTGGCAATGTGTGTATGTTCAGTACACTTCACATCACTGTGAACCCAGTCAGACCATATCTGGGAGTTACCTCCCAGGTTTCTGTATAGCTAATGGAGGCCGTATGATTGTCTGTCGAGTCCTTGGAGATATATCTGTGTAACCTGCCCTGGATTATGTCATGACAGCTTGTAGCTCTTCACGTATAATGATCAAGGGTGTCATACCTCACAAGGAGTCAGCTCTGCCATGTAGTAGCCACTTCCTGTCATCGTACAGAGTGGGTATGGCTGGGGTACACCACACCGGATGCTTGGCGTTGGTCCAAAGAACCACAGTTGGGTAAGGGAATGCCTGATCCATGCAGTCCTGTAGGTGCCGGTAGAAGGCATATGTAAGTGACGCAGTGGCCTGAGTAATGTCGACCACTGGCTAAGGGTCCCTAAAGGAGACCACAGTAGTGTTCAGAATTGTCAATCCGGCCTTTGAGAATGCCATGTGTATGTTAACCGGCAACACCCACAGCATTGTATGTCAATAGCAGACGCTATTGTCCAAATAACATAAGATCAACTTTATTGTTGAAATATGTATCATTATTCAATTAGTGATATGTTTCTGCTAATTACATTTGCAAATGCCCATTAAGACCGGGCCAAAGTGCTCGTGATCTACCGGTTGTGGTGTCAGTCTGACAAGAAAGTGGCGATACTTCCCTACTAGGACCTCTGGGGATTATTTAAAGCAGCCATTAACCGGCATCATTGGATGTACACCATTTGGTGTCGGTTTGGGAGAACCAGTCTTACGTAGCACTACACACTATGGGTAGTCAAGCAGACATCCGCGAATGGGGAACATACAGCAGCAGTCAGAACCACTGGCCACATGGACACAGTCCAACAAGTTCTATACTTTACATATGCACATTGGTGTCCATTGTAGGACCCAAAAATTGCCCGTCAGAATACCATCCAGCCTTCATCGTCCAACCAGGAGAAGCGACAGTCGTGAGCATGGCACAGCTAGATATATGCACCACCTGTGTGTTTAATGTTGATGACAATTGTCCATGAAATGCAGGACATATGAACAGAAAACCACGGACTGTCGACTCCATAGATGTTCGTCCACATCCCAGTCCTGCACA
This sequence comes from Protopterus annectens, assembly GCF_019279795.1. NCBI lineage: Eukaryota > Metazoa > Chordata > Ceratodontiformes > Protopteridae > Protopterus > Protopterus annectens. Next base: position 856,775,632 of record NC_056733.1, on the reverse strand, counting down.
CATGAAGGATGTGTAATGGGTACTGTCGAGGGTTTCAGCCATGGGATCGTGGGTATGCAGAAATGGTGCTCGGTGTTGTTTGGCAGATAACCCGTTGTCCGCCCGTGGGAGGATGTGGGTGTAACACATCCCACTCCCCACGAATAATGCAAAGCATCCACCGGATATAAGCTAAATGCAGGTGTGAAATGTGTACAGCCCAATACCACTGTCCAGTAGGCAATTCCCATGGGTGGACAAGCGTACGAGCAAGATGGCACCCATACCTGCAAACCTGGTGGAAGTACGCAGATGCAGTAAGGCATAACACAGGAAATACAGATAGGGACTACAGTAGACACAGCCCATAGAAATACAGACCGCCGTGCGACTACCGTCGTGCACAGCACTCAATCTGCCAGCAGAGGAATGGGGATCACCCACTTCCATACTGCAGAACAAATGGGTGACCAGTGGAACACATTTCAATGGCACACCAACAACGTCAACTAGGAAGGTTATAGTATGGTTAAACAATGGCGTTCACAGTGTTGAAGAACATCTTTCAATGAATAAACAGGATCTACATGTGTTGCTGGTGTTATCATGACACTATAGTGGCGGATATGTCCTATTGGGCCTAATGAGGTTTATTGAAAGCAGTCGCTAACCTGCATCCGTGCATGGACACCATTTGTATTCAGTTATGAAACACCTGGTTTCCGTAGCACTACATATTATGGGTAGTCAAACAGACATCCCCGATTGGGGAATGTACAGATGCAGCCGAAACCACTGTCCAGATGGACACAGTCCAACACGTTCTACACTTTACACATGCACATTGGTGTCCATTGTAGGACCCAAAATTGATACTATCGAACAACATGCAGCCGTCATCGTTCCAGAAGAAAAGCGACAGCCGTGACTACGGCACAGATACACATATGCACCACCGGCGTTATTAAGGTTGATGACAAGTGTCCATGAAATGCAGGACATATGGACAGAAGTCCCCAGAGTCCAGAGTCCATACAAGTCGTCCACATCCCATTTTACACATGAAGGATGTGGAATGGGTACCGTCGAGTGTTGCAGCCATGGGATCCTGGGTATGCAGAAACAGTGCTCGGTGTTGTTTGGCAGATAATCCGTTGTCCGCCCGTGGGAGGGTGTGGGTGTAGCACCTGCCTTACCCCCACTAATAATGCAAAGCATCCACCGGATAATGCTAAATGCATGTGTGGAATGTGTACAGCCCATACCAGTGTCCAGCAGACAATTCCCATGGATGGACAGGCGTACGACAAAGATGGCACCCATACCTGCAAACCCGGTGGAATTACACAGCTGCAGTATGGCATAACACAGGAAATACACATAGGGACTACAGTAGACATACCCCATACAAAGTCGGACCACCGTGCGAATACTGGCATACACAGCACTCAATCTGCCAGCAACAAAATGGGGATCACTCGCTGTCATACTGCGGAAGAAATGGGCGACCTGTGGAACACATACTAATGGCACACGAACAACGTCAACTAGGATATGTAAACTATGGCGTTCCCACTTATAAAGAATACATGCTTCAATGAATCCATAGGGGATCTACATGTTCTGGTGGTGTTATGTTGACAATACAGTGACGGATATGTCCTACTGGGACGTCTCTGGTGTATTTAAAGTAGTTGCTAACCTGCATCTCTGGATGTACACCATTTGTTCTCAGATCTACTAAACCCAGTTTACGTAGCACTACGTAATATGAGTCATTAAACAGACATCCGCGATTGGGGTACATACAGCAGCAGTCAGAACCACTGGCCAGTTGCACACAGTCCAGCAACATCTAACTTTACATATGCACATTGGTGTCCATTGTAGGACCCAAAAATTGTACTTAACAGAATTCCATCCAGCCGTTACCGTCCACCAGATGACGCGATAGCCGTGGGTACGGCACAGCGAGGCATATGCACCACCAGCGTGTTTAAGGTTGATGACAAGTGTCCATGTAATGCAGGATATATGAAAGTCATTTCCAGATTGCCGAGACCATGGACGTGCGTCCACATCCCAGTCCGCACATGAAGGATGTGTAATGGGTACTGTCGAGGGCTGCAACCATGGGAACCTGGGTATGCGGAAATGGGGCTCAGTGTTGTTTGGCAGATGATCCGTCGTCCCGCCCCGTGGGAGGGATGTGGGTGTAGCACATGACCTACTCCCCACTAATAATGTAAAGCATCCACCGGAGAATGCTAAATGCAGGTGTGAAATGTGTACAGCCCATACCACTGTCCAGCAGGCAATTCCCATGGATGGACAAGCTTACGATCATGATGGCACCCACACCTGCAAGGCCGGTGGAATTACACAGCTGTAGTAAGGCATAACACAGGAAATACAGATGGGAACAACAGTAGACACTCCCCATAGAAATCCATACCGCCGTGCGAATCCCGGCGTACACAGCAACCAAGCTGCTAGCAAGAATATGGGGATCACTAAGCACATACCGCATGGAACATGCAGGCGACCTGTGGAACACATATTAATGGCACACCAACAACGTCAACTAGGAAGGTCATAGGATGGTTAAACTATGGTGTTCCCACTCATAAAGAACATCCTTCCATGAATAAATAGGTTCTACATGT